>NW_027187263.1:1126255-1180256 GCF_028583685.1 Petaurus breviceps papuanus | reverse complement strand
TCTCTCTCTCTGTCTTTCTCTGTCTCTCTCTCTCTGTCTCTCACTCTCTATCTCTCTGTCTGTCTTTCTCTGTCTCTCTCTCTCTCTCTGTCTCTTTCTCTCTAATTTCTTGTTGTGCTTACTTTACTTTGCAGTACTGCACACAAGTTTTCCATGGTAACCTGAATTCCTTATATAAGTTATTTCTAATAGTACAATAATCTTCCATTACATTCCTAACACAATTAATCCAGTTACTTCCTAACTGATGTGTATCCATTTTGTTTTCAATTTTCTGATATTACAAAATTTTCACTATAAATATTTTGACATTCATAGGAACTTTATTTTACTATTTGACCCCTTTGTATATATGCACAGTAAATAGTGCAATCACTGGGTCAAAGGCTATGAACAGTTTAGTGATATTTTTCACATATTTCCAAATTATTTTTAGAATGAGAAGGCCGATTCGCAGCTCCACCAACACTGTATTAGTGTGCTTGTTTTGTGGTAATCCTTGGAAGTTAGAAAAGTCCAGAAGAGGGGATGGTTTGAGGAAAAGACAACGAGTTTTGATTTTAGGATAAAATAAGTTTAAGATGTCTACAAGACATTCATTTTCAGGTATCCAAAAGGCAGTTGGAGATGGGAAAACAAAAGTCAGCAGAAAGGCTTTATCTAGGACTGGATAAAGAGATCTGAGAACCATTTGCATAGAAATTATCATGGAACAAACAGTTTCCCAAAGAAGAAATGAAAAATGTCAACCATCATAGAAAAATTACATGAAATCACTAGAGAGAAATTTAAAATAATTCATCCTTATCAAATTGGGAAAGAGGATAAAAGATAGAAATAAGTAAATTCTAGTGATTACTAGAAATTTTCATATTTCAAAATCCATTTAACTATTCAAATGAGGAGTTAATAGATCATCTTTATTTGGAGGTTATTCATCAGTAGTGTAACAGTATACTAAAAGGCAAATATCAAGAGGAGAATTTAATATAAATCCAAAAATGTCTTCCAAATGATGAATAGGCTCAACTGAAATAATATACTCATGGATTTGTATCAGCATTTGGCAGTAATTATCTGTGTGAAAAGTCTGTGTGTGCATGCATGCATGTGTGTGTGTATTGGTAATGTAAATAGGAAGATCTTTCCCATCCATTAATAGGCCCATGTAACTGCTTGAGACACATGGAAGTCCGAATCACATGAATCTGTGTTGGGAGGAGCTTTCTGAATGGGTGGAGCAGGAAGGGTAGAGGATTGCTGAGAGGAAGTTGGTCAGAGCAGATAGAGCAGAGGGAGATAAAGGAAGTAGGCAGCAAGTTGTGAGTGTTTGTTTGTGGGAAGGCCCTAGCAGGGGGAAGGCTTGGGGATGGTGATGCCCTTTGCACTGTTATTGTGTATGGATTTTTTTGTTGCTGTGATGGATTTGGCTTTCTAGTGTTGGGATTTGACTTTCTGGTGTTTGAATAGATGTTTTGGTTCTGTCTTCCATGTGGAGAGTCTGTTATATTTTGTGATTTAGAATTATGCAGGCAAATTCATAGCTGCAATAAGTGCTGTGAATATTGCACTGGTGCTACATTTGGAGATGAGGATGGGATTGGGAAATATCAGACCTCTATTTGGAAGCAGAAGGGCTTTAGAGAGAGTAATGGATATCCCAGGATGGGAGGGTTTACCTTATTCCTCCCTAGCAAGAGAATGTGTTAAAAACACAGGACTCTGTGAAAACTGGGAATCGAGGCCATGGAAGTGAGAACCTAGAGATTTGGGAAGAAGTTTGCAAGGAATACCAATAGAACTGGGATAAGAACTGGCAGGGATGTGTAAGAGAGGCTGGGCCTTGCTAACAAGTTATCTCCTTATATGTAAAAGGAGAGATAAGCTGCTGGAAGAAAAAGCTCAGATGGAAAGGGAGTTGGCTGGTTTGCATGAGAATCTGTGCCATGGCATTTGGGCTCTCCTTTAGAAGAGCAAGCTGGAGGGAGTGGGGGGGGGGGAGGGAATCTCAGGTGGAAAGAAGAAGAAGTTACTGTTCATTTAGCTAAGAGGAAGCAAAAAACTAACAAAAAGAATGTGCATGCAGCCCTTTCACAGGCTGGGCCTAGTTGGGGTCCTGGTGATTGCCAGGAGAATATGTGGGAGGAAAAGGAAGCCAAGTTAGATGGAAAGGCTTTTACAGGTACAGATATTCACCCAATACTAAGAAGAAAGCAGGAGAACCAGGGTGGGCCACACAGAGTTTAGGAAAGCAATTAAGGATTTTACTCAGCAGAAGGCCACTGGTATATTAAGTTGATTCGCCCAAAGGAGTGTCTTGGATGGTGAAAAACAGTGATGAAGGGGTTGAAAGAGTATCTATAGATAACATAGATTGTTTGAAATTTACAGGCATTAGAATTCTTTTATACAAAAAGCTTTTAGGGACTATCATATTCAAGGAGGTAACAATGAAACTAATCTGTTAGCTTTGGCCACAGAGGGATACAATAAGCAGTATCCTACTGACTCTATATGGACTAATGGATAGAGACCCTGGTGTTCCCTTAGAGATTGTATGACAAAGTTAAAAGAGAAGGCAATGAAGATAGCAATAATGATGGGAGACGCTGTGTCTTATCACAGGACCACCTTAGTAGTTTCTCCTAGAAATATCATAGTGAAGAAGGCTTCTCCTGCTTATAAGCACATAATTCTAACTTTACTAATTGGTGAAATAGGGTACCCTCTTTCAGAGGTGCTGGATAAGATTTCACAATTAAATGACTTAAGGGAATGGGAAAAAGATAAATTTCCTTGAAAGAGAAGAGTAAATAGCCAACAGATTCAAAGTCAGAATAGACTGGCAAGAAAAGAATTGTTTGCTGCTCTGTTGAAAGCAGGGGTAGATTTTGGAAGAATAGATGGTATTCCAACTAATGAACTATAGAAAGTGTATGGAGAAAAAAGGAACTTAATATTAGGCAGAGCAGGGAAGTAAGAACTGCCTGTACAGATCCTCCTAAAACATTGTATCCAAGTTCATCACACCTGCAGGGAGAATAGGAAATTGGCCAGGCCCCAGCTCAGATTAAAGAAAGTATATCTCTAGCTGGAATGATGACCCCAAAACTACAAATTAGAAAACAGTAAACAACAATGAATAAGGCTATGATAGTGGGTTCATGAACTCCAGAAGCATGGCTGACCCTATATCTATCCTGCTTCTGGTGATTGTCTCCTTGTTTCTTTTCAGCTTTTTGTCTGTTTCCCTTGTTTGTTAGATTTGTTTTCTGCAGGCTTAACACCCTCCACCTGTAGATGCCTGACCAATTAAGTTGGACTTCACAAACTATCCACAACTGTGCTGTGTCACCCCTGAACCTGTCATTGACCAAGCTCCAGATGCTGGCTAATGAACTGACCCATTGAGTGGGACCTCTTGGGGCAGGGACAGCTCTACATCCAATTTCACCAGGAAGTAGCTCTAGAAAAAGATATCTTTGCCTCTTACCCCAAGATTTTGGGCCCCATTTGTTTGAATGGGAAATGATGGAGTGCTTGTGCTCAAACCCACTCTAATATATGGTTTTATATACTTATTTTGTGTTATCCCTGCTATATTGTTGTAAAGTTCTGTTGACACCAGTTACTCTTTAACTCCCATTAACCTATGTAATGGATATGAAAGATCTTGGTGTAGAATGTGCTATAATGTAATGTAAATGGGAAGATCTTTACCATCCATTAATAGGCTCATGTGACCTGCTTGAGTCATATGGATGCCTGAATGACCTGTGTCTGTGGTGGGAGGAACTTGGTCAGAGCAGCTAGAGCTGAGGGAGAGAAGAAGCAGGTAGCAAGATCCTAGCAGAGGGGAGGCTTGGGGATGGCAGTGCTGCCTGTATAGATTTCTTTGTTGCTATGATGAATTTGGCTTTCTGGTATTGGTATTCAGCTTTCTGGTGTTTGAATAAATGTTTTGGTTCTATCTTCCATGTGGAAAGTCTGTTTTATTTTGTGATTCAGAATTATGCCAGCATATTCAAAGCTGTGGATGTAGTGTCAGTGCTACAGTGTGTGTGTATACATGCATGTGTAAAAACTACACACATACTTGCATTTACTATTGTTATTGTTTTTTTAAAAGCAATTGGGGTTAAGTAACTTGCCCAAGGTTACATGGCCAGTTTTGTGTGTGTGGTGGGGGGTAAGTATCTGAGGCCAGAACCAATCCCAGGTCCTCCCGACTCTGGGGCCAGCACCACCTAGCCGCCCCATGTACTATTGTTTTAATCAGCCAAGATCTGCCTTCTCCCTTCTCACTTCTCTACCCCTGAAAATGCAAGAAAAACAAAACCCATTACAGAAGATGTATAATAAATCAAAACACATTTCAATATATGCAATGTTCAAAAATTATTTGTCTCATTCTGCATTCTGAGGCCTTCACTTCTGTCTTAAGAAGTGGGTGGACGTTTTACCTTTAGTCCTCTGGGATCTTGTTTGGTCTTTTCATCAGGAATGTTGGGAAGTTCTCTTTTTCATTATTGGTCCACTGCCACACCCCTGCAGAATTGTAAGCATTGCTGTACTCAGTTTTTCTAGTTAAGTTTTTTGAATATAAGCCTTTGCATTCTGGAATATTGTATTCCAAGTTCTCTGTTTCTCTACAGTTGTGGCTACTAAATTGTATGTGATCCTGACTGTGGTTTCTTGGTATTTGAATTCTTCATTTCTGGATGTTGCAGTACTTTTTTTTAAATTTTAGCCCCAAAGCTATGGATTTTGGTTATGATGTTCCTTGGAGTTTGCATCTTGGGGTTTCTTTCAGGAGGTGACTAGTGTATTCATTTTATTTACACTTTGCTCTCTTGCTCTAAGAGATCTGGGCTATTTTCTTTTGAAGATTTCTTGAAATAGGGTACCTAAGGTCTTTTATTTTCCAGTCATGATGTCCAGATAGTCTGATGATTATTAATTTTATTTTCCTGATATGTTTTCCAGGTAGCTTGTTTTTGCTGTAACATACTTTACATTTTCTTCCATTTTTTTTCAATCGTTTAACTTTAATATTTCTTGTTGCTTCCTGAAGTCCTTGGTCTGTTATCCATTAGAATTTTCAAGAAGTTTGTTGCTTGAGCAATGTTTTGTACTTCTTATGCCAAGTTCTTAATTCTCTTTCCAATTCTTTCTTCCACAACTCTCATTTCTTTTCCAAATCTTTTCCTCAAGCACTCTCATTCCAATTAGAAAAACATTTAAAAAATTTTTTAAAAGAAAACCTCTTGTTTCATCTCTTCTAGGAATTCTAATTGACTTTGTGCCCAACCTGTGTTTTCCTCTGAGTCAAATATTCTTCTGGGTTTGTGTTTTGAGAATCCATGTACCATAATAGCTCATTATGGTATGGTTCCTTTTTTGTTTGCTCTTTTTGTTCAGCCTATTTTGACCTAATGTTAATAATGGACTCTACCAAACTTCTGGTGGGAAGGTCTGGATTGTTCTTGTTCAAGAGGTTCCCAAATTTATTTGACTCCTTTTAAAAAAAATACCCTTGGAAATCTACTATCTTTAACTTTTTAACATTTTTTAAAAAATTACATCATTATAATTTCAAAAAATTTATAAAATATTTTAAGTGACACATCTAAAATTTAATAACTTACTATAAATTTGTGGTTTTTTCTGCACTGAAATTTTGGTGATGCAATATTGCATCATGTAACTATCTAATATTATATTGTACACAAATCATTGTATACATGTATTCCTATACATTCTGGATTTCCCAACAATGCAGGATATGCTCACCTGCCAACAGTTGCTTTTTTTTTAAGCAATTGGGGTTAAGTAACTTGCTCAAGGATACACAGCCAGTTATTTCTGGGTGTGGTGCTAAGTATTGGAGCCCAGATTTGATCTCCAGGTCATCCTGACACTGGAGCCGGTGCTCTTACTTGCTGAGCCACCTGGCCGCCCCTAAGCAATTGAGGTTAAGTAACTTGCTCAAGGTCACAAGGCCAGGTGTTTCTGGGTGTATGCTAAGTGTCTGAGCCCAGATTCGATCTCCAGGTTGTCCCGACACTGGAGTCGGTGCTCATACTCGCTGTGCTACCTGGCCACCCCCAACAGTTGCTTCTTAAGACTTGTTGGAAAACCTGGCCACTGATTGGTTACAACTTGCATTTTTTGTGTTTATGTGGAAAATAATGTAATCACTATGACTTTAACCCTGTGACACAACAGATGAAACATGTATGAATGGTTTTTCACAATTTTTTATCTTCTCTTTTTTCCTGATGCTTCTACCACCTCCTTATTTTTATTCAATTCCCCCCAATTATACCCAAGGCTACTGTTGCCCCCTGGAATTGTTCCAGCACCCCCCAGGGGCAGTATCACCCACTTTGGTAACCTATGGGACTCTGCTACTGAATTGAGTATTGTATTTTCCAGGATGTCAGGGACATACTGGAGGCTTGCAAATTTTGTTACTAAAGGGGTCTGATAAAGTCTGATTGCTACTAGATTCTGTCCTTATTAGAACCTGTTCTTAGGTTCTGAGCTCTGCAAGTTTCTGACCTGGGTTTGGGGTCTACACAAGAGTAGACTGCTACTAGCCTCTGTCCCTATCAGCCAACCAGAAAGTTCTATTGGTTCCAAGCAGTGAATTGTAGGTTCCTCTTTGGTCTATGTTTTCTGCTTTGGTTTTTCTTCTGTAGGCTAAACTAGATGCTGGAAGTGAGACCCTGCTTTATACTTGGGTTCAGTGCCATATTATTGCTTTGATTAGGGCTGGCTTCTGAACTCCTCCCTTTCCTGTTAAACTGTCAAGGGCCTCCCTACCTAGGAAAAGTGAAGCTACCCACAGGTACCTTTCTCACTCAGCCTGTATCTGTAACCTAGGATTGGATATTGGCAATAGAGTTGCCAGTTGGCACCTGCCCTTGCTGTAGTACCTCAGTATGGATCTGGGACCTTCTTTTGTGCTATTGTAGAGCCTCTATCTAGGAGCTGGAGTACTACAGGTAAGACACATGCTCTTGCCCTGATACTGTTCTTACGTCTGCAGACCTCTCTATCTGTCTCCCTATGCCAAACTGATTGAGACAAGTGATTTACTGTAACTTTTTTGTGGATTTCTCCACCAGGATTCAGTTTGGTTCATTTAATTGATTATTTGGAGAAGTTATGGGTACCATCCTAGATCCCTTTTTGTGAAAAGACCTTAAAACTGAAATACCTAAAATCTCATTACTGAGCAATATTAACAAGCCATTTTATGACAAAGAACTTTGAGTCCTAATTAAGTGAAATATTATCCCCCCCCAAAGAATCCCATTCTTTTTATTAGTAGGCCTATAATTCAAAAGGTCATACACAAATATTATTATATTTTAAATCTTGTCAATAAAAATTTGTGCCTGTTTTTTCTCTTGTCATATAAGTAGCTATAAAATATTCTCAACTTTGCATCATGGCCTGCAAAACCTAAAATATTGATTATTTGGCCCTTTATTGAAAAAGTTTGTCAACCCCTAGACTAGGGTAACATGCTCTTAGTTGTGTTTATACTTCTCGTATGCCAAAGTCATGACTCAAAATGACAAGGAAATTTCCTCGCAGAGACAAGGAAAAATGTAGCTCTTTTGCAAAACTATTCTCTATGTTTATCTGGGGAATGGAGAGAAACTCCTATGAGTAGAATCTTTTGGAAGGTGCATGACTATCCATCCCCAGTCATTACCGAAGAAATAACTGAGTCTAACACAAATTTATATTAAAAAATATATGACTGCCCATTGTCCAGGTGAGCAAGCACTGTGTTGATTCTACTAGGCAACGGCTTCTAAGGGCTCTGTAGTCCTCATTTCCTTGACAGCTGCAGCTGCCAAAGGCTCAGAAGAGAAAATGCTTGTCACCAAAGTCATTGACCTTGTAAAATGGTTCAATATCAGAAAAAAGATATGATTTTATCAATTGAAACTGTACCACCTTGTTGATGCATATTAAGAATTACTGCAAATTAACATCTGTCCTGAAATTAAATCCTGTTATGTGTTGTATTCACTTATTAGAAAGAAATCTCCCCTTTTTAAATATATGCATATTCAGAACTTACAATAGTGCTTGGCACACAGTAAGTATTTAACCAATTAATTTCATTCATTCATCTTTCTGTTAGATTTTTCTACCTCTGAGAGAACATCAGAGTATCCAACAATTGTTTCTATAAATGTCTTTTGTTGTTTCTGTTAATGTTTCCTTTATGAATTGAAAAGATATGCTTTTTAGTGCATATAAATGTATTATTTATACTATTTCATTGCCTGTGATATTCTTAGGTATGACGTTATTTCTTCATTTATTTCTCTTAACCTTATGAATTTTTATTTTTGCTTCCTTTGATAGCATAATGTCAACTCTTGTTCCTTTGGAATCACTTGATATATAGCAAATTTGGTTCCAACCTCTCTGCTTTGTTAGGTATGTGTCTTTATTTGTTGGATATGGTTCTCAAATGAAGCAAATAGTTGGATATTATTTTCTTATCTATTCTGCCGCTTTTATTTTATTGACTTATTTAAGTGATTTATATTTAAAGTTGTGATTAGACTTGTGTTTTATTCCACTTAGTTCTTTTGTATTGTTTTGATCCCTTTCTTCTTTTTAGTGAGCATTTTGTACATGGAATTAGTTTTATTTATATTACTTTGATATTAATTTATTCCCACAGACTCTTGGTCTGCCTCCAATTTACCTCCCTTGCCCCAAATTTCTTGGTTTTTCTTAAAGTTAACTTTTTTATTTTTATTTATTATTTTATTTAATTTATCTGTTTCCCTCCCTTCCCACTTCCCTCTTTTGTCTCTTCCTTTTCTATAGCCCATTAGGTTTAAATAATATTGTGTATGTGACATACTTTTGCAGGAAGTTTTCCTTTACTTTGTCCTCCTTATTTCTTTCCTATTATATTATCCAATTGATAGGCTAGCCCATGTACTCATGTGGCCCTCATGAGAATAAAATTTCTGGTTTATTAAGTTTGAATTCCTTCCTATATTCCATTTCTATGTTACTTCATTTGTATATCTTGCCACATTCTCCCTTCCTGTCCCCTCCATTATCCTTCCCTCTTAGAAATATAAATTCATGAAAAAGTCTATGTCTAATGGATAGTATCAGGTGGGTTCAAGTAACTCTATGGTTAGGTTTTCCATTTCCAATTCCATCTTCATATCCCCTTTACCATTTTGGGTTCTGTATGTCCTGAGGGACTCACAAATCTTTTCTCTTGGAGGATAAGGCAAAGAGTAAAGTCCTGAGAGAAGCAGTCCTTTCTCAGAAAAGGTGATTCCATAATGTGCAACCTTGCCCCTCCCCAGATGAAATACATTATAAAGCTCTTAGGTCTTACTACAAACATATGTATCTACCACCTTGGTAAAGTTCTTAGATGTTAATCTTTTGTTTCACTTTAGGCAAGGACCTACTTTCTACTCCCACCCTCCACCCTATTCTCTCTCCTCCACTCTTATTTCAAGAAGGAAAGCATTATTATCCCTTCCATGATTACCTATGAAAAATGAGTAAGGTAAATTTCCAACTCTCTTGTATCTTTTATTTCTTCTTTCTCTACTCAAGGAATTTCTCATTATATTATTCATCCCATCAAATAAACTGATTAATTTAGAAGGGATCATGGAATTGAATTCAGGAAATATCAATTAATCTTTTCCTAAGTTTTTAAGTTGCCCTGCCAGAAATGGGGAAACATGTGGCCCCCTTAATAAAAGGATTTGTTCTGTAAAACTTGGACTCAATCATAAGGCTGTACCCAAGGACCTAGAAGGCCACATATGGTCTCAAGGAAGCAGGTTCCCCATCCTTGTGCCTAAACTCTAACTCAGCAGGTCATTGGAATCAGAAGGAATTGAGTTCAAATCCTGATTCAGGACACTTACTAGGTGATGACTTAACCTCTCTGGGTCTCAGTTTCCTTATTTGTAAGAGATAAATAATAGCTCTTCCTCAAAGGGTTGTTGTGAAGATCAAATGAGACAACATAGGTAAAGTGCTTTGCAAAACTTAAAATTTTATTTGAAATATGATCTTCATCATCATCTTTACATAATCCTTATCTGTTCTTTTACCACTTCATTTATTTTCTTTTAAAAATTAATAGTCTAGGGGTGGCCAGGTAGCACAGTAAGAGCACCAGCTCCAGTGTCAGGATGACCTGGAGATCAAATCTGGGCTCAGATACTTAGCACCACACCCAGAAATAACTGGCCGTGTACCCTTGAGCAAGTTACTTAACCCCAATTGCTTAAAAAAAAAAGTAATAGCCTATAAATGAGATAATTGATTTTATAACATTCTTTTATTGATAACCAGGCTTATTTACTTTTATTTTGTTTCTCTTTTGAGGCTGATTTCTCAAATGCCTCTCTTTTTATTGAAGGTCCAACTTTTAGATTTGATAAGTAGGCTCATCTTTGCAAGATGCAGTATCTTGAGTTAGATTTTGAACTTATTGGATTTTTGTAATATTAGTTTCCATACTTTTCAATTTCCTATCACTGTGGAATAATTGAAGGTTATTTTGCTGTTCCTTCATAGCCAAGGGTCTTTCTTCCAGATGCATGCACAATTTATTCTTTGTCATTAAAATTATGAAATTTAGCAACAGTACATCTGGGACTTTTAAGCATAATTCATGGTTTTTCATTGATTAGAGTCAACACTAGGTAGGATATTTTTGAAAGTATTGGGCAATTGTGTATTTTTCCTTCAATGTGGTATTTGGGTCCTTCTTTTTATCATGCAATTCTGGGGGACCTATGGCGTTTAGGTTATCTCTGTGCATCCTGTAATTTAAGATCAATTGCTTTAGTTTGAATAGAATTTATATGTTCTTTTAAAATTGCTGTCTTTTGCCTATGTTCTAAATATTTCATTCTCTCAGAGCCTTTACTCCTTTGGATGTATTTACTATTGTGTTTTCTACATTTTTTCCTCTTTTTTATCTCCTCTTCAAGTCTACATTTAGAGCTCTTCTTTTATTTTTTACCTAAATTTAATTCATAATATAGTTTTTAAAAGTTTTATTTCCCTTTGGAACCACTCTGCAGATTTTTTTTTTTTGCTGTTGTTCCATGATCTCTGAGATGTATGCAGAATTCTCCTATTCATTGGGGATTTTTTTTTCCATTTTCCTTCATAGTATAATATTTGTTCATTGCTTTTCAGCTTCTAAGAATTTTTGCTATTTTTTCCCCTTTATATTTGTCTCTCTATTGGTTTATATAAATATGAGTTATAAGCATATTCAGACTTTCTCTCTTGGAGTTTTGATATTTCAGTCTTTCTCTTATATTCACAGTATCTTTCTTCTGGATTTCCCCTCACTATTTGGTCTTTCCCACTTCCACTGTTGAGCACAAGTTATAACAAATCCTACCAAATTGGGAATGTTTCAAGTTTAAGCCCAGCAAGAAACTTTATGACAATTTGATTCAATTTAATTCAACATGAATTTATTAAGAGCCTACTATGTACCAGGTATTTTATTAGGTGCTAAGAAAAAAAAGATAAAACTAAACAAGTCTTGCCCTCCAAAAAGGTTACAGTCTATTGATTAGGGGAATATGTAGGGAAGATAGGAAACATATAAATAGATAATTAAATACAAAATAATTTCCCTGGGGAGGACACAGGACTAATATGAAATTTGTTAACAATAGAATAAGGATCCAGAGCTGTAGTGGGAAAGCCCTGATTCAGACCAGATACCTGGGTAGTTTGGGTTCAAAGTTGGTATGCTCAAACCCAAGAAGAACTGATAATCCTAGCAAGGGAAGGATGGGCACCAAGAATATTCAGCAAGCAGACCAGCTGAATCAGCTTAATGCAACTGTGGTTGCAAAGTGGTCCACTAGTCCAGAATCAATGAAGGACTGGAGTTCCTTATGTCATTTTTGTATTCAGGTGACCAGTAGATGACAAATCCCAGAATAAATTAAGGCTTATGAGTGATTTTAGTACTTTTTTTGAGAAAAAGAATTAACTCAGCCCAAATGGAAGATATTATTCCTGCCACGAAGGGGGTAGAGACCAAATATCTAATAAGTGACTATAGCACTTTACAAATATCCCATTTGATCCTCACAACAACCCAGAAAACAGAGGGTTAACATGATCCCCATTTTACAGGTAAGGAAACTGAGGCAGGTGGCAGTTAAGTGACTTGCCTAGGGTCACATAGCTAGTCAATAGTCTAAGGCCAGATTTGGACTCAAGTCTTCCTAATTCTAGGCCTAGTGATCTATTCGCTTTGTCAGGGGTTGAGAAAAGGGCAGAAATCACAGGAATTCTGTCCAGTCTAGCAAAGTTCATAAGCATTCATCGGCAGAAGGAAGGTCACTAGATGATGAGTGCTCTTTTCATTTTAACCATAGTAACTCATTAAACAATCTAGATTGCTTTGTATTTACTTTGTGTATATTTGGTATTTAATTATGGTGTCTAAATCCCCTCCCCCCACACCCACCTTATGCTTCTTCCCCCCACACCCACGTTATGCTTCTGGAGGGAAAGCACTATTCAAAGTTTTGTCTCTTTCTCCTCAAGACAACATCTGATGCATAGTAGGTGTATTAATAAATAAAGTATTAATAAATGCTTGTAGAATTAAATTCAGTAGTTTAAGGTAATGTTGGCATTTCACATTTTTCTGTCAATCAATGGTAAATGCTGGTATAGGCCTTTGATCATTAGTTCACAATCACTCCTGGATAGTACACAAACAAGTCAGTCTGGGCTACCTGACAGAATACAGTGGGACATTATCCAAGAGCAGAAATATTGGCATTTAGAATTAAAGAAACCAAAAGCTGCACATACTGTTGAAAATACAACTGAATGCAGAATTCAAATGTTTTCTCTAATTTTCCAAGGAATGTCTTTGTTAAAAAAAGATCACCGCTTAAATTATAAATGTATATATAATGGGTTGGGTTGTTTGTTTTTTAACAAAAGATTTTGTTTTGTTAAAATCTTGCAGTTTTTTTTCTTGTTTTCCTTTGAAATACTTTAAAATGTATGTATTATCTGCTTAAATATGGTAAAGTAATCCTCCAGATACTATAATACTAAAAATGAGAATTCCCACTGGTTATTTTATCAAATCTCAAACAATATCTCAAAAGACAGCATAGACTGAATAGCGAAGAAAGAAAGCTAATGCATACTGGTGGCATGAAAGCCAGGTGGTAAAGGATATATTTTAATGAGGAATTTGAAAAGAAATGTCCTATGATTAATGTAGAATGTCCCTAGGAGAGAGGTCTCCTAGGCTACTAGGAGCGGGAAACTGTGAAGAGATTTGGAGGGCTAGTGGGAAGAAAAATGTCTGAAACTAACTTGTGTAAATAGAATAATATTAAACATTTTTAATTAAAAAAATTGAACTTGTAAAAAAAAGTCTGCACCAAAGGAAATTAACTGGAAAGAGACAGAGAGACAGAGACAGAGAGGAAGAGACAGAGAAAGAGAGAGACAGAGACACACAGAAAAAGACAGAGAGAGAGAGAGAGAGAGAGAGAGAGAGAGAGAGAGAGAGAGAGAGAGAGAGAGAGAGAGAGAGAGAGAGACTGGAGGTTGGAGAGCTATAAGCATGTTTGTTTATAGGAAAAAGGAATTACATATATTTGGGGGCACTATTGGATATAATTGGTGAAGACAAGATTTAAAAATAACCTGTTTTCAATAAAATGGTTATAGAAACATTTCATCATAGCATCTTGTGTGCAGATATTGTGGGGCAAAATTCATTAGGGTGTGGATAAGAGAAGAAAAATCTTTCTTAAAATTAGTTTTTGAGTGTTTTTTGTTTTTGTTGTTTTGTAAGCATCATAGATGTCAATGGATTTTTTTTGAAGGAAAATTCTCTGTCTCTGCCTCTTTCTGTCTCTCTGTCTATGTCTTTTTCTGTGTCTCTGTGTGTATATATATATATAATGTATATACATAAATATATATGTATATATATGTCCAAGAGGAAGACAGCACTAGGGAGAATATATGCCATTGTTTTAGAGCAGGACTTGTTAACTTTTTTTGTCCTGAATCCCTTTCACCAATATGAGGAAAACTATGGATCCTTTCTCAGAATAATGTTTTTGATTGCATAAAAAAATACAGATGATTACAAAGGATACTATTATATTGAGATATAGTTATCAAAATAGTTTTAATAACAACTTCATGGACCCCAGTTTCAGAACCCTTTCTTGATTTACAAAAACCTTACACATAATCCATTCCAGGAGGTCTTAACCTGTGCTCTTGCACTGTGAAGGGGTCTCAAACGCAGATCTGGATTCAAATGCAGGAGCTTAGATTCCAAAACCTGCTCCATTTCATAAGTACTTCCACAGCCTCTCCTCATGAGCAAATCCTATTATTTGTAATATTTCAGTTGCATTTTAGAGGAAAATGTTAGTAACAAGATTGAATCACTGAAAGTATTTGTCAGTGGTCCCAGCTTCCAGACCAGGAAACCCCCAATAGGTTTCAGGGAACTTTTAACCTGAGGAAAATAATTCTATCTTTATTTTGATTAACCACTTACTAAAATTTAAGATTTCCTTCAATACTGAATGTATGCAACAAACTACAGTAGTATCCGTGGTACCTATGACTTTGTCACCAATAGAAAACACAGATATTTTTGTATAACATTACAGTTGTTACAGATATCTTGAAGTATAGTTTACACTTATCACTGCTGTGAAATTACTACAGATATTAGACATGATCACAGTATTCTTGTCTACAGACTGTATTTCAACACAGTCATAAGAGCTAACATTTATATAGCACTTTAGGGTTCGTAAATCACTGCAAGTATTTTATTTCAACCTCACAAAAATCCTAGGAGTTAGATATTATTATTATTCCCATTTTACAGATAAGGAAATGAAGACAAACAGAGGTTAAGGATTTGCCTAGGCTTACATAGCTAGTAAGTGTCTGAAGCCAGATTTGAACTCCGTTTTCCTGACTCCAGGGCCAGGGCTTTCTCTGGCTCTTCACCTACCTCCGATTGGTTTGCTTTGTAATGTATTTTATGTATTTTGTTTTGTGCATTTAGAAAATGATGGGGGGATGGCAATAGGTTATACAGGGGCTCTAATCGATGACCAGAGTCCCTGAGTCTGGAAGGAATTCACTAGGCCCAAGCAAACTTTGAAGTCAAGATTGTTACGCTTTATAGCCGGCAGGGGTTCTTAAAGAACCTGCAAACTTAAAGAAGTCACAGGTATAGTTTTAAGGAGTCAAAACAGTAAATCAGATGTCAATTATGCTAACTAGGTGAGTAAGGGTGGGATTAGGGAGGAGTTAAGGAGTGGTCAGTGTTTAAAGGAACATGCACTTATAATATCAACTGCACAGGTGTATTACCCATAATTCACTGGGAAATAGCCCAAGACAAGGCTACCTGGAGGTGTGGTTTTAGGCTTGAAACATTACTAAATCAGCTAGTGGTCAAGGCTGACTGAGTAGTGCCTAGTCTGCCACCCATCAGTATCATGTTTGACAAGATGGATGTTAGGAACCAAGGCTAATGAAGACTCAGTATGTGTATAATTGGCTAAAGGGTTGACCTATAGATAGTGCATTGAAGGATTCATAGATGCAGCTGGCCATTATACTAAGGGGAGATAACATTTGCCTAACCTGAAATGTTTATAGATGGTTTAGTGAAGGATTCGTGGGTGTAGCTTGTTATAGAAACAAACAGTTTATGAGTTGTTGCTGGGCAGAGGGCTGGCAGGGGGAAGGGGCAGAGTTAATGCTCTGAGGCTGGGGGGGGGGAGGGAAATGTGATTTTACAGACTGGTTTTACAAATTGATTTTACAAACTGATGTTACAAACATAGATCCCAAGCACCCCATCTAAAACAGTATGAAAAGAGGATCTATAGCTTTCACCCTTCTGCCAAAGGGGTCAGTGGGAGGAAAAGGTGGAGAAACCCCATCAAGTCCAAGTTCCTCAATTGCAGAAATGAGAAAACAGGCTTGGAAAGGTGAAGTAAATTACCCCATATCACACAAGTACTCAAGTGATAGAGAAGGCTAAGGACTAGATTGTTGATTTCATTAAAATATGGAACTCATGAATGAGGAGATGTCATCCACCAATGCAGATTTTCACCTGCTCTATCATAGCCCTAAAAAGCCTCCTAGAGCCCTGATAGATAAAATAAATTATGTAGGATAATAGAAGGCATTGGGCAGAGAGTACCAGACCTGGAGTCAGTTCAAGTTCAGCTTCAGACAACTTACTGTGTGATTCTGGACAAGTCACTTAACCCACATTTGTCTCAGTTTCCTCCCCTGTAAAATGGGGTATTAAATAAAAGCCATCTACTTCCCAGGGTTGTTGTGAAAATTAAATGAGATAATAAGTATAATGCACTTAATACAGTGGCTGGCACACAGCAAGCATTATGTAACCATTAATTATTATTATATAACCCTTATATGTCAGAAGTGGGTCTTAAACCCAGTTCTTCTAGGCTTAAGGGTAGCTCTCTATCCACTAACCCACAATGGCCCTTCTCAAAGGCAGATCTGGATTCAAATGCAAGAGCTTTGATTCCAAAACCTTGTCCATTTCATAGTGTAATGGAAATGCAAATTTAAAGATCTTCCATGCCCCTCGGCCCTTTGATAGGCTTAAGAGACTCTGAGAACCTTCCCTGATTTGAAAATATGCTCTGCCCCCTAATAGGCTGAATGTGGTCACCTGGAGCCTGTGGCAGGAGGCTTGGTTTTCAGGAACACCCACACCTTGATACTTTGTGATTGGGCAGTGGGTCAAGAGGGTGGTTACATTCTCTGAGCCAGGAGAAGGCTATATAATCCCTGAGGTGAGCTTTGTTTTGGGGCTCACTTCGAGAAGTGTTGTGTGACTTGACCAGATGAGACTCTGGGCAGCCGTTAAGAGCCCCCCATCTTTGAAAACCCAGATGTTGATGCTTCCCTCTCTGGTAACTGTGATTTGGTATGGATGTAATGGTTGGACAGTTTTGAAGCCTGTCTTCTTGAAATGTTTCTGTCTGTATACTCTGAAGTTCAGGGTGCTGACCTTTTTCCCCTGAACTAGGTAAAGGATATGCGTTTGATTGATTAAAGTAAGCTTGTTAACCCATTTTGAGTTGCTTTCCTTTAGAAAAGCAGATCTAACAACCTGTGTTGGCAGCCACCCTGGGGACACTGGGGTGCTTGCTGCTACACATAGCTAGTTCCACAACCTCTCCTCATGAACGGATCCTATTATTTGTAATATTTCAGTTGCATTTTAGAGGAAAATGTTAGTAACAAGATTGAATCACTGAAAGTATTTTGGTCAGTGGTCCCAGCTTCCAGACCAGGAAACCCCCAAGAGAAAATTGAGATCTGTTTATAGGTAGCAAACTTAACCTAGCACATTTTTAAGTAGGTTGAGGCTGCCATAATTACTCCCTAATCCTTCCCACCTTGCTTCCCTCCCCTTAATCTTCCAGAATTCTCTGTAGAGGCTGAAGAGTGGTGAAACTTCCTACTCTGCTCTTTCTAGAGATTTATAAATAGCTTTGTCACCCTTCTCCTTTCCTCCTCTGAACTGAAAACTTTTGGGTCAATGGAAAGGAGATCCTTTTCAAGAATGGCTTGAAATTTATAATGTATAACCTGAATAAAATTAAAAGCTGTGAGGTGCAGTCTAGCAGCTAAAGTTTGGGGTGGGAGTAGGAGAACAGCTCAATTAACCCTATTAGTGGAAGAATGAAGAATAAGGAATTCAAATGCACCAACAATTCAGTCTAAACTCTAGGGATGCAAAGGTAAAGAATGCAGGAGCCTTACTTTCAAGATGTGTATGTTTTATATATATATATATATATATATATATATATATATATATATATATATATATATATGACTTTAGCTTAGGTGCTTTTTGAAAGTTGCTGCCCATTCCACAATATTGTATCTACAGCAGTCACATGACATAAAGGTATCATGGAAAGACTTTCAGCTCTTTGAAAGAAAGGCAAGAGCAAAAACAAAAGGCAAGATGCCAGGAGGATAACGCCCAAATGGCTTCTGATTTTCACCCATGGAAAGAATATTCATATTAATGAGCTCACAATATTATTCTTTATTGTATGCTCCCCAAAACTGTGTGCAACAGAAATTCTTACCCAAATAATTACTCAGAGTTTTCTCAAGGTAGGAAGCAGAAAAGAATGGTTTATTATGATCTTGAGAAAGGGCCATCCTCCTGACAAATGATCAGGGAGGAGAAGCAATTTAATAAAGGAAATGGCAAAGTTATAAAGCCCTAAGGCAGAATTCTACCCCACTCCCCTCCTGACCCTTTTCTTCCATTGACTGGAAGTTAGGTGCACAATCTAAGCACAGCAATCTACCTCAAGTACCAGAACAAGGAAACAGTGATCACCCAATGTACATTTGAGAAAGCACTTCTGTCCTTATTTGGTATATCTTATGCTGAGGTGTCACTGAAGAGAGGGGTGATTCCCTACTTGCTCTGGGTTTTGAGTCCTTGTAAATCATGTGATCTCCCATGAAGGGGTACTTGGGCCTATTTCCCATGAAAAGCCTTACTAGATTTTAGAGTATAGTCTGACAAGTTTTCACTTCTCTCACTCATTTATAGAGAAAGATATGGTAGAGAGTGTCCTGGACTTAGAGTTTCAAAGACCTGGGCTCAGATCTTGCTTCTGACACTTGCTATCTATGTCACCCTGGTCAAGTCACTTAAAATCTTTGTACTAAGTAATAGACTCATTTAAAATCTGCAGTTCCTGTTGATGGAAGGTATTTCTACAGCAGGAGTTCTTCAAACTGGCAGAATTACTCCTCATTTATTAACATGGAGAAAGATAGAAAGAGAGAGGCACATAGAAGAGAGGCAGAGACAGAGAGAAACTATGCTATGGTTTCACTCTTGATAGTTGTATGTTCAATGCCTAGCACAATATCCGGTACATAGTAGGCATTTAATATTTTTGATTGATTGAAAAAATGGCATCTCTTCTTGTTTTCCACAAAGATTCTTGTCATGGGGTCTTTTCCCCTTCTCTGCACACAGGTGTAGGAGTGAAACAAAGATGCTACAAGTAATATATTTAATCATTATTTTTCCCATGATGAGAAAAGAGGAAGAGAAAGAAGAGGGGACAAAACACAAAAGCTGCTTAGATGCCTTCATATTTGCTCTCTACCCGGCAGCCCTGTGGTTATGAAATGACCTTTTTATTTCCCCTGGAATGTCCTTGCAGAACAAACTATTCATTTTCCAAGCTAGGGGAATGTCACTGCTCTCTGAATAGCTGTTTTGCCAGGTAGTGAGGTCAGTTAATTGGAGGAAACATGTGGAGGCAGAACATAAGCATTTGTCTTTCCATAAGGTACATATTCTCCAAGGAGAAACATTTTGCTCACCAAGGTGAATGGAAGATGGAACTCAGGGCTTCCTCTTCCTCTTCTTCCTCTTCCTCCTCCTCCTCCAAGGAATAGCATAGGGAAAGACAAATTTAACACCTAGAACATTATACTCTAGAATTTGGGAGGTCCAGGGATAATTTTCTGCTCCATTTTTGGTTGTGTCTACATGGTCAAAGTCAAAAGAAGGATGGAAGCAGTAAGCTGGATAATTCAAGCCAAAAACAAAGGTTTTTAACTCCCCATTGATTTTGTCTATACCACACTCAATGAAGTAAAGATTTGGTAATTATCTAGTAAATTAGATCAATATAGATAAGCAAACTGGATAATTCAGGCCAAAAAAAAAGCCATTTTCTTGTCCAAACTAATCATGGCTCTTTACCAAATCTGTATTTAATTTTGTGCTGTTTTAAATGCAGCCTGAATTATTCAGATTGTTTATCTTCACAGCCTACACTCACTTGATAATTGCCCAGTCCTATACTCCATTTTTCCATTGTACACACAATAATCATGAGCAAGTTGCCTCTTTGTGTCTTTGTTATTGCCTCCTATCTTCTCCCTATTCCTCCTCCTCCTCCTCCTTCTCATTCTTCTCCTCCTTCTCTTCTTCTTTCCACTCCTGTTCATTCCCCTCCTTCTTTTTGACCTCCTCTTCCTCTTCTTCCTGCTTCTCCTTTTCCTTTCTCCCTTTTACTCTTCCTTCTTTTTCTTCTTTCCCTCTTTTACCTCTTTTTATTCTTTAGTAATACAAAAAGATAGGTGCAGTAAAAAGGAGATTTTTTGTTCTTGGGAAGAAATGGCAATATTGCTGGCTTTGCTGTAATATCTCCCCTGGTTGATTTTTGTAACTGAGAAGAAATCCATTACTGTTAAACTTATAATGTTTGTGTTAAATGGTTTAACACTATTTAACCTATGTTGGTTGTGATTCAAATTAGTTTAGCCCCTTTAAAAATCAGGTTATTGAGTCATTCACTGAGACAGCCTGGGAAGAGGTTAATTGGAAACATCTGAGGCAATGTGACCTCATGTGTCTCTACTATTAAAGGCAAAAGAGAGCCAGAAGAAAAAAGACATGTTTCAAGCTGCTACAGAAAGAAAGGAGGGGACTGAGCAGAAACTCACTGCTCTGAAAGCCCATGAAGCTGAAGATCAGGGAAGTTCAAAAAAGCATGACTCTTAGTAAGAGTGAGTAACAAAGTGATGTTAATGTGATATTTAAACACCGGGACTTTGGCTGCTTAATTCAGCAGAAAATAAGCACTGTGCTGTAGGGTAATAGAGTGGAAAGCACATGGTACTTGGAGATGGAAGAACCGAATTTAAGTTCTACCTGAACCACTTACCTGGGCCACTGGGTTTGGGCAAGCCAGTGCAGCACTCGAAGACTTAATGTCCTCATCTATGAAAATGGGAGAATTGGACGACATCATCTACAAAGTCTTTATGACTCTAACATTTTTAAATATGGACTATCATACAGAAGACCAAGTTATCACTTTCAAGTGTTTCAACAGAAACACAATTAACCTCTCTACACCTCAAGTAATAAATAATAATGAATAATAGGTGAATAAACACCTATAAAGTGCCTGCTATATGCCAGGCACTGTACTAAGAGCTGGGGACACAAAGAGAGGCAAAAAACCAATCCCAAACCTCAAGGAGCTTACAATCTAATGAGGAGATAACATGCAAATATATATAAAGTAAGCTGGTGGTGGTTGTTGTCCTTCATTCTTAAAGAGGACCAAAATGACATACCATGTTACAGCCAAGTTACAATGCATCCAGTTCTGGTTGATCAGACCACTACAAGCTCAGATTCTCTACCACAGGTCAGGCACAAAGAGTCCGTGCGAACATTTGGGGTGGATTCTCTAATATTGTGCATCTGGCATTTCTTTTGAGCTACTTCAATTCTACTTTGTTCATAGAGCACCTTCTCTGACATGGGCATACCTGTTCCTGTGCCAGTGTTTCCCTTGTCACTCAATTGATTCTGAAGTTCTTAAAGAGAGACCTTGAGAATATCCTTGTATGGCTTCTTCTGACCATCATGTAAGCACTTGCCTGGGGTGAATTCTCCCTAAAAATAGTCTTTTAGGCCAGCATATCCATATTCTTCAATTGCCAAACATATGCTGGTTTGAATACAAAGTAAGCTATATACAGGAGATAAGACCTAGAGGATTACAATGTATGAAAGACATTAGTATTAAGATGGTTTGGGGAAATCTTCTTATAGAAGATAGGTTTTTACCTGGAATTTTTTCCTCTCAATTTGTTCTAATGGGTAATAGCTGGTTAATCTATGCTTTGTAAAATAAGTAGCTTGTTTTGTTTTTCCTTAGACTTCTAAAAAGGGGCTTATTAAGTCCAGTACTTATGAGTTTATACAACATGCTCTCCTGAAACAGTGTTTATGGGGACTTCCAAAAATGTTCAGGTATTGCTTCCAACCTGCTTAACATGTGAAGAAGAGGAGCCTTTCCATTGGCTACTGAGCAGGAGCTGAGAATGCTAACATATTGGATGGATGATGTGGTCCCTTCTCTTCATTGCTTGTTTGATTGAGAAAAATACAGTATAAGCCTCCTGGTGGGGAAAGATCTGAATCCAGGCTGCCATATGGCCCATGAATATGAGGCCTCTGTTCTTTTTCTTTTTAAATTTGTTCATTCCTTAGGTGAAGAAACATCAGATTAGGCTCAGATGTTGTTAATTTTGAAGGCCAGGGAAGCAAGCCACCAAAGGTACAAGACCTGGGATCCATTCCAGATTTTAGAGGCAGCCAAGCCTAGAGTTAGAATCTTAGGCAGGTAGATGCCTCTCAGAATAGAGCATTGGGTCTGGAGTTAGGAATACCTGAATTCAAATTCAGCCTCACATGCTTACAACTATCTGTGTGATCTTGGGTAAATCCCTTAATCTCTGCTTGCCTCAGTTTCCTTAACTGTAAAATGGGGATAATAGTAGCACCTATGTCCCAGCTTTGTTGTGAGGATCAAATGGGATAATATTTGTAAACTGTTTAGCAAAGAGCCTACCATCTAGTGGGTGTTTAATAAAGGCTTATTCTATTCCATTTCAGATTTTGAGAAAATGTCAATTACCCAGTTTAACAGTAGATGGGCAAACAGGAGAAAGTGACAACTGATTCATGCAATTTAAAATTCAATTTAATGGAATCAATGAATTGTAGCAGTTATTTTAAGTTTGAACCCCATTATCCCTGGGGACTGAGGTGTTATAGGTGAAAAAGTGCTCCCAGGTGGCAAATATTTTCTCCCCAGGAAAATATTTGTCCTGCTATTCTTAAAGTTAGTTGATGATAATTGGTTAAGTGATACTGGGTGCTAATCACTGGTGGTTATCTAAAATATAAGTGAGTTATTAACCTTAACTGGTAGCTGCTATTAGGGAGAACTCAAAAGAATGGGGACTTGAACTTATAGCATTAAAGGATCAAGTGAACACATGTGGAGGGACAGAAATTAGCCTGGTTTGGGGGGACTCAACTTATGAGTGCAATGGGCTTTTGGAATAAGGATTCCAAAGTGTATTAAAAGCTACACAAATAAATTGTATATTCAAATATATGTACTTGTATTTAAAAATAATTTATAATCTCTAATCATTCATTTAGTATTTCCCTAAGGGTTCTTAAATTTTCCAATCCTGAGTCCTTCATGAACTAACTGTTGGATCTGCTGTACTACCTAAAAAAAAACAATACCACAAATCATCTTATGGTACCAATTGGGCCAGAGGAGGAAATAAAAAGTTCTTTTTCAGACAAATTTCTAAACTTCAATTAGTGATAGGAACTTTGTGGTTCATGAATGTGAAGGTCTTTAGAAAAGAGATGCAGATCTGATTTACAAACACAAAATCTTTTTCTAATGTGAGATTTTTTTAAAAAAACCTATTGCCAAAGAAACTTCCTCACATTTGGAAATGTCAACTAGAGTAGAAGGCAAAGACATTTTTTCTCTTCAGTTTTGTTTCCTAGTAAGTTGACACCCTTATTGAAGCAGCTGTTACTATGGAAATAGGCATTAAATCCATAACAAAGAGAATTTCCCAGCAGTCCCCAGGGCCATCCCAAAGGCACACGCACTTTCAAACCATACAGTTCAACTCAGTGAGCATTTTCCAATTACCTGCCTGGCGCCAATGCTGTGTGCCTTTCGTTGTATCCCCAGCATTACAGCACAATACTTGGCACAGAGTGATACCTGTGGACTGACTGACTGACTTAACTCAGGGGGCTTACATTCCACCATGGGAAAAGACATGCATAGGTAAGTAAATGCCAAATAGATACAAACTTATTTGGGTAGCCAAGAGAATATTAGCAATTTGTACTGGGTCGGGGGGGGGATCAGGAAAGGTTACAGATAGGAGCATGTCTTAAAGGAATAGGAAGTGTGTGTGTGGTGGGGGGGAGGGCAGTCTAAGAAATGACAATGAGGAAGCTCTGTATTCTAGGAATGGGAGAAAATGTGAAAAGGCACCAAACTAGACATGTATGTCATGTACATATTTCAGGTAGACTAATTTGGCTGAAACAGTAAGTAATATATAATCAGTTGGAAAAAATAAGTTGGATCAAGTTTTGGAAGGGCTTAAATGACAAGTAGAGAAGTCTTCATTTTTTTCCTAGATTCAATAGTGAGCCCCTGAAGGTTCTTAAGCTAGGGGGTGACAGTGTCAGGCCTGAGCTTTAGGAATATAAATTTGGCAGCTGTGTGGCTGGCTGGATTGGAGATGGGAGAGGCTATTTTCCAGGCAGCAAATTAAGAGACCATTATAAGAGTACAGAGAGAAAGCTGTGAGGGTTTGAACTAGGATGGTTATTATATGAATGGGGAAAGGATGCAAGATATGATAGAGGGAGGCTTGGTGATTTGGCAACAGATTGGAAAATGGAATAAGTGAGAGCAAAGAATAAAGAATAATTCCTGAGTTGCAAACCTGGGTAATAAGTCCAATGGCCTTTTCTCATTCCTTATCACTATTGACCATGCTACATAATTTGATCTCTACTTTCTGTCTAAATATTCTATCCTCCATGGCTTTTCATGAGGTTCTCCTCTTCACAGTCTGATTAATTTTTCCTAGTCATCTTTGTAGGATTATTCCCCATTCCCTGCCCCCATGAGTGTGTAACTGTAAGAATGGATAAAAATAGAGATGTTCAGAAAAGAGTGCATTTTGTTTTTGGACACACCAGGTTTGACATGGTGATGATATCCAGTTGACCACATCTAGCAGACAATTCCAAATATATGGGACTAGAGTTCAAGAAATAGAAGAGGTTTTGATGTTTAGATTTTGTAATCATCTGCATAAAGATTGAACATGCTATTGAGATCACTAAGTGAAAGGAATTGTAGAGAGAGAAAGAGGATGAGGAGGGCTCCTGGGACAAAGTCCTGGGATAAGCACACTCATCGGGGCAGGGAATGGGGAATAATCCTACAAAGATGACTAGGAAAAATTAATCAGACTATGAAGAGGAGAACCTCATGAAAAGCCATGGAGGATAGAATATTTAGACAGAAAGTAGAGATCAAATTATGTAGCATGGTCAATAGTGATAAGGAATGAGAGAAGGCCATTGGAATTATCAATGAAGAGAATGACTATGGAGAGGGTCACTTCAGTAGAACAGATGGAAGCCAGTTTTTAAAGCTCTAAGAAGAGAGTGGAAGGTAAAAAAGGTAGGGGCAATGAATGGACAACTTTTTCTAGGAATTCGGCTATGAAAGGGTGAAGAGATATGGATGATATCTTAAAGAGTCGTATGAAGGATTCTTAAGTACAACCAATTAGAAGAATGAATTCTGACATTTGTGGGGATGATTGGGAGGAGTGGAAGAGGGGACCTAGTCTTACAGATGATTGAAACTCACAGAAATAAACCCAACAAGTATGAAAAGACACATAAGTATACTCTTAGCTCTCAAATGATGCCAAAGCCCCACTAAGGCGTTGACAGACACTGCAAAAGTACAGCAACAGATTGATTTGGGGGTATTTCAGATAAAATGGATGAAAAGTCCCTGTTTGGCTGTCATGAATTTCCAGTTATTATAAAAAACAAGCTGAGTTGAGCCTGTAGAATCTATCACTGTGGAGTCCACTATCCACACTGACAGTCTTTTCTCTTTCCCAGGCGATCCCTGGTTTCAATTTCCATCTGAAAAGCAATCTATAACACAGTTTGGTTACTTAAGAAGACAAAGTGGTTTCATGAAAAGTCCTCAGCTTGAAGTCTCAGGGAAGCAGAATGACTGTTATCTGGGAAGGAACTTTGAACTTTTGAAGGCTGCTTCCCTCTCCATCTCAAAAAACCCATGTTTGTTGTCCTGCAGGCAATGGCTTAAATGCTTATCTCTATTCAGACTGACAAGGGTTGGATGGAGACTGATTAAAGGATGAACTGTTTCACTGTTCCTATATTTCTTTTCTTTTTTTTACATTCATATTTCAACATTTATACTCAAAAACATCCACACAATAGACTTTTAAAATTAATCTAATGTCTAAAAGTATGATTTTCCCCAAATTTTTTAAACAAAAAGGGGTAGCTACGTGGTACAGTGGATACAGCAATGGGCCTGGAGTTAGGAAGACACATCTTTCTGAGTCCAAATATGATCTCTGATACTTACTAGCTGTGTGACCCTGGACAAGTCACTTAATCTACTTCCCTCAGCTTCTTCATCTGTAAAATAAAATAAAAGGAAATGGCAAACCACTTCAGTATTTTTGCCAAGAAAAATGCAAATTGGGTCGTGAACAATCGGACACCACTAAAATGACTGAATAACAACAAAAAAAACCCTTAAAAATTTACATATATGTAGTAGCATGCATTTCTTTTTTATATGTGTAAATTTTGGTTACTATAGTTAAAACAGAATTATAGGAAGCTTTGGGGAAATGATATTTTGCCAATAGAAACCAATTTGTTTTTCTCTTAAAAGATGGCCTTCTGACATCAGGGTCCTAATTTCCAGTACCATGGGGTGGATAGTGACAGCAGACACATGTAAAAGGGCATAATTGGATCAGGCATAAATTACATATGTTGGTTTGTGCTTTCAGCCTATAGACTCAAAATAACTGGGTCAAGATAGGAAGGGCTGGTAGAATGTCACCTCCGGAGACAGCATTCTACAAGAGGTTCTGAAAGGGCAGACTGGTCTGCAGAGGACACAGACACCCTCCAACATTACAGGACATGGGGTTGAGACTGAAAGGCAAACAAGAAGAGAGCCTTCGACACCCTGAATGCAGCAGAGTGGAGTGCAAAGGCCCCCTCATCATTACAAGCGCTCGAGCCTCCTTACAGACTTCCAGCAGAGACAGCGAACACACTTCTGACAAATTCCCAACAGTTTATTTGTCAGATATTTTATTTAAATTGCTTCCTTCTCCTTGCCGAGTGAGCAAAAGAACAGCAATATCCCTTCCCCTCTGTACCTCCTAACTGCTGTTTCAAGGGATAACGAGCAAATTTAGATCTTCATTAGGTTGTTAGTTTGTACAACAGATCCAGTCCCTTCTCTCCACCTTGCTATTGTAATCATCAGAACAAGAATGCCAACTCGGGATGAAAGTCTTTATTTGGGGGCAGAAGTGAGAATATATATATATATATATATATGTATATATATATATATATATATATATATATATATATATATACATGTGTTGAAATAGTAGGAAATGTCTTCCTGTTTGTTATAGGGAAAGTGTTGCCTAACAGGAAGAAGGGCCCATTAGGCCTTAGCTAGCTCTGAGTTCCTGTGCAGAAAAGGCATTTGAAAAAGAAGAGCATTATAATTGTAATATTCCCCTATTCACAAGCAACTTAAGTTGTGAGCCTATTATCATAAGCTCTCCTTGCATCCCATTCACCCACACATTCCTTCTTCCTTTTCTTAAAAAAAAATAGGGCATTATAGAGAGAAGAGTAGTATACTTGGAGTCAGAGGAAATGAGTTTAAATCTCAGCTATGACACTTTTTACCTTTGTAACTTTAGGCAAGTGATATAACTTCTCTTAGATCTCAGTTTCTTTATCTGTAAAATGAAATAGTGGGACCTCTGAGGTCAGTCTCTTCCTGCTTTTCATCTATGATCCTTGGGTCTTTAACTGATTCTACACTTCAGATGTTTTTTTCCTGTGTAAGGAGGAAGCAGACTTTGGCAATGATTTTCAGCAGTGGACTTCATCTTTCTAGTTGCATAATTGACCATTTACAGAATAAGAAATTCCATTGTGTGTTTTTTTTAAGAAAACATCTACTTAGATAGAGTAGCCTGTATACTTGAAGACTCTCTTCAGATATGTCATCTGTCATGCATATGTCAAAATTTTACATGCTGTAAATTATATGATAAAATTATACAATACCAATACAAGTATAGAAAAAACTACTCAACAGTTTGTTGAGTATTGACATCAAATGGGCTAAAAGGAGACTTATGTTCATCAAAGGTACTTGTTATTGTCCTTAAATATGTCCTTTAAGAGCTCATATTACTGCGACACTCTGGCTAGGAAACAGGGCAGTTCTTTGTAGATTCAATTTTGAACTTTCTAAGTAAGCAATTAACAATCAAACATAGAAAATGAGTGACAGACATGACATTGATAGTTCACAATAATTCTACACAAAAATTTAACCAGTGAAAATTAATTGCTACAATAAGGAAACTAAAAGAGTCCATAAAGTTCCTTGTTCAGCAAACATCTGACTTGCCAACTGGAAAGAGACGCTGATAAGGGCAATGCTGGGTTGGAATGAAAACTTGTTTGTGAAATATTACAAAAGAAGCATGGTGCAAGATTAGGAAAATGCTGCCTCATAAAGCAGAGAGAATAAAATAGAAGCCGTAGTGGTTAGAACTAGTTTAAAGAAAACTAAGCAAGTCAAGCCATTTAGGAATGAAAATGGAAAGAGTGAAACAATAACAAGATAGAAAAATGGAAAAGATTTGTAAAAATTCTTATACCCAACGTTTTTTTTACATAAAGGATGGTGGAATCACCATAGCATCACAGTCCCAAATGGACTTATAGGGAAGGTAGAAGTGGTAGAACAGCAACAAAACCAGACAGAAAACAGCTGGAGAAGAGCTTTTTATTTCCTTCTCTGGTCTAATCAGTGCTGTCACATGGTTTGTGGTATTATTTGTTTAGGTAGCATAGCGGTCCAACAATTTGTTCATGAGCAGCTTTAGGACCCTTAGGGGAATACCACACTAATGCTTAGAGATGATAGATTACTGGGATATACATTATATATATATATATATATATATATATATATATATATATATATATATGTGTGTGTGTGTGTGTGTGTGTGTGTGTGTATGTATATATATATAATTTATGTGTGTATGTACAATTTATATAAAAGTGTGTGTTTATACAATTTATGTAGTCTTCACAGACTTTGGGATCCTTATTCAACAGCCCCTCACAAAGCAGGCTGGTGGAGTGGTCTACAGAGGCATTGATAAGGACTAAGAATATTTTCACAAATTGTATTTAATAATGGATCACATCTTTACTATTTCACAATTAACTAAATGCTGTAGAATGATAAAGTTCCATTGTACTTACTGTTTGTTGATTATGGTAAAGCCTTTATTTGGAATGCCAAAATGTCACCTTATGGGCTTTTATTTCCCCAAAAAGGTGTCTCCCCTAGATACATGAAAATTACTGAAAATTCCTTGGCAGATTTAAAAACAGAAATAACATTGCTCAAGCACCCACTAATTGTAAACATCCAGTAAGACATATCAAGGAGATAAGAATTTGTCACAGGCATTCTTTCTTTTAAGGCAGGAGCTCTAGAGCTATGTCCAAGTTGAAAATTATGACATCGTGCAGATGCTCCTTTTTGTGGGTGACTATGGTTTGTTTTATCAAGTCCCAGAAGATTGCAGAGCCTCCTAGATTGATCTCTAAAGAAACTTGGCTTGTCTATCCACATAAGAAGAACTGAGTGCATAAAGGATGTCTATTGCTCACATTACTGCATATATATGACTAGAAACACTATCAAACTTGTCCAGTGGTAAGTATATCTAGGACTGACAATAAAGTGGATAATGAGTTAAGCTCAGAGTTGAAAAGAAGGAAGAAAAGTAGCTGGATTGCCTACAGGAAATTGAGAAGCTCAATTATTCTTCTCAAGATTCCTATGAAAGCGAAGTCCTACCTTTCTTATATCAGCATTCTACCAGTATTGCTATATGGCAGAGAGCACTAAATATAACATGCTTTGAAAAATTAAAAATTAATATCACGGTGGGCAACAGAAAGTTACATGCTGATTCCGAATGAATTGCAATGTAGAATCAAGGAGTAACTCTGAAGAACAGGAGTAAAAAATAGTATTAAGGAATTATATAATAGGAAGAGAAGATGGACTGATCCCCTGATGAGGGTGAGGAAAAACAAATGTAAAGCCAGAGCTCTCTATTTATAAACTTATGATGTCTGAAAAATGTTGGATGAACATACATGGCAAACTTTTTGGAGGATGGGAACAAGAGTCATATATAATGTAGGTATCCATGAATGGCTTGTGATCTCAATCACTCAAGGGAACTACTAAATCAATGATATCAAAGATTCACTTAAATCTGACACAGAAGCTAGCCAGATACTACTAAGCTGATTCCATGAGCTTCCAATCCATTTCTCTCCTTTATCTACCCTCATGGTTTATGCTGATTTCAGGACTCTTAAGTGTTAAATAGAAGGACTTAGCCCCCGGTGCTTCAAATAAACCCTGAGGAAGAATTTTATTTTTTTCTCTAAGAGGTCGTCCCCAGCAGAGGTAGGAATAGGAAGTAAAAAGGTACTCAGAAGGCAAAAATGAACAGGCCACTTTGTTCCCACACATAGAAAGGGGAATGCTAAGAAATAAAGAGTTCCAGAATAATTACAATCATTTGAGAGGTTAGTATGCAAATCTAGTTGGGATATTTGCAACAGAAATGCTCTTTAGCTATTTTATACTTTATCTCCACTGAGTATAGTCTGGTCCATGCCAAATGGGTTCTTTCTTTCCAGAACTTCCTCTCTCTATGAGCTACTCTTTCCCTCTTGGTTGACTGACTACTGTCTCTGCTATTGCCATTGTTATCCCTGCAACTCATCCAGTAGCTGCTCAGGTGACCCAGAAAGGAGAAATATGCCAGTCATGTTTCAATATCTCACAAGTCCCTGTACCAAGGGAAAGAAGACAAAAACAAGTGGCCCCATCCTACACCCAAGCTTGTCTAGGGGACATGTGCTCACAGGGACCTAATCTGGAGGGTGTGGGGGTGGGGAAGTCATCTCTCTCACTGACCCTTCAGAACTTAGAGAGTCATTCTTATACCTCTACACTGACATGAAGGATAGACATGAGGAATGGTACTTATTTAGCATTTTCATGGATTCCAACTTAGTAGATAGTTGGAGGCTATTGTATCTGCTCTTAAGTGGGAGAGGGTAGAACCCCTCCACCCCTGCTGCCATCATCAATTACTAAGAGGGGGCTACAAAAATAATTAGGTATGGTTTATATATGTGATATTAAACAATCATTGAATAGGAAGGGAACTTAGAAGGTCATCCAATATATCCCATGTTTCAAAAGATTACAAATTCAGATTCCTAGAGCTGGAAGTGACCTTGGAGACTTTCAAATTCAATCTTTCTATCTCCTCCTTCATATTTCACATTGGAAACTGAAGACCAGTGATGAGACTTGCCTGAGGTAAAATCACTAACAAGTAGTAGAACTTCAACTTGGGCCTCTTCCAAAGAAGGAGCAAATTAAACCACCATGGTCAAATATGTCTTGACTTCATTCTTCAAAATCTACTGAGAGGTGTAGCCAGGTACCGTGTTTCCCCGATAATAAGACCTATCCCAAAAATAAGCCCTTACACATAGTAGCTGTGTGTCCATGGACAAATCACTTAACCTAGAGATTGGGCTAGATAACCTTTGAGATCACTTCTACCTCTAAATTTATGGTAATACAATCTATGACCATTTAATTACTCCAGGTAAGGAATAATTTCTAAGACTTAATGAGTTGCTGGTAGGAATTAGTATTGGGTGTTCCTATCCCAAGAGTTCCCCACATGGGTGAAATCACAGATAAAATACCGCTATCCCACCTCATCTATGCCCCAAAAGTGTAAATACTCTAATATCAGGAAAAGAGTTATAGTTAACTACAGTTAAGTAAAAAAGAGAGGTGACTTTCATAAGAATAGCTAAACTGTTCACACAACTCAAGATTCACCCAACTGCTTCCAATATTTCACTTAATTTTGAGCATCACAGATTAGACCAGAAATTCATCCAAGTTCTTTCAATTTATGGAAGTATTAGCAGTTCTCATAACAGGTTCAAGCACATTATGTGTGTCCTATTTCCTGCAAAGCCAAGGGAAATCATCTTTAAGCAGAATGTCACATCAGATTACCTACAGTTAATACAAAGAAAAATTTTTCCTCTCATGACCTCATGCCACTTCACATGTAAGGTACCATATTATGATGGGGGTAGGGCTGGGGTTGGGAGAGGGTGTTATTTCAAGGTCTGGAGAAATCAAAGAATTTTACAAAATGAACACAATGATAGTAACCCAAATTATCCCATAGCATTAAAGGACTCAATGCTGCTTTTCTGAAAAGCATCCATCTAACTGATTACCATTTTAAGAATTTTTTAAAGCCCTTAGAGATGTCTCTGACATGATGTCATATGATTTTCCACTTCTTGTGAAGATCATTTCCAAATTAAAAAGGTAGGGAAGCACAATATACCTTCTGACTTGGGGCTGTGACTCTATAAGTTCTCTGACTATTGTACAACACTTTTTCCAACTCTCCAAGAGTGAGGCCAAATGGTATTTTAGGCTAGAAAATAAAAATTCGCCTTTGGAGAACATGAACTGATTTAATGAAGACAACACTTTGCAGCACAGCTGAAATTTCACTTACCTTTTAGCTTTAGGCCATTGGTTTAAGTCCAAGTTGACATATTCAGCTCCTCAAGTCCCAGGTGGACAAACGTCCACCACATAAACCCATTGTACATAATCTTGTAATTTTGGCAGTCAGTGAATTGGAGTAGCCTGAAATGGGTACTATCACAGAATAAATTACTTGGAACAAAAGAAAAGGAAGACAAGCAGGGTAGAAAGCCCCACAAAGATAACTCAGAAATAAATTTAATCTGATCTCCTTTTGCCACAACCACCAGAAGTTCAATTTAATATACATATACATAAATACACTGTTATATGATAGATATCATATGTATATTAAATATATTACATATCTTTATACATTTTGGAAAAATTAAGTTGAGGGAAAAATCTGAATTTATATTGGAAAATGTTAAGAAAAAGGGTTATTAAGGAAGAAGAGCCACACAAAAATTATATTTGGACATTACATTTAATAAATAAAAGGTACCAAAATGGTCACATATTTTCTTTGTACTAAAAAAAAAGCATACATGTACTGAATAGCTGTTGCCAGCAAAGTGTTAGAATTTAAATTAGAGTCCTGGAAATAACCCTAGTTATTGTTAGAAAGAAGATTTAATTTGCAAACACAAATATGAAGACCAAAAATCAGATATGCAAAGACTTTAGGAAGATTTGTTACATTTATTATAAAATTCATTGTTTTTCTAATTCTTCATATTTTTCCCCAACATAGAAAATAAGCCTGACTCCAATAATCCTGATTTCCAATTTTAAATGTTAGAAAATAAATCATTAAGGTAATGATGGACAATCTTTTTAAAAGTGTGATTCTTTTAAGGAGAAAACTTTTTAATTTAAATATGTGGAAGGCCAATGAATTGAAAGTAACATTAAGTATAATTTCAAACACCTCTTTCACCGGAGAGAACATAAAACCATTGTATAAAATAGGAAATCAAAAATAATACCTACATCAATCACTCTCAGGCATCAATAGATATAGATATCTATCTGTCTATCTGTCTATCTATCTATCTAATCTGTCTGTCTGTCTGTTTGTCTATTCTGACAAAGTATTTCTATTCACCATATTACACTAAGGTTTCACTTTGAGCTATGGAAGCAAGTCACCAGTTAGAGAGATCTAATGGGTTCTAGACTAAGTTCTTAACTCTATGATTTTCTGAGACAAAAAGGGAAATCAGCAAGCTTCCTTAGTCAAGATCTTTTTCCCATTCTTATCTCATGTAGACCTCATAAACTACTCTCAGAGACATGGTTCTCATTCAAGTGAATTCAAGTCTGTAGTCATCTAATGTTCCCCAGTAACAGAGTGCTTGGATGAAAGAATTGTTATAGATCAGTTCTAGAAAACTCTAGAAAGGCCACACAATGCTATAAGAAACATCACTTAACAACCCCAAATTTCTTATCAAATGAATGGTATAGACATGTGGTATGAGTTAAAGGAAATGATTAGTTTAAATTTTTTTTTCATGGAAGAATTCATGGAATTTTAAAGTTTTAAGGGACCTCTCCATAATCACTATCATCACCATCATTATCATCATCATCATCATCACATTTATATAATGCTTTAAGGTTTACAAACTTTTTCATGTATCTTTTCTATTTTATCCTCATTATGACACTTTTTTTCAGTGACTATTTTTATCCCTACTTCCCAGGTGAGGAAACTGAGACTCAAAGAGGTTGAATGAATTGCCCCAAGGCACTCAGATAGTCAAGGTTAGAAGCAACGTTTGAACTCAAATATCCCAGACAAAAATCTGAATATCAGGTATGATATGTCCTATAAATATTCACCCAGGATCTCCTTGAAGGTTTTTAGTGAAGGAGAACAAAGGGTTGGTGCTTTAGTTGGTGCTTGAAGGTTTTCAGTGAAGGAGAACAAAGGGTTGGTGCTTTAGTGCCATGAAGCAAAGGCAGAGTTTCTAAGAGGGGGAAATTGTGTGAGCAAAGACTCGGAGGTGAGAAAATTTGGGAAATAGTGAGTAGCTTAGTTTGGTTGCCATGAGAGTTTATATAGAACAATACTGGTAGTTAAGAATGGGTATCGTGGGTTCAGATTGCACAGGACTTTAACAGCAGAATAAAGACAAAAGCTGGGGAGTCCTTGAAGGTGTTTTGAGCAAGGAAGAAACTCCCCTTTCTGGAAGACTCCTCTTCATATTCTGATCTACTGTAGTACTTTGTATCAGTCTTACTCTATTTTTCTTCTAAGTCTTGGAAGCTGCACATGTGTCTTCTCTCTGACGAGATTGAGAGCTCAATAAGGAAAGAGATGACATATTCTTCATGTTCTTCACAATACCTACCACAATAGTAGGTGCTCAAATATTTGTAGAATGAATAGATAAACAAATGAAGTAGATAAAGATTTTTTTTTCAGGGCAAGAAGACCTGGATTCAAGTTCCACCTCTGACATATCCTGGCTATGTGACCCTGGGCTTGTCTTTTAATCTGAGCCTCAGTAAACTCTCTAAGGCTAAAAGTTGGAAAGCAAGCACTGCTTCTGCATAGTAGGAATTTCCTCATTGGGAAACCACTATAACATCAAAATCATAGGCATAGTCCAAACAAATATGGAGGCAATTTGTAGGATAGATTGGTAAGAATATAGTAGGAAGAAGAAAGAATGAATTGTTGGAAAGTTATGTAACAATATCACAAAATGAGGGGTAACAGAGTCACTGAATGTGGGTGATAATGTATATAGAAAGCAAGGGAAGACTTCTGGAAACACTGAAAAAATAGAAAGCATATGGCATCTGATTGGATATAAAGGCATAGGAGTGGGAAGAAAAAACATGATTGTAAAGTTTTGACTTTAGAAACTTGTAAAACCAGAATACCTTGTGCAGATAAGCAGAAATCACAAGTAAGTTACAGTTTGGTAAGAGGGGACATGGTTTTAGAGAAATATTCACTTTTACATGACAGGAAAGCAATTAGAGATTCAAGACAGGACTTGGAGAATAAGTCAAGGCTGAGATAAATTCATAGAAGTCATCTGAACAGAGATAATAGTCCTGAGAATGAATAAAATTAAAAAGGGAGTAAGGAAGCAAAAAGACAGGGTGAAAGGGAAAAAGAAAGAAAAAGAGAAGGACAGAGATAGAGGGAAGGTCAGAGACAGAGATAGAGAAAAACACAGAGGATTGAATCATAATTTAAGGAGACAGTAAGGGAAGAGGAGATAATGAAGGAGACAGTAGGAGAACCAAAATAGGCAAGAGTCACAGAAAATGGGGAATTTTAAAAAGACTTGGTCAACAGTGTTAAATGTTATAGAGAAATTAAGAAGGATGACTGGAAAAAGCTTGTTAGATACTTCCATCTTGAAGCCAACTAGCTAAAAGCCCCTAATGTTCAGTGCTTCTGATAATCTATGATACCCAAATGTTTGTTATAAAAAGATCCATCGCCGTGTCTATACTGTCCAATCTAAGGCATTTAATAAAGTTGTTTTTAAAACTAAATGTAATTTTTTTCAATTAGCAAAAATCTATAGCCTTTCCTAAACATAAGAACAAAATCCTTGTAAAAATATGCATAGTCATCAAAATTCACTCCAATATTGACCACATCTAAAAATATATCTCATTCCATACCATGAGTCCATAACCTATATGTGGGTGGGTAGCATGTTTCATTATCTGCTGTGGAAACATGGGCTGTCATTCCATCGATCAGGGTTCCTAAGCCTTTTAAAGTTGTTTGTTCTTATAATATTGTTATTGTATAAATTGTTTTCCTGATTCTGGTCACTTCACTCTGTATCAATTCATATAAGTCTTCCCAGGTTTCTCTGAAACTTCCCCTTTGATAATTTTCACAAAATAATAACGCTCCATTACAATTCTATACCATAATTTATTTAGCCATTCCTCACTTGTTGGTCACTCCTTTGGCTCCTTATTCTTTGTCACATCATAAAGTTTCTATAAATACAATTGGAACATATGGTACTTTTTTCTCCTTTGATGTCTTGGGGCAGGGGGAGCAGCAGCATATATAGCTCTAGAAATGATATCACAAGGTCAAAGGACATTTGTAATTTGGAAATTTTCATCACAGTTCTACATTGTTTACGAGAATGAGTAGACTAGTTCAGAACTATACCAAAATGCATTGATGATCCTGCTTTCCCACAAACCTTCCAATATTTGTCATTTTGCTTTTTTGTTAACTTTGCCAACCTGTTGGGTGGGAAGTGGAACCTTGAAGTTATTTTAATTTGTATTGTTCTAATCATTAGTGATTTGTAGCATTTTATTCATATGACTGTCAATAGCTTGGATCTCTTCCTTAGCTGCCTGTTCTTATCCTTGGACCATTTATCGTTTGTGGAACATTTGATAAAGTTTTGAAGTTATTGAATTAATGTATCTTTTCTGTACCACATCTCAGCAGCACTATCAATTTAGAGATTTAAATTCCACACTCTTGTGCCAAAAGTCTGATGAGAGCAAACTCACCAGACTCTTCAATCTCTTCTAAATTGGCTCAGAACTTTAATTTTAGGATTTTTTAAATGGCATATTGACTCAATTCACAATGGAAACTTATAAAAGCCCCTTTGGACTAAATGAGAAATCGGCATTTTGCTGTCCATTTCTTATAGGTAAAAAGTGCTCTTTCTGACATTGTCAACATCAGGAGGTCATGACTTTTTTTTTTTATTTTTTACGAGATTTAAAGTTTAACAAAAAGGAGGAGGAAAGAAGGGTTCTGAATTTTTGCTTGGTTGAATGTAGAAAGGTTAATGCCTCTGAGGGATAGCTCATCATGGTGACTAGACTGCTAAAGCTATATCATCAGACTATAAACTATGGGAGGTGCTACCAAGCTCGAAAAGTTTTGAATTTGGGTCTAGGCAGTCTGCTCAGTGGTCCAGTGGATGGAGTCTGGAGTCAGAAAGTCTTGTGTTCAAATACAACCTCAGCTATGTGACCCTAGCCAAGGTTACTCAGCCTCCCTCTGCATCAATGTCCTCATCTGTAAAATGGGAACAAGGATAGCAACTACCTCCCAGGGTTGTTTTGAGGATCAAATGAATTATTTTAAAGTGCTTTCCAAAACTTAAAGTGCTATATAAAATGCTATTTATTATTAGAAAAGACTTACAGCCACCCAGTATATTTACCTATTTCATGGGTCACTAATGAATTCTTCCTCCAGGACTGACTTTCTGATTATGAACATCTCTGTATTTAGGTTATCTGGTCCTCCAGAACTCACTAGTTTATGGTTCATAGATTTTGTTCTCCTCCCTTTTTGTAAAGAGATCTTTCTTCTTCCTTAAACCTGGACTACTTTTTTGTTCTCCATAGTCTTTGAAGAACATTTCTGGCAGCAATCCAGAAATCACAAATATCATTTCTTTATGCTCCCTGTGTGATTGTTCCTTGGAGGTTAGTGACTTAAAATTATCAGGGACAGTGAAGGGCTTTTACATCATTTCCAGCTTCTCTTAGATATCACTTCTTTTTTAGCTTTTTTCCTTTTCTTTCTGTCCTTTCAAATCCAAAGAATATATACAGAAGCAAATAGGAGTCAAATAGTTCTGGATTCCCTTAGAGGTAGTAATATTGCCTCATTCATCCTGAGAAAAAAATGGAAAATCTTCTTACATCTCTTTTTTTTAAACTCCCTGTCTAGCTAAAAAGTCATGCCATCTTGATGCCTTTTGCTTTCTTCACCATTCTCAGCTCTTTCTGAGCTAAGCACTCTTAACAAAATTCTCAAAATGACTGTGATGCTTATAACCAGTGTCCAATATGTGCTATTACCTCCACCCCATATGTGTGCCTTTAAAAAAATCTAAGTTGCTTAATGAGGTCCTTGTGTATCTGCCACAGTATTTTTTGGATAACTCCCTCTCTTCTTCCTCTAAGAGACTTTCTCAGTTTCTTCATTCTAGAATACTGAAAAGGACCTGACTCTGGAATCAGAGATCATGGATTCAAATTCTGACTCTCACTCCAAGGTAACCTTGAGCAAGTTACTTAATCTCCCTTTATTTCAGTTTCCTTATGTCCAAAATGAGGGAATTGGACTAGATGGCGTCTGAGGTCCCTCCTGGCTCTAGATCTGGGGTCAGATGATCCAGTAATCTTTCTTGAACTGACTTCCCCTGGAGAATTTTAGTCCATTAGACATCTCATGGTATAATGAAATGCGTGCTGGATTTGGAGTATACTTGAAAGCCACGTTAAAATCTCATCACTGACACTTCAATGCCATAACTAGGCAAGTCAGCTAAATTGTACTAAATTTTAATTTCTTCATCTACAAAATGGGTATAGAAATAATTATAATACCTTGCAGGTCTATTATAAGGATAAAAATAATTTATAAAGCATTTTTTAAGTTTAAATTGTTATATAAATATCAGCCTCTAACTTGCTGCTATCTACCATTTATTCTACCTAGAAATGGACTGGAGACACCTCCAACTAGACAGAGAGAGATGATTGTTAAATTTATTTGAGCATTCATACTTCTTAAATCAACAAATGCTATAAATCAGGGCTTGGTTTCCCATCCCACCCCCCTTGTTATTGTTGACTGTCTGGATTGAAGAAAGTGTTGGAAAAATGTTAATAATGCTAATTAAACTTCTCCACCAGTCACCCAGTATATTTAGAAAGCCAGTTGTTAAACATTTACCAACACTTTGCTGATTGTCAGATTATATCTAGCTTTCTTCTCCTCTATCATGAATTCTAATATGAAGTTGTCTCCTTTACCAGTGTGTTGTAGCCCAAGCCTGACTTGGGCAGTATAGTGGTTTGGGCCAGTTTTGTTTGTGGTTTAGTCATTTTTCAACTATATCCAACCCTTCATTACCCAACATGGGGTTTTCTTTGCAAAGATGCTGGAGTTATTTGCCATTTCCTTCTCCAGCTCATTTTACAGATGAGGAAACTAAGGCAGACAAGATTAAATGACTTGCTCAGGGTCAGAAAGCTATTAAGTATCTGAGGCTGGATTTGAATTCAACAAGGTGGCACATGGCTGGCATTTTACTCATTGTGCTACCTTATTGCCCCAGATAGAGGCAACCCACATGGAAACACGTCTTGACTATGGGACCTCCATCAAGTCCTAGGAGCAGTGGATCTTCTTGGGTTGGCTGTTTTATTCCTTAGGGTAAATAGCTAGATACCTAGACTTCTAGACTAGAAGTTTTATGTGGATGCATGCAGCCCACAACACTCCTTAGTACTGCCCAAATCAGATTTAAATGTCATTGGACAAGGAAAATGTTTAACAAAATAAATAAGAATACAGTAAAACAGATAGCACTGCATTTTTTAAATTAAGTCAATATGTGATCCTTACATATGGAGTAGTTGTCCCTGTTTCTTTTTGAGTCTGATACCTCTGCTCAAGACCAGTCAAGTTCTGGGAATATCTTTTCTAACCTTTAGGGATAAACCTAACCCAGCCCAAATGATAGAGACCCTAGTAAATATTATTCTTACCACCCCAAGGTTCTCATCATTTCTAGAGCAGAAAAGCAATTGGTATGATCCAAGTCCAAAAGAACATTCAGCCCCTTTGACCCTATCCGTATCTTGTTTCCGGAAAGATGAAAAATGAAATTTTCTTTAAGGAAAACTAAGAAGTTCTTTAAGGAAAACAAACAAAAAAGGGAAGTTTTGGTTTCAGCAGAGACAATATTCCAGAAGGTGCCTAGATAATTAAATAAAGTTTCCCCTACCATGGACATGAAATGTCCCCATGTCATACTGTTTTCTCTTGCCTCATCTATTTCCTATTTTATTCAGGGGATACAGAGCAAAGGTCTCCAAGTTGGAGTATACCATTACAAAATAACCCACTGATTATTCATTGTATTTACTTCTAATCTAAAACAAAAAAGAAGTTAATTTTTACTAATGTTTATTATGTGGTTGCCCTCACTCAGTCAGCCTGTCAGATATGGCTCTTGCTGTACCGGAGGAAAGTGTAGGGGTTTCACAACTTAGAGGAATGGACAATGGCATCCTTGATCCTTCCTCTGTTTTCAGCATATTGTAATATATTGCTGTTTACATGTACTTGGTAAAGTAGATTTAAGGATTGCATTATGTAATTTTAAGTAAACCAACCATCCCAAAAAGGACAAGTGATATAAAAAGCTTTCTACAAAGAAACCATGAATTGAAGACAATACTAATAATGAGAGGAAGAACAAACAATGAGAAAATGGCAGTGTTGACAATGCTCTTACTCCTAGAATAAACTCTTTGCTAAATGTAAAAACAAGGGTTTTTTTCCATGACAACTGAGAAAATTCAGCCACAAAGTCCTTTTTTAAACTGTCAAGAAAGTTATTTAAAAATTGCATTTACATGCACTATTGTTATTGCTGAACATTGCCCTAAATTAAAGGTTCCTTACTTTTTTTGCATGCCATGGACCCCTTTGGCAGTTGGGTTAAGCCTGTAGATACCCTTCTCAGAATGATGTTTTTAAATGCATGCATAAAGTAAAACTCAGGATTATAAAGGAAACTAATAATATTGAAATAAATATTTTCCCCACTCAAGTTCAGACTAAGGGTTGGGCTATCTCTAAGGCTTCTTCCAACATTCCTAAATGATCTAAATTCTAGTTCCTTCCATTGATTATTTCAAATTTATCCTTTAGTGTCACTTGTTTGTACATGGTTATTGGCATGTTGTCTCCCCCATTAGACAGTGAGATCTTGAAGAGCAGGAACTGTCTTTTACCATCTGTTGTATTCTCATTGCCTACATGGCACATAATAGGGACTTATAAATGTGTATTAGCCAACTGACTAAATATTTTATGAAGTAATGTATTGTTGTTGTTTAGTAATTTTTTCAGTCATGTCCAACTCTTCATGACTCCATGTTTTTTTTTTCTTTTGTTTTTGCTAAAGATAGTGGAGTGGTTTGCCATTTCCTCCTCCAGCTCATTTTACATATGAGGAAACTGAGGCAAATAGGATTAAATGACTTGCCCAGGGTTACATAGTTAGTATCTGGAGCCAGATATGAAGTAACAACCATTTATATAATTCTTTATGGTTACAGAGTGCTTTTCAGTAGATTGTCTTATTTGATCCTTACAACAGTCTCTGGAAGCATGTTTTATACATAAGGAAACAGGCTCAGATGTGTTAAATGATCAAGGTTTTACAGAGAGCAAATGCAGAGCTAAGACTTGAACCCATGAGAAAAGCAGGCTTTTAGGAAAATTAACCCAAAGTGGAGATGTATATTATTTGATAGGATCATAGGCTTAGAGATGGAAGTAATCTTAAAGATCAACTAATTCCTGCCCTCTTATTTAACATTTGAAGAAATTGAGGCCCAAAGTAATATAGGGAGTAAGTGGAAGAAGTAGAAACATGAATACTGTCAAATCAAAGTGAGACAGAAATATTTGGTCTATTGGATTTCTTCTGAATTGAGTATTGTATACCCATGTTTACAATAACACAAACCAGATAATTAATATTTCCTTTTAGAAAAAACTAGCACATATGAAAAATTATTGTAACATTCAAACAGCATGCCAATACCTTCCCACAAGCATATGTATATTGATGGGTCACTTGATACTCTGATTTTTCTAACAGTAAGAATCAGTAACAAACTTCCGGTTGTCATAGTTCTTAATGAAGAATTCAACTGGTAAAAATAGGTATCATGGGACTCTATAATACATTACAATCATTGCACCTCTCTCTCTCTCCTCTCTCTCTCTCTCTCTCTCTCTCTCTCTCTCTCTCTCTCTCTCTCTCTCTCTCTCTCTCTCTCTCTCATTATTCTTTGAAAAGGAATAGGATCAACTATGTAATGAGAGTGAGACATGGCAGATGAACAGCCCAAGTTCTTACACTCATATCTAGAAGACATTAAAAGAGCCAGAAGAATATCTACCTGTACTAGAGGTAGATAGTCTTTTGGAAGATCTCTGGGAAAAGATAGACAAGAATCACCATTGGTGTTGGATGGATAAGTTTCAATTTGTACTAGTAAAGGCAGCATCTGCACCAATGAAATCTTAATGTATTAGGATACAACTGATGTACTTTGATATAATATGATGAATCAATGGGGATATTAAAATAAAAAATTTATCCAGATCTGGTGACCATCTCTCTTAGGAATTCTCAGCAGGATTCTCAGTAACATACAGAAGTTATAAATAGGTTCTCTGAAAAAGTGGATTACCTTGGTGAAATGAAAGCCTTTTCCTCAAGAGAGGACCTTCCAGACCTTGGTTCTTTTATATGTCAATCCTTCAGTGAAGATTTTGTAGTCAGAATGAATGGTATTAAGCATCATTTTCCTGGCTATTACAAAAACTGAAAATTATTTCAATGGCTTTTTGCCTATTATTTATCCAGTTATGTGTAAAGGGTCATATATTCATATACATAAAATATCTAAATACCACTAGGTTGATATTTAGGCAATGGAAAAGATGTATTCTTTTGAAAGCTAGACTGAAAAAAAATAGAAAAACAATATAAAAGAAAATAGTTTTCTATCATAATAAGACACTATTGGAAGGATAAGGGACCCTTCTCTCAGTGTTGATAAAACTCCCTGAAACAACCCACATCTGTTTATTCTGGAAGGAAATAAAGCATTGATATAACATGTTAAAAACTGATGCTGTTTCTAGATTTTAGTCAGCCTGTATTCTCGGTGCTTAGCACCATACCTGGCACATAGTAGGCATTTAATAATGCTTATTGACTAAATGACTTATTTACAGAAGTGTCATGGATTTAAATACTTGGATGACTTATTTGACATGTAGCACACACACACACACACACACACACACATATATATATATATATATTTGCTTTTTGGAGAGCAGTTAGGGTTAAATGACTTGCCAAAGGTCACACAGCTAGTGAGTATTAAGTGTCTGGGGCTGGATTTGAACTTAGGTCCTCCTGACTCCAGGGCCAGTGCTCTATTCACTGCACCACCTAGCAACCCCTATATCTATTTTTTTTAAAGATGAGGAAATAATGTCTCAGAGTTAAACTAATGGGCCAATAGATGAATGAGTCTGCTCTTTCCTGTCTTTCATTCACCTTCACCCTATCTATTCACCCAATAATACTGTTTCTACCTCTACAGTATCTCCTGTATCTGTTTTCTCTCTATTCCTATAGTCACCAACTTGTTTAAGCTCCCATTGCCTCTTGCAAGATTTAGCTAAATGACTAACTTAGAGAAAGTGCTTAATAAATGCTTGTTGGCTTGGCTTGGACTATCACAATAGCTTCCTAATTGCTTTTCCTCTTTCAAGTTTCCCTTTCCCAATCTACACTTCATACAAGTACCAACATGATATTCCTAAACTGGACCATATCACTTCTTGGCTCAGTAAATTCCCAGTGGCTTCCCAATGTTCAAAGGATCATATACAAACTTGGCTGTTTGACATTTAAAATACTTAGCAACTTGGCTTCCTTTCCAGGTTTCTAACATATTTCTCTCCTTCATGTTCTCTCTAGACCAGTTAAATTGGCCTGGTGGTTCCTCACACTGACATTCCATCTTTCCTCTCCATGTATTTGCACAGGCTAACCATCCACTCAGTTCTTTCAAAGTTCAGTTCAAGTGATTTCTCTACCTAAAATCTTCCTTCTTTCCCCAGTTTGGCTAGTGCTACTCCACTAAAATTACCTTGAATTCATTTTGTACACCATTTGCATAAACTTATGTGCATACTATTATTTTTCCCAATAGCACACAAACCCCTTTAAGTCAGGGAATATTTCTCTTTTGTTTTTGTATCCTTTCATGTCTGTCCAGCACACTGCATGACATATTATAAGTTCTTAAGAAATTCTTGCTGATTGATTGATTATGGGATCTGATATTTAAAAAGAAGAATATTTTGCTGATTAATCACTGATTGAATGTCAGTGGTAGATACAAAGGCACCATTATATCAGTAATACAGAGCACAGTGTCTGGCATATAGTAGAAGCACAATAAATGTTTGTTGAGTTGCCTACAACTAATTTTATGTTAGAGTAGTAGGGATCAACTTGACAGTGAAAGACAACAGGAACAAATGCACATGAGCATACCCAACTGATTCATCTTTGGTTTTTTTAGGCCAATATCTATGTGGACAAACATGAAGATACCTAAGGTTTTTCATATCTGGATTTTTTTCAGTCACTGAAATTTGCAAAAGGTTTCCAAAGATAAGTTAAAAATATTAGAAAAATCTGTGTATAATAAACCTATTTGAAGTTGGAGCCATCTTTGGATACTTTCTATATTTCTAAGGGTTTTTACCATCCAGTTGCTCAGACTTCACAAATTGCTCAAGGGCTTTGTTAACACTCTGGGTGGTTTTTATCACCAGTGAAATATCAAAGTATGAATTGAAAATATCTAAAATTCCTTTGCAGTTCATATACTTTATTCAAGATCTCAGGTAGTCTCCAAATATTTGACAAATGAGTGAGGTAGCTTGGAAATGTTAAAGAAAGCAATGGAAATTTTGTGAACTAGATGGTAAAATTCTTCCATTCTTTCTATTCCTGTGTTTCCAGTAGCATTCTTTGGAGCCTCAAAAATGCCTTGAAGTAAAATATCACTAATGTTGGCCACTGGTGCCATCACATTAAGAGAATTAGTGATTGTCTAGGTGATATGGGATTTGAATTTCTTTATTACTGCTTATAATATACAAATGACAGGCTGTTGGTCAGGGATGGAGTATACTTAACAAGGGCTGGTAAAAATACATTTGCCTACAGTTTTGAAATTCTAATCAAAAGGGTTTCAAACTAAAAAGAGGGAGAGAGAAGAAAACTGTCTACCTAGATCCACCAAGTTTGATGCAGAAAAAGAGGAAGTATCTAATATTCTTTTCCCCCATAGTAAAGGAAAAAGGATAGGAGAAGAAGCAACCAAAAATTCACAGGAGACAAATCACAAAAATGGATCTAGCAATAAAATCATGGCCTCATGTCTATACACAAATGCACAAAGGGCAAGAAACCAATAAAATGACCTAGACAATCCTAATATAAGAAGGCAACTTTTACCTTAGAGGTATCATTGAGACTTGAGGCACTATGACTACAAATTACTCTGAAAGGGTATAACTCATGCAGAAGAAAAAAGATAGGTGAAAATGGGGAGAAGTAGCTTTTGATATTAAGAATATATATATTAATACAAGGCAATTAAGGAAGGAGAAGAGATTTATCTACAATATTTAGCATATAGGAATCACTTATGACTTGAATGAACAAATGAAGGGATGAATGAACAAATAAGTCATTTCTATCATGTCCACACAGTGGAAGATGGAGTAGCTCACTTTTGGATATCATACAGCATTGACATTCAATGCAGTTTAACTTTTTGACCCGAATATGTTTGTTGTCTGTACTTCTGGATGTAAATAAAAATTACTCAGCGTACTGTCTTTCCTTAACCTACTTGCTAAAGCAAATAAAATGAGAGGGCAAGGGAGAGGAGAAAGAAAGTGAATGACAAGTTTGATATACTCATAGAACCATTGCAAGGTAAGAATGGGAAGGGAGGAAATCTGCCTTTTCACAGATTGTCAAATTCCTATGAGACTTCAAATAATCTTAGTCCTCCTTTGATCTCATGAAATGCTCTTTAAACTCTCTTGCAACTTGCAGATCTATTAAGAAAAGAAGAGAATAGAACACAGGAAGGCTTAGGAATTCTCTGATCACTCTTATAAAATTAAGGGCAAAGATTTAGGCAGGAGGACAAATTCTTCCTTTTGTCAAAAGATCCCTTAGATAGCATATGTACAACGAAAATACTGAAATAAGTCTAGAGTAAAAGCCCTCAAATGTAGCAAAAAGAGCATGAGAAAGAATTTAAAAATAAGGTTTCTATTCTCAGAGAGATTCCTGTATTATCTGGGACAATTCCCTCTCCCTCTTTCCAGGCATTATTTTACTCCTTTAAAAAAATGAGGTGGGGGAAGAATAGATGATCTCTAAAGTGATCTCCCAGGCTCCTCAAAGCTCTAAAATCTTTAAGTTCAAGTATGTGAGAAGTCTTACTCAGGAAAAGGAACAGTTGCTTCCAACCACTCAATGGTGAACTCATTTACATTTTCAAAAGGGATTATAATCCCCTTGAAAGGCTAGAGTCTAATTAATCTTGCCATTATGGATATACCAACAATTAATTAAATATTAACATAGAGTACCCCCTCTTTGCCACCCTGCCATTCTATTTATAGGTTGTATTCCATTATGAGTCACGTATACATTTGGCCCAAGAAGGTGAAGCTGGAAACCAGGTTATAATTCAGACTTTGCCCAAGGGAATTCTAGGAAGCTGGCATCCAGATTCTTCTCTTCATTCAGAAATGAACAATAATGGTACTGTTTTAAATTTTAATATTCTTAAACATAACCCGCTAATACAAATGAATCACTAATTTTTATAATTTTAAAATCAGCCTATCTTTCTATGTATCTGTCTATCTAGAAGTCTGTCTGTCTATCTACCTACTTATAATACACACACACATGCACAGGTACATATATATTTTAAAAGAAGCCTATATTGCGATCTACAAGATCAAGGCAAAGCCCCATACTACCCCCTAGTGATCAAAGTTTGATGACCTCCAAATAACAGAAAACACAATAAGTGGACTTTAGATCACAAGAACAAAAAAATGCCCAGAAGCTACACAAGTCACTGCTGGTGTTCTTTACTTAGGATCCTTTTTATGATGGAAGAATAAAGCATTGGCTGTCAAGAGGCTGAAACTTCCAATTCCTTGGTCTGAAGCCTCAGTCTAAGTAACCAAACAAATAGGTTATGTATATACTCGAGAGAAAAGATATAAAACCACAGAGGGAGGGGGAAGCCTCCAGGAATAAGGTTTGAAGAACAAAATAAAATAACAGGTCAGAAGCAGGAATTCTAACTTTAAATTGGTAATCACAAAGCTTGCACAGTACAGCTATGCCAAGGAACATCTGACTACATAGAAAATAGCACTTAAAAAAATTAGTTTGATTAATGGTATGTATGTAGGGTGTGTGTACATGTGTGTGTTATTCATCTGTAACACACTGCTATCAAATATAATCATATCTGAAGTATTAGACATACCTGCTTGGTTAGGAGTATCAAAGATGACAATAACTGAGATGCTGGGAAATAAATAAGGGATTTTATATATACATGTATATGAATATGTGTCTATATATTTCCTGTGTAGATGACAAATAGACGGATAGATGGCAGGCAGATAAATAGATAGATGGACAAATGGATGGACAGACAGACAAGATGGAGGATGGGTGGATGGATGAATGGAGGATAGATCAAGCAATTTATCTAGACCTATAATTTCATCGTTATGGGGAAATCTTGTATGGAATTTCTCTCAAATATAGGAAATCAGAGGAAATGAGAAGTGTTATGTAGTAGATTAAGGAATAGCCTTGGTGTCGGAAAGATCTGGGTTCAAGTCCAGTCTCCAGTATGCACTAACTATATGACTAACAATGGGCAAGCCACTTAGACTAATTTACAGACAAGTTTCCATCTGTACAAGTAATTACATAAAACATATGGGAGCATGTCAAGTATCTCTGGTACTGAAATTCCCCCCAATAATGCAGACTGAAACCTGATCTATAACTTAGCAAATAAGTTCCAGAAAGTTGCTAGAAATAATCAATTAATAAACATTTATTAAACATCTACTATATGCTAGGCACACAGTAGACAAAGGGGACACAAAAAAACGCAAAAGATTGTCCCTGCTCTCAAGGAGCTGACAATTGAATGGGGAAGACAAACACACACACACACACACAACAACAACAACAACAACAAGTAAGTTATATAGATGATAAATAGGAAATAATTAAGAGAGGGAAGACACTATCCATATATAAAGATTAAGTGACTTGTCTGGGGGTAATACAGCTAATAAGTGTCATGGACTATAAAATATCCTGGGACGCATTGTGGCATAATGGATAAGAGGGCCATTTTGTTTTAGTTACAAGTCCTGCCGCTGACATATACCGGCTATATGACCTGAGCAAGTTACTCAACCTCAGTGTCCTAGGAAAATATTTAAGACTATAAATTGCAGAGTACATACAGAATTGCATTAATATAAGAAACTTTCCCCAGAAAAAAAAAAGAAAATTAGAATTCACTCATTCAAAATGTGTGATCATGAATGTGAGGTTATTGTTGTTTCTGAGTTATTTCAGCTGTGTCTGACTCTTCATGACCCCATTTAAGGTTTTCTTGGCAAAGATACTGGAGTGGTTTGTCATTTCATTCTTCAGTTCATTTTCAGATGAGGAAACTGAGACAAATAGAGTTAAGTGAAACTGAGACAAATAGAGTTAAGTGACCTGCCCAGGGTCACATAGCTAGTATGTGTCTAAGGTCATATTTGAACTCAGGAAGATGAATGCTTCTGACTCCAAGTCCAGTGCTCTATCTGCTGTACCACTTAGCTGCCTCGTTTAATATGAGGATTGGACTCAAATTCATTTTTGCTCTTTCCACAAAGTGCCACGTTGCTGAGCAAATGAAAAATGTCCATGAGATTACCAAGAAAAAGAAACTCCTCCCACCTACCTCCTTGATCACCTATCATTCCAACCCAATTCAAGTACCAACTGATACCTAATTCCTTAAAGCTGAAATCTTCCTTCTTCCCCCAGTTTGGCTAGTGCTACTACACTAAAATTACCTTGAATTCATTTTGTTCACCATTTGTATAAACTTATGTGCATACTATTTTTTTTCCCAATAGCACATAAACCCCTTTAGGTCAGGAACTATTTCTCTTTTGTTTTTGTATCTTTTCATGCCCAGCACATGTATGTCACTGCATGACATGTTGTTAAGTTCTTAAAAAAATTTTTGCTGATTGATTGATCGTGGAATCTGATATTTTAAAAAAAAGAATGTTTTGCTGATTAAGCACTGATTAAATGCCATTGGTAGATACAAAGGCACCATTATATCAATAATACAGAGCAGTGTCTGGCACATAGTAGAAGCATAATAAATGTTTGTTGAATTGCTTACAACTAATCTTTATGTAAGAATAGTAGGGATCAACTTAACAGTGAAAGACAATAGGAACAAATGCACATACTGTGCATACCAATTGAAGTGATTTACTTCATATTTGTTCTTGAAACTGCTGAGGAAACTCGAAAACAGTATGACAGAAGCTATGTTTAGACTGACATCTCACACCTTATACCAAGATAAGATCAGAATAGGTACATGACTTACACATAAAGGGTGATACCATAAGCAAATTAAGAGAGCATGGAATAGTTTATCTGTCATATTTATGTATAAGGGAAGACGTTAGGAGCAAAGAAGGTGTAGAGAGCATTACAAAAGGTAAAACAGATAATTTCGATTATATAAAATGAAAAAGTTTTTGCATAAACAAAACCAATGGAACCAAAATGATAAAGAAAGAAGAAAACTGGGGGGGGGGGGGGTTGCAACAAGTATCTCTGATAAAAGCCTCATTTATCTAATATCTAGAGAGCTGTGTCAAATGTATAAAAATAGAAGTTATTGCCCAATTGATAAATGATCAAAGGATATGAACAGGCAGTTTCCAAACAAAGAAATTAAACTATCTATAGTCATATGAAAAATGGTCTAAATCACTATGGATCAAAGAAATGTAAATTAAAACAATTCTGAGGTGCCACCTTACACCTATCAGAGTGGCTAATATGACTAAAGAGGAAAATGTTAGATGTTGAAGGGGATGAGGGAAAACTATGACATGAACTAATGTTGGGGGAGTGGTGAATTGACCCAACACATACTTAAGGCTATAAATTGCAGAACAGATACTGAACTGCATTAGTATAGGGGATTTTCCCATATATAATACAGAAAAAACACTAGAATTCACTTGTTCAAAATCTGTGAACATAAATATGAGGTTGTTGTTGTTTTGGAGTCGTTTCAGCTGTGTCTGACTCTTCATGACCCCATTTAGGGTTTTCTTGGCAAAGATACTGGAGTGGTTTGTCATTTCCTTCTCCAGTTCATTTTCAGATGATGAAACTGAGACAAATAGAGTTAAGTGACTTTCCCAAAGAGTGTATGTGCATGTGTGTGTGTGTGCACGTCTATATATACATATATATCATATATATATTTATATGTGTGTCTCTGTGTTGGAGAGCAATTTGGAACTATGACCAAAGGGCTATAAAAGTGTGTTTTGATTTGGCAACTCAGTTTATATCTCAAAGATATCCAGAAAAAAAAGGAAAAGGAATCATTTGTACAAAAATATTTATAGCAACTCTTTTTGTAAGTGGCTAAGAACTGGAAATCAAAGGGATGCACATCATTTGGGGAATGGCTAAACAAGATCTGGTATATGATTGTAATGGAGTATTATTGTGCTATAAGAAATAACAAGTGGGATAATTTAAGAAAAACCTGGAAAGACTGACATGAACTAATGCATAGTGAAGTGAGCAGAACCAGGAGAACAATGTACACAGTAACAACAATATTGTTCTATGAAGAACTGTGAATGACTTGGCTATTCTGAGCAATACAATGATCCAAGAGAATCCCAAAGGACTAATGAGGAGGCGTACTATCCTCCTCCAAAGAAAGAACTGTTATTGATTGAATACAGACTGAAACATGCTATTTTTCATTTGCTTTCTTTCATTTTTTTCTTTTATTCGAGTCATCTTGTAGAAAAATGGCTAGTGTGGAAATATTTTACATAATTACAAAATACGTTTGTTCTTGTACTTATATTGCAGTTGATATTATATCTATCTGTATACATTTTTATCCATTAAATTAAAAATTCTTTGAGGTCAGGGGCCATATTTTACTTATCTTAGTATCTCCTCCAGACTGGCATGGTGTAGTAAAAAGGGAGCATGAGGCTAATAGTCAGCCATAAAACATTTATAAAAAGTGCCTATTATGTGCCATAAACTGTGCTAATTGATGGAGTCAGGTGATTTGTGCACAGAATACATACTGAATAAATGTTTGTTACATGAATGGTGTAAACCTAGTTACTGGAGAAAGTATATACAAAGTATTTTTCAGCTCTTTTATTAAAGTACCATGAAAATAAAAATAGTACCATTTTTATTAATCCATTCTCATCTGTTTCAGAGGATCTCACAATCAAATCAAATTATTTTTAGATAGTAATAAAATAAGTACAGAATCTCAGAACTGTAAAGGATTTATGATAGGAACAATATTCTAACCACTTTTCTTCATACAACTTAGTCTTCTTTCTCCTTAAAAGGTATTGAAACTATCCTAGAGACTTGGTTGACTCATGAGATTAAAGACTTATACAGTGAAATGATTTACTCATTGATAGAATACAAAATAACTACAAGGAGTTCCAGACCAGTTCTCCAGTGCTTGATTGGTTTTCTTCCCTTTAGAATTATGGATTCATAACTCAAGACCCTCCTGAAGGGCTCAAATTTTTTTTCACCTAAGCACTCTTTTAAAAAATTCTCTTTTATCAGGGTAATTAAAAGAACAATTTACACAAGAACGCCAATATTATAAAGAAAAACAACTTTGAAAGACATTAGAACTCGGATCAATGCAATGTTAAGCCATGATTCAAAGCAAAACCCAAAAAACTGAAGATAAAATATGTTACTCAACCATTGTCTTAGAGGCAATGGACTTCAAATACAGATTGACAGATAAAGTGTTAGACATGGCCAAGATAGAAATGGGTTTTTACTGGATTGTGCATATTATTATGAGGGAATTGTTGTTGTTGGGTTTAGGGGAAGGGGAAGAAACAGTGTGTTTGTATATATGTATGTATATATACATATATATTTATATATGTAGTGTGTGTACATGTGTGTCTCTGTATATCTCTCTGTGTTTGTGTGTTTCTGTGTGTTAAAAATAAGGCACAAAAGAAAATCAAATCATCTGCTAAAGGTTCAAACCTTCTAAATTTGGTTAAAAAGATAACATTTCAACATTTCTTTGAATTTTCATACTAATTGTTAACTTAGCTGCCTATTCTGTGAAAGAATAATGTCACAGAGTAGAGATGCATAAGTGACATTCTGAAAATACAGCCTCAAGTCACTGAGGAGAGTGATTCTTGGTCAATATTCTAGTGTACTTATTTGACTGTACGTTGGCCTCCTATAGTCACACAAAACATACGTTAAAAATTATCCCTTAGAGCTCACTTGGGAGCTCTAGAAAGTTAGTCACATCACTCTTGCTTCTGAATTTCTCTTTGTTCCATTTAACAATTTTGATACCACAAATATAGACAGAGACTCTGGCCCACCCTGTAATATATAAAATGGGGTCTTATCCTTAAGAAATAGGCATACTTCTATATACTTCCCATACTTCTTCTGGCTGGTCCAGACACACCTGGAGAGAAATATTACTTCCATTTTTCCTCTCTCTCAAAATAATGTAATCATTATTTAAAAGCATGTTGAGCATTTAAAAAAAAGGCATAAAAAATTTTATTTGAATTCATTGGTATTCTCTTTAGAATACTATATACACATACCTACACACACATACATATTGGGCAAGGCATTGCAAATAAACAATGTGCCCTGGATTCAATAGGAAGAGGACAACAGACTGGATTGCATGTGTAAAATCAAGCAATACTTTCAGTGGTTCCAATTTGCTTCCCCCAGTCAACATTTTCCCATGATGCTTTAGGGCTACAAATCCTGGGAAATCAAGAACTGAAAAAAATGTGAAATTTCAGGTGACTTAAAGGCAATGGAAATTGATAGACACAAATAGACTGTGGTATATCAGCAAGAGTTTCTTGCATAGAAGAAGTGGAATGATAGATTGTGGGCCTATTATTTGGTGGACAGAACACAAGAGATAGGTAGCTTTGAGAGGGAGAGAAGGAGAGAAAGATTATGTGAAAGACACATGCCAGTGGGTCAGAATACAAATGCAAGCAAGGAAGAAAGTCTATGCCCTCAAGAAGCTTACAGTCTAACGGGTTAAGACAACACACATAAAGAGGAACTGAAAAGGCAAGGAATGGCAAGGAGATGAGAAGTTAAGTTCTAGTTCTATACAAGATAAAGTAAAAAGCTCATCTATGAGATCAGGGCAACCCAAAGAAGGCATTTTGGTGGCAAGGATGTGAGGGAGGTGGCTAAAGGGTCATGTGGATGTGGCGGCAAAATTCATGAGCAGAAAGAAAGAAGGAAAGAAAAAGAGAGAGTGAGAAAAAGAAAGAAAGAAAGAAAGAAAAGAAAGAAAAAAGAAAGAAAGAAAGAAAGAAAGAAAGAAAGAAAGAAAGAAAGAAAGAAAGAAAGAAAGAAAGAAAGGAAGGAAGGAAGGAAGGAAGG
>NW_027187263.1:1084711-1126155 GCF_028583685.1 Petaurus breviceps papuanus | reverse complement strand
AAAGAAAGAAAGAAAGAAAGAAAAAGAAAGAAAGGAAAAGAAAGAAAGAAAGAGACAGAGAGAGAGAGAGGGAGAGGAAGGAAGGAAGGAAGGAAGGAAGGAAGGAAGGAAGGAAGGAAGGAAGGAAGGAAGGAAAGAAGGAAGGAAAGAAGGAAAGAAGAAAGGAAAGAAAGAGAAAGAAATTAAGTCAAAAATAAAAGTGAAAGTACAGCTGAAATTTCAATCCATCTAAGAAAAATTATTGCCCTTAGAAAGCACAATGAATCCCTATAGTAAAAGACATTATGTAAATGTATAGTGGCAGTATTTTTTAAAATTTTTTTTCTAGGGAAGGGGGAACAAGGAAAGAAGTTTGATTAGTACCCAGTCCAATCCTGCTTTGGAAGCAGTTTAAGGTTCTTCAGGATGAGACCTTATATAAATCTGACATTATTATTGTTATTTTTATCCCCTGATGTACCTTCTTATGCTCAATTGGAAATATTTAAGATGCTAATGGTATGCCACTAAAATGAAAAAGTATCCAGGGGGCAACTTCTCATTCTGTATAACTCTTCCAGAGAATTCCTGTATTATCACTGAAATATGAGTATCCTGAGTGTGGGGGGATAATACCAGCTAATACTTTAAGACTTCTCTCATGTCATAATGCTTTGTAACATGCAACTGTAAATGATAGCTAGGCAAAATTTTGTCCTGTTCTTTAGTGTGTTATTTGAAAAATCCCCTTGGGAATAATGAGAATTATATGTGCAACCTCTGCAATCACAAATTAAACATTAGTGCTGAACTGTGAAAGTAGCACCCATCCATAAACAAATGCAGAAAGCCAGATTGCTTATAAAGCTAAAGGAAGAAGTCCACCCCCACCCATATAAATCCTTCGCTTGCAGCCAGTCTAACCAGAAGAGCTCAATTTTTTTTTAATTTTATACACACAGCTGGGAATTATCTCTATGACACAAACCTTTGAGTACATGTATGGAAGGAAGGTTGGAAAATGGATAATTGTTTTTATTGTGCCTATTTTCATTTACATGTATTTGAAATTAGCATATTTTATAAAGAATAGAAAATGTGATGACTTAGTGAAGTAAGATATTGGATATAATATGAAGAAAGGCATACCCTTATGCTCCTGTGTTTATTTCCACCCCCCAAGTTGAAACCCTTGGATTATTTGGGGAATAAAACATTTCAAACAGAGCTCTCTGAATGCTCCTTCTGGGATTCCACTACGCGAAGTCTTCATTGATGTTTATTATTACATCTTATATTTATTATTGACATAATTGTTTGAGGTAACAATCATCAAACTCCTTTTCAAAGAATCATCGAAATTACAAGTAAAATTTACTTTTCAACATCTACTAGGAAGCTCCTAAATTACTATAATCCTGTGGGGTGGGTAAATACATAAAAAATAACTGTTCCATAAATCCCCAGAGCCCATCCAGCAGAGAAATTTTCATATAAGTACATTTCCAACAAGACCTTAAGATTATAACACACTTTTACTTATTAGTAAAGATTACTATTATTCTCAAGTCACCAAATTACTGTACTTTACAATTGCTAAAGCACTTTTACAAATAATATCTCACTTAATCTGACCAGGAATTCTATGAGAGAAACAGGATGCCCACTTGACACACAAGGAACTGAGGCTTAAGAGGTTTTCATGTACCAGTTAAGTAGCCTACCTAAAGTTACAGAATTACTGAGGAGTTCAGTCAATGTTGGAATCCAGAAAAAAATATGAACTCCATTTTATATTTAAGGCCTTCCATAATCAGGCTCCAACATAACTTTCCCAGTTTTATATTGTATTTCTTGACTTCACAGTCTACATTCTAGGGACACTATATTATTATAGGTTGTTGTTTAATATAGTCCTGTGTTCTGTCATTGTACACGTGTGATGTTAACATCACATATCTTAAATATACAATTTCCTAGCCTCTACCTGTTGAAATCCTCTCTTCCTTCACTGTCCAAAAAAGGTCTGTGGGAAATGGAAAGCTTTCCCCAATCCCACAGCTGAATGAATTCTCTTCAATTTTTTTCACAGCATTTTGTCTGGAATTAGACTGACGTCCTCACTATTCTCTTCCTAGAGTCAAACATGCCTCTTGCTGCTTTCTTGCCTTTGTTAGTGTCATTCTTTTCACTTGAAATGCCTCCTCTCTCTCCTTTTCACCTGTCCAGAAGCTTCCTGTCCTTCAAGGTTGTATAGGAACCTTTCAGCTCCATCCTTCATTTATCTCCCCTTCCCTGTTCTATTTTCAGCCTGTGCTACACAACTCCACACAATTTATATTCTTATATTGTTCTTTAATTGTTTCAATTCCACAAATCACTGTAGTGAAATGTTATTAGTGATAAGGGGTTTTTTTTTTGGGGGGGTACCAAGGGAAGGTCTTTAACTAGCTATTATTTTGATACTTCTTTGGAAACCGTTTAAGGTGTTTCCGGATGAGATCTTATATCAATCTGACATAATTATTGTTATTTTTATTATTAAATATGTATTAAGCAGGTGACACAAATATTCAAAGTAACACTATAACTAAGGGCTTACATTCTATTTGCAGGAGAAGAGGATTCAAATGCAAACTATATAGCATAGTATATGAAACCTAGAGTCAGGAAGACCTGACTTACTGTTATTAGTAACAGTAAGTTACTAATACTTAGTAACTTAGTAAAAGAAATCTCTAATAGCATGTTCTGTTTTATAAGGTATTCGGGCAGCTTGGTGGCACAGCAGATAGAGTGCGAGGGCTGGAGTCAGGAAGACTCATCTTCTTGAGTTCAAATACTACCTCAGACACTTACTAGTTTTGTGACCTTGGGCAAGTCACTTAACCCTGTTTGCCTCAGTTTCCTCATCTGTTAAACGAAAAGAAGAAGGAAATGGCAACCCATACCAATATCTTTGCAAAGAAAATGCCAAATTGGGGTCATAAAGAGTTGGATATGACTGAAAAAACATTAGTAGACATAAAGACATTTAAGAGATAAAAAGTACAAAGCACTGGATTTGGAGTCAGGAAGACCTAAATTCAAGCCCATTTATTATTTATGAGACCCTGGAGAAGTCATTTAACATCTGTCTGCCTATGTTTCTTCATAGGTAAAATGAGGATTATAATAGCACCTACCTCCCAGGGTTGTTGTGAAGATCAAATGAAATAACATAGGTAAAGGACTTTGCAACTGTTTAATGCTAGCTATTATTACTATTCTTATTAATTACTATTATTTCTATTATGACAACATATTACAAAGGCAATTTAAAAAACTCTAGATTATTACTCTAGAGAAGTGTGAAGAGGGAGTGATTGTTTTCTTCTGAAGAATCAGAAGATTTCATGAAAGGGGGCATATTGGGTTGGACCTTAATGGAAAGAGATTCCACATGCATTAGTTCACATGAAACTTGTTTTCCACACTAAAATGAAGATCCCTGAGGACAGGGAGAGCCACGTTTTACATTTCTTTTGCATTCCCATGGCAGTTAGCACAGTGCTTAATAGATAGCGCATATTCAATAAATGCTTGTTGATTTGTTGCCTGACTTAGTGAGTTCAATAAAACTATCTCAAGGGAATTCAAGGTGATGTGCAGTTAGCTTATATTCCTCCAACATCTCTAGGGAGCTAATAGAGAATCCCTATTAGATGACACTGCTGTAAGAGTCTCAGGAATGTATGCAACAAGAATGGATACACTTTGGTAATATTCAGGAGTTTTTATTAGAATGTAATATAATATAATATAATTAATATAACATGATAGTGCCCAAGAATCATAATGTTTTAATATTAGCAGTGAGTTAAGGAAGCTGATTTAATTCAATTAAATTCAAGAAGCTTTTTTTGATCACCTACTATGTGCAAGGCATTTTACTAGGCACTGGGAATATTAGGGGAAAAAATAACAAACCTACCCTGCCCTCAAGGATCTTAGGTTCTATTTACAACTGTTAAAAAGGTAAGTAAATAAAAGATAATTTGGAGAGGAAGATAGCACTAACAACTAGGAGGTTCAGGAAAGGCTTCCAACACAAGTTGGCATTTGAGTGGAGTCTAGAAGGATGCTAAGACTTCTTAGAAGCAGGGATGAGAAAATGAAGATCACTCCAGGCATGGGAAACAGCTGTGTTAAAGCAGAGAGAGGGTGGAGCTAAGGCACTGAGTTTTAGGAACTTTAGTCCTAAAGTGGCAGCTTCTGCCCCTCAAATTCTGATATTTTGATTCAAAGTGAAGTGAGCAGAACTAGGAAAACGAAGTATAATGATGACAATGTAAATGAAAAGAATAACATCAGCAAAGCAAGTGAAACAAAATGCTATGAAATTATAATGACCAACATTTGCCCCCAAAGATGAGATATGAAAAAGTATCTCCCTTGTTGGCTTGCAGAGATGGAGGGAGAGGGGGCACAGGACCATGGAATACTTCAGATAATGGTGGGCTTAGTGGATGTGTTGGCTAGTTTTTTGAACTTTTTTTTTTCTTTTTTATTATAGGGACTGGCTTGTGGGGAGAGGGGAGGTAGCAGAGGGATCTACAGAATGTTCCAAAAGTCTTAGCTCAGTTTTAAGTTTTAACAGATTAAAATTTCCCTAAGACTTTTGGGATATTCTATATTAGAAAAAGTAGTTAATGTAAAAACAAAAAAATGGCCATTTTTTTAAAGGTATACCTTCCAACTGATATCTTCTAAGTATACCTAATGAACATCACTATCTAATAGTATAGATTTTACATCATAACCCCATAGGTAAGAACCAGGTAGAAGCCACATTCCTTCACTAAATCATTGGGCTTTTTCACTGAGTTCAGTATCTACACTGATCAGAATGATGCACTGAATACTAATGTGTAATTCACCTCACCTGTCTGGGTTTGTCAAGCTAACGAGTATTTATTGGAGATCACTATGTGCCAGCACTATATCAAGCACTGGGGAGACGAAGAAAGGCAAGAAACAGTCCCTGCTCTCAAGGAGCTCCCAGTCTAGTGGGGAAGATAACGTGCAAACAACAACGTAAGAACAAGATATGTACAGGATAAATTGGGGGCAGATTTCCTTATATGTAAAATGAGTACAGTACATTTCCAGGCATCATGGTGCTATAATGAAATGACAAAATTTGGAAGTACTTAAAGCAATTTAAAAACTAAAATAGTTCATTAAGGCTCATCACTGACATGATAATTTAGTAATTAGAGCAACTACTCTTCTTGGGTTCAAGGACATCTTCTTTAATAAGCCAATAATTTGATGTTACCTGGGCAGTTAAGTGGCACAGTGGAAAGAGGGCCAGGCCTTAAGTCGGGAAGACTCATCTTCCTGGTGTGTGACTCTGGGCAAGTCACTTAGCTTTGTCTACCTCCGTTTCTTCTTCTGTAAATTGATCTGGAGAAAGAAATGGCAAACCCCTTCAGCATCTTTACCAAGAAAGCCCCCAAAGCAGGATACGAAGTGTCAGACATGACTGAAAAACAACAGCAACAAGAGTTTGCTATTACTGAAGATCCTATTTCAAAAGCGAGTCCTCAAGTAGCTTACCATTTACTAAAGGGAGCAACAGGTTTACAGGGGAGCAAATTGATAGTGATAATGATAAGGACAACTAACACTTACATGTGCTAAGCACTATACTAAGAGCTTTACAATAATTATCTCATTTAACACTCACAACAGTCTTGGGAGGGAGATGGTATCAATATCTCCAATTTAAAGATAAGGAAAACAGAGGTTAAATGACTTGCTCAGGATCACATAGCCAGTGACTGAGACCAGATTTGAATTCTGATTTAAATTTAATTTAATTTTAATTAAATTATAAATAGCTGCCCCTAAACCTGAAAGGTCAGAGAAGAAACTACAACTGAAGTATTCCTGGATAACAGGTAGCAAATATAAGGTTCACAAACACTTTACAAATTTTATCTTTTTAATCCTCATATAGGTGCTACTATCATCCATATTTTACTTATTAGGAAAGTGAGGCACAGAAAAGTTAAGTGGCTTGCTCAGAGTCACACATGTGACAAGTGTTGGGGCCACATTTGAATTCAGGATCCCCTAACTTAAAGTCTAGTGATTTATCCACTCCACCACCTTTCTTCTTCTGGCTCTGATGCCAGTTTTCTATCTACAAAGTCATGCTGTCTATAGATTATATAGTACATAATATATAGCACAGTAAACTTTATTATAGATCCCATGAACAAGATGCACCATTGCCTATTCTATGGTGGCCACTTGTACTCCTGATTAAAGCATCATCTCCTCTATCAATAATTTATTTATTGTGTAATTTGCATTGACTCTATTCAACACACAACTATGCGTTTTTATACACCTAAATGTGGCAAATAACACCTAAAATCTGTGGAAGGAATCCTGAGTTCTTGAAGGTTACATTAGCCCTGGCAGCCCTATCAAGTTACAAAGGCTTTCAGTAATAGACTTGATAACAGACCCACCTAATTAGTTTTAAGAGAGTCTAGTTAGTCACAGGATTATGAAGTTTGACACTGAAGTATAGAGATATCATGTTCCATATCATTTGGGAAATAATCACATAAACAATATTACCAATTCTAGTAGCTAATTGAAGATTCTTGAAGTGGAAGGGATAGCCCTAATTTTATTTTAGGGGAAAGAACACAGGGTTTGACGTAAGAAACTAGGTTCAGATCCTGGCTCTACCTTTCACCACCCATGTGGTCTTTGTCCTCTTTGGTCCCAGTTTCTTCATCTCTAAAATGAAGGGGTTAGATGGGATGATGTAGTCCATAGAAAACTATTCCCTCTATGATTATCTTATGAATTTCTCAAAAACTATTAGAGATATTTTTTATATATTAAGTTGTTAGTCTTGAAAATATATACATTTAACCAATGCATACAATAATGTTGACAATCTACTCTTCCAGTAGGAGGAATAAACAAAATAATTTGGTTCAGAATTTTTCTATTGCCTAAGAAATTGTTACCTTCTTTAGGAGGAAGACCAAATAAGCCAGTCTGTCCTAACAACCAGATCAAGTTACACATTTCATTTTTGTTCCCATATGGAGTTGTCAGTGGTCTGTAGATGGATTGACTTACAAAACTCTTAATTATCAGATAGTGCCGTTCCTGAATCACAGAAAATTTAGATTACAGTAAAGCTAACACTACCTAAACTTAATAGGATGGTAGGGTCAGATCAGAATCCATGGCAATCATGTAATCATTGCCTTAATTTCAGTTTCACCTTTGCACAAATTCCATGGTATTCTCACTTTTACAAAATCACAGGATCTCAGAATTTCCTAAGGGAACCCAAAACCCACATAGTCTAATCTGTATGTGAATAAGTATTCCTTCTACAGAATCCCCTACAAGTGACCATGTAGCCTTGTTTATGGGCCTCTAGTAAGTAGAAGATGCTGTCTCTCTTTTGCCTACCCTACCCTTTATTGGTGCCCATGTCTTATCACTCTGTCAGAGTTTAGTTGCTCATACTGTTCTTTGAAACCTGAAAGAGGCTCATGTATTGCCTAGATCTCATTTTGCTTTTATAAGGCATAGAAATCCATGCGTTAGACATAAAATAATTTATGAAAATCTCAATTTTTTACAAAACTTATCATAGAAATTCATATGACATTCCAATTTTACATAACCTACATAATACCATGACTGTCATAGTAACTGCTATATGACTCCTCAGATGTTTTCCTTTAGTCCTCGAGTTCTGGATTTGAATACATTTATTAATCTATTAACAACAAACACTTAAGGATTTATACCTTCCCTGTTTTTTATTCTTAACCATTAATAATTCCAATTCCTTACTCAATACATTTATGAATCTTTCACTATTAATATAATCCACTCCCTACAGTTTGTTATTTATCTTTCATTATCAGTAGAAATTAATATGAGCCAATTGCTAGTAAGTAATGTCATTCATTTTGAATGATCCATTTTGAATAGTCTGTTTTCTATATAAAAGTCATCAAGCCCTGACTAAAATTCATCCATTTCTAGGTAGGAACACAGCCTTTGATTAATAGTGCCAGCAACTCATTACCCAACAGTTAGTCCAAGAAGTGAAGAACATCAGATTTAATTGAAATTATAGAATACTGGTAGACAGAATGCAATTACCCAAATTGGAATGTAGCCAGGACCCCACTACTCCCTTCAAACATGCCAAGGTGTCTTGAACAATCAGAACCTTAGTTTGAATATCTCATCCCAACCTGGCACTTGTAACATGACATGCCCATCTATGGGGTATTAGTTCAATAAGCACCGATGCCAAGCAAAGAGTGCCACCTGCTGCTTTCTTGCCATCTCATCTATCTACGCCAATATGTGCTTTTTTGGGTATCTCCTACCCTCACACTTTAAGGAAAAAAATCACAACTTTTGGGACTTTCATCTGACAAATCCCCAAGAACATGGCTACAGAAAATATGGGGCAAAAGAAAAGTAGCAAATATTAGCATAAAACAGATAACCTGTTTAGGCTTCGATCTAAGTTTAATCATCTCAATATATAAACACATATATAACTTGGTTCTATAACATATCCTTGTTTACCATCTTTTCTATTCCCAAATGCCCTGCTTATCTGGATGCTCATTTACTGAATATAATTCCAGATCCTCTTTTTAATTTGAACAAGCATCTGTTCACTGCATTTTTAAAAATCCCTTTCTAAAGATACAACTTCTTCTACTGTGGTTTCATTGCTCAGTGTTCAGAAGGGAGGTTTTCTCCACTGGACAGTGAATATTAAAATGATGAGGATTTTAGCAGCAAATCAATAGAAGACTGAGCCAACCAATGTGAACCAGTTCCATTCTCTGACTTAACTAATTCCACTTTGAACCATGCTCAAGAAAATATATTGCTTGACAGCCTGAAGGAGGTTATCTCTCTTATAGATGAAGGGAGAGGTTAATTGGATATTAGCAAAGCCCTCAAAATGATATACCTACTTCTGTTGGAGAAACCAAAGGGTGTCAAGCAGAGGGATCCAACAGTCAATTTCCCTTTGCACATGACTAATCTTTGTGATGAATATATAGAGAATCCAGGCTGCTTTTTCATTGTATGATCTTTTAAATTGCCTCCAAAATTTAACTAATGCTTAAGTTCTGGTTACAGTCCTACAGCATTAGTGCCATTCTAAGTGGAAGCAAGCAAGCCAGCCAAAAGGTCAAGATAAAATCTTCAGAAATGGTCTTCATCTTTTGCATTAGAGGGTTGTATTCTTTAAAATCTTTTTGGTATTTGTAATCAAACATGAAAATCAGTCATCCCTTACCAGCATATGAAGAAACTTACTGAAAGTCTTTTTGATTAGACCACCTTCCTTATGACTTCAGATGGCCTGATTTCATGCCACTTGTTTTTGTGACAAAAATTTGAAAATAACAAATTTAAGTGTCACCATTCACATCACACTGCTAACAGTTACACAAAATATCTTTGTTTAGGGGCCTAATAAAATTGGTCATATAAAGAGGAAATGAGATTTTTAATGCAAAATGAAGCTGACAGTGCTCTTCTATTACTAGGGTCTTATTAGGGAAAAATTCTCTGACATCTGTTTATCCCCTGCAGCCAACCTTGTATTCAGAATACAGTAATTGATTCACAGCATCCACTGGGGATCTAACTGGCTCACTTTCCCACACCGCACTACACAGGTATCTCTGCAGCTAATTCTGAATGTACGTCTACATCGTTATCTCCTGGTGAACTGTGACCCTAAACACTTTGGAGGCCCAGATGAAAGTGCTTCCTCAACCCTCCAGTGCTAGGGGTATAGGGGATTCTGCAGCATGGCAATTCACACAGGACATCCAATCAGAACCATCCCCTTTGAAGCCCTTCTCAGCTGGGAGACCATGAATGATTCATAGCTTCTCTGCACAGACTAAAGAGCACGAGTAAAGCTAGTGTGTATTATTCAGGACTGCAACCTCAATAAGCCTCCATGTTCAGCAAATTGCTACAATGTTTTCTGCTTAGTCCTTACTTCTATACAACATCTCTTTTGTGTACAACTTTTAACAAAGAAAGGTCTTCTGTTTAAAATGAAGGCGTTGATTACACCATTTCCCTTCTGCTGAAATTGGTGTTGTCACAGATTTGAACAATGTCCCAAGCTGATGGGAAAGGGAATGCGGCTTCAAGGGATGGTGACAAGATTGCAACTTTACAACTAGGTCTAGGAGGGGTTGTCAATTGTGTTCCCCTTCATTACGGTATATTCAAAATTTTAATTTTTACGGCATCCCTCTGCGTTGTATGGAAACTCTTCTAGAGAGAAACATTTTAACCTCTGTAACATGGTTTACCTGCTGGAAAATATGCTTTGCCAGCCAAGACTGCTGGGTTGTCTATGAGGCCTAATGTAGAGCCCCACACATGTGGGCAGCAAATACCCAGAGATCATCATGCTAACGATTACTAAGCATCTCCTCAATCCAGGGGTTCTGAAGACACAATAACTGCATATTGCCCCCCAAAGAAACATCAGTTCTTGAATCTTCATTATTAAACAATCTGTGTTTTCTTTGTGTCATGATTCATGGAGGGTTTATATCTTCCAAGTTGAATTATAAGCAGCAAGAGAACACCATAGAAATGCTGTCTGAAAAGAAAATTTCCAGCTAATATTCCAGGCTCTCTGGCCTAAGAGTGCCAGTGGCCACCTAAAAATGAGCATATCAGAGAATTTCATGTTTCTAGTCCTACCTATATATCCCTTTTTCTAAGCATCTCTGTCTGATCATGAATTGGAAGGTAATCTACCTATACTTAAACGATTAATTTCACATACAAGAAAATATTACCAGGGTTTAAATGATGTCTAAGAAATATTAAATCACACTCTTCTGTTGTTTGGTAGATGATCTTTCCCCCAAATTGACCAAAAAAGAAAAAGACAAAAAGAAAATATTAGTGTAATCACACAATAGTCTCCAAATTGTTTAGAGTTGAAAATTAAGATGGTATAATTCAGCAGTAGCTAAAGTCACTCAAGATCTTCTATTTCGGAATCACCCAAACCCAGTGATTTCAGAATTTGTTGGTTTCTGGTTAGTATGGATTTCATCCACTTTAGCAGAAGTTTGTTAGTTTCTTCTTTCGCCTAAACTCCCCTGTGTACAACTGATTTGCTCACTGCTGGTACTGATTGACAGGTATAGCAATGGAAATGTAAATGATATGCAAATGACCATGTTGGGGTAGCTCTTTGTAAACAGAGTTGATGGCTATATGAACATAGAGCTCTGTGACAATTGCCTTCTATCTTTGTCAATGGGAACACTCAGATGTTGTAGCACACAGGTAAACCAGAATCAGTTTTGTTCCCTTCTACCTATCTCAGGAAGGCTCTCTAGCATTGGCCTTGGGGACATAAGTCCCTCAACCAGATACCATTATTTCTTTTCCAGAAATCTAATTAAAACTGTCTTGCATGGTTAGTCCTAAATAATAGAGAATATGTGATTTCAATTAAAAAATCCTCAACAAATGACATAATCAGTATTTATGTTCAAAATCTCTGCCCTGAGTCCCTGTCTCTATCCTCATGAAGAACTGAGCTATTTAGTCATGCGACACTTTTCCTTCTTTCATCTAAGCCTTCCAGTTTATCTGGGTAACATTTCCTTCCTTCTGGGGTGGAAGGGATTTCTCCCATCCTCAAATTCTACCTTTCGGTATCCCATGCCATTGGGAGTGAGAGAGAACAAGGCAACTTCTCTATCTTCTCAAACTCCTGTGAATTGACATGTAAACATTCTAGTCAGTTTTCAATGTTTATCAGTAGTTCTGAGCTTGGGTCTCAGTTTGTTTAATCTTCTTTTCTCCTTCCCTTTCACTGTATCCTTTGACACATAAAAGGTATGAAGTGCTAACCATGAGCCACATGATTTTTAGATAGAAAGGACCATAAAGATCATCCAATGTACATTGTTGTTGTTTGTCCTTCATTTTCAAAAAGGACCAATGTCTTGACTCGTGGGTGAATTGGACTTAAGTGAGGCAGAGTTGCACAAAGTCATCAGCCTCACTCTCTCTTCCATAGTCATTGAAGTCCAGTGGTGAGACAACTGTCAAGATGACTGGAGATGGCCCAGATGCAGTGGACGACCTTGGCGTCTTTGATGTCTGACCAAGCTCTAAGCACTCCACAGCGTCTGCTTCAGTCACCTACATGACTGTTAGAACAAATTGCTCTCCTTCACGCATTCCACCAAAGGAAGTCTTCACATGCTTGGGGTAGATGCCCCTCCCCCAACTCACTGATGGGGTGGAGACCCTCATAAACATCATCATTTGTACATACAGATGAAGGAAAAGAGGTTGCTATAGATTGTGACTTGCTTAAGGTTAGACAGATGATAGAGGTGGGATTGAAGCCAAATTTTCTCTCTCCAAGGCTAAACAATAGAAGAATAAAGAAAGTTATAATAAATAATCAGACAAACTGAATGTATATGCTCTGAAAATAATTGAGTTCTAGGGAAGCAACACATACTATGACATTTTCTCTATGAAAAAAGGAAGATGTGAGTTCTTTTAGGTTATTTATTGTAGATTGTTCATTGTAATGAACCCCACGAAATAAAGTTCTGTTATTGCTACATGACTGTGCTTGTATAGATAGGCCGTATCAGACACCATATTTTTTTTTATAATGATAGGTAACAATGCAATGAGACAGAGTGTTGGACTTAGAATCAGAACGACCTGAGTTCAAATCATGACTCATATTTACTAGCTATGTGTCCCTGGGAAGTCACTTAGATGCTGTAAGCCTCAGTCTCTTCATTTGTAAAAGAGGGTAGGAACACCTACCTTATAGATTTGTTGAGATAAAATGTTCTAGCACATGTATTTTATACACCTTAAAGTACTACATAATACTAGTTATTAGTTTGGCTTATCTAAATTATTAAAAAGATTAACACATTTACTGGGTGACTACTCAGGCAAGACGTATGCTAGGATTTATAAGCTATACAAAGAATAATGATACATTGTCTCTGCCACCAGAAACTTTATTGGTATGATCAGCAAGATAAAGAACAAATGCTTTTATAATTTTGTAAAAATATTCGTAATAAAAATTTTGAGAGGAATTAAGGCAGTAAAGAAGAGATATCACTGAATTTTTTGCTAACATTAAATGGAGACATTCTTGGATTTTCTTTCTTTCATAGATGAAAATGTTGATAGTAACATGAAGTGATACAAAGGAACGTGAATGGGATTTCAATTGTGATGGTTGTGAGGAACATAAATCATAAATGTCAAACTATTCTTCGTGTTTTTCTCTTTCTTTATCTCGAGCCAGGCTATACGAAATAGCAATGGCTATGTATACTTGGCTCTATGAAATGAGATTTTTCACCCAAGGACATTCTTACTATCATTAGTATATTGCAGAAGAGAGTTGCAAACATTTTAGGTACTACAAAATATTACTACAGTGATTTATCATACTATTAGGGTGAAAAGCCTGTTATAATGGGAGAAAACATTAGATTACATCCCAAAAGTCCACACTCTAATCATGTACTTCTTATGATATATTATGCATTACATATACACATATGCATAGACTTCTTCTTGCCACCACTCTTGTGAATTAAATTAGCGTTTTTATTTTATTGAAAGATATAAACCAGATAACATGAGTTTCAGGGAATTAGCCTTAGTGAAGTAGAAAGCACACTGCCAGGTATTTTGTTAGAGGACATGAGTGCAAATCCAAAATCTGTAACTTATTATCAATATCTTTGCCAAGTCACTTAACTTCTTTGGTCTATCTGTAAAATAAGAGCATTGGACTGAATGATCTCTAATGTCTCTTTCAGATCTATATGATATGATTCCAATAAGAACGGGCAATGGAAAACATGTCATAAGATGTGAGAACAGTAAATGTCCAAATTTTCCAAAAAGGGAAGAAAATGGAATTAAAATATAGATCACTGAACTTGACTTCTATTACTAGCATAATTCTCCAATGTGTTATTGAATGGATACGTAGTGAACCTCAAGAAAAGGATACAATGATGACCTTGATCATCAAGAGCATGTCATGTCTCCTTAAGCTCATTTTCTTTTTTGACAGGGTTATTAAGTTGGCAGATCATGAGAATGTTGTGAATAGGGTTTACCTTAATTTAGCAAAGTATTTAATAATGTCTTTTGTGGAAAAGATTAACAGATTCGGTCTAGATGATAGTATAATTCAAAATATTTGAAACTGGGTGAATCACAAGTATGACAGGTCTTTCTTGTTTTCATATCCACTTGGAAGAAAATCTCCAGTGGAGTGCCTCAAGAATCTGTGCTCAGTCCTGTGTGCCTTAACATTTTTTTGGTAAATGACTTTTGAATAAAGGTCTGAATGGGATGTTTATCATATTACAAAGCTAACAAGGATAGTGAGCACACAAGATGATAGTATGACTCTAAAAAGATTTTGACAGGCAAGAATGCTTAGCTACATCTAATAAGATGAAGTTTACTAAATTTAAAATCTTCCACAGATTCAAAAAATCTACTTCATAAATACAAAAAAGAACTATGGTTAGATAGTTTGTCTTGAAAAATACACAGGAGGCTTTCATGGGCTATAAACTTAATATGAGTTACAATTATAATACAGTAGCCAAAAAGGCAAATGTGATTTTGGATGGCATGCACACACGCATATGTGTGTGTGTGTGTGTGCAGAATCCTTTCTTCAATATATCAGGCAAATGATTAACTACATTTTGCTTAAATATTTCTGGGAAGGGGACTTAACTACCTCTCAAGATAGCTCATTCCAGTTTTGTAAAGTTCTAATTGTTAGCTTATTGCATGCATATGTACAAAAAACCCAGACAATGACCACTTCTCAGTCACAGGACGGAAGGATGGGGTTGTTGCCAGCCCTCATTCCCAATTTCCAACCAATCAATAATATTTTCTTCCCTCCGTGATGCTAGCCTTCCGATTTTCTGTACTCCTCCAAACTATAAAAAGAGCTGCTAACCCCAGAACTGGGTTTCTACTGTAGAAGCTGAGATCCTATTTATTGGTAAACTCGGGCTTCCCCAATAAATCGACAATGCTTGGAACTCTGTGCCTCAGTCTACCTTAGGTATCAAAACATCTATAGATATGTGCATATATAAGAATGCGTGTATACACATATGGAGCTATTTAGAGATGCATACGCATATGTACAGGCGCAAACTGCGACAGTGACAGGCGGTGGAGTGAGCCATGAGCTTCCTCAGCCCAGACCTCGGACCCCCGAAGCCAGAGGCTTTCCGACCACCCCCAGCACGAGGGGATGGATTCCTCCTCGAGCCCCACAGCGGCTAAGTTAGGGAGTTAGGGAATATTGTAGTCTCACCCAACTAGATAAAGCTGGTCATGCCGCACTCACACCACAGGGGCGCAGGAGATCGTAGACTCCGAGGAACTGCGGCCCCAAGGAAAGTGGGGACTTCCCCTTCCGGGAACGCCGAGCCAGCCCCTCCTTCCGGGAATTCTCCTCCAACCAATCAAAGCCCCGCACAGACTAGGCCCAATGTTCGAAGTCTCTCCCCTCCCCCCTCGTATCCGGTGCTGTGCATTCTGGGAACCTGAGGCTCCAGGCTCTGGCAAATCCCCCAGCTGTTCCCTGGGTGCTCCGAGGTTGGGCGAATATGGGTTTGGACATACATATATGTGTATGTGCATAGTATATATGTACTATGCATATGTGTTCTGCACACATATATATTTCTAAGAATGAAGAGGGGATCATCTTTCTGTACTGATCAGATAACATATAGATTATTTTATTCTATTCTAGATACCATGTCTTAGGAGGGAAGGTGATAAGATGAAGTTTCCAAAGAGACTAACAATGATGGTGAAGGGTCTTAAGTCCGTGTTTTAGGAATAGATGAAGAATTGGAAATGGTAAGCAGAGAGAAGTGAAAATTCAGGAGATACAGTATTTGAAGGACTATCTTGTAAAACAAGGACTAAGTTTGTTCTCATTGGTCCCTGAGAGCAGAATTGGGAGTAATGGGTAGAAGTTGCCAAGACAAATTTAGGTTAGATATAAGAAAAAAAAAATCCTAATGATTAATTTTCCAAAACTGGGATGAACTAACTTGAGAGGTAGTAAGGTCCTTTCTATTCCCAGAAATATTCAAGCAAAAAGTGTTTAATCATTTGCCTGATGTGTTGAAGAAAGGATTCTGTTTTAGGTTAGACTATATGGAAGTAGGGTCTGTTTCTAAACAGAAATTCTATAATTATATAAGTATACTTCCTACATCACAGAGAATTTTTAGTAAATCTTAAAATACTGCTTGGATGTGAATTATAGTATAAGACAACTAAGAGTTTATTAGAAACCTTGGAGAGAAGGTTTTTAGTTGAGTATTGGAGACTGAAGCCATATTGCTTTGAATGGGTTGAGGAATGAATGAATAGTAAAGAGGTAAAGGAAGTGATGTGGACCACTCTTGAGACATTTAGAAGAAATAAAGAAACAAAGTGAATCTCCATTGATGAAGAAATGGCTGAATAAACTAAAATACATTAAAATAATGGAATATCATGCAATGAGAAATGATGATGATAAGGAATTTAGTCACACAGGAAGACCAGGTTTAATTCAGTTAGTTGAATAAACAAAGGAGATTTAAAAAAAAAAAAAACAATAACTACACACAAGATTGCATTGTAAAATGAATGTAAATGAAGAGAACACTCAAATGAAGCCCAAATTTCTGCAACTACAATAACCAATCTTGGTCCTAGAGAAAGATGAGGAAATGTCTCTCCCTCCTTTGGTTGCAGAAGTGAGGGATCATGAGTGCAAAATGTTGTTCACCCTCTTTAACAAGTCCTTATTGATTTTGTTTAACTGTCTTTGTTAAAAACGAAGGTTTGTGGGATGGGACAGTGGGAGGGGGTGGCAGGGCAAAGAATATTGTGAAATGACTATGACATAAAAACAAGAGGCAGTATATAAAATAAAATAAAACCTAGGTAAGGCTTAAAAAGAAAGCCAACAAAGGTATAATAATGGTCAGAAATCTGACTTCAGAAGCAGGAAGACTTACCTCTGCTCACATTGGTTATGTGACCCTTGGCAAGTCATTTAATTTCTTAGTACCTGAGTCAATTTTCTAAGACTCTAAGTTATAGAACAACCGCCAATTTTCATTGAAGGATGGAATTTACTTACTAGGAGTTCCTATATTTGTATATATACAAATAAAATCACAGATCTAAAAGTATTTTTTAAAGTATAAAAAAAGTAAGACCCAATAAAGACAGGCCAATAATTAAATAAAATGGCAGGGTTAAATGGAAGATTTTTGAATATAAATGAGGCTTAAGAACATTTTTTTTAGGTAGAGGAAGAGACAGATGGAGAAAATACATGAGGATAACCTATAGAACAAGATCCAGGAGGATGTGAGAGGAGGAGTAAGATTTAAGTCATAATTGGATATAATAAAGCCTTTACAAGAAAGAGTACCATGTCATCTTCTACTATGACAAAGTCTGTCAGCCTAGAGGCTCCATTGGCACAGGCTTCATGATCTAAAATACCTCCAAAAACCCAATGATGGCTTGTATTGGGATGTAAGTGGAGGAATAGAAGAGATAAGCTAAACCATCGTCATCATCATTCTGACTTCTTACAAACAGGGACCAGTTTGCAGGGAAGACCTACTACTTTTACTTCTTACCCAGATCCACCTAAGTTTTGCTTCTATGGTCTCCTCTCTGCTTCAGGGAAGAGATTCACTATATTTTGGAATTGTACTAGCAGGCAGCACAATGAATATGGGCCAGATTTGGAGTAAAAAAAACCTGGGTGCAAATTCTGGTTCAAATACTTATTTCATGTATGATCTTAGGAAAATTCTTTAACTTCTCTGGACCTCAGCTGATTCATTTGTAAAAGGAGAAAGTTGAACTACATGGCTTTTAAAATTTCCTTTTCATTCTAGATTCTAAGAATCTTTTGCTAACATTAAATTACCCTGGGATCTTTCTTTGTGGTCTCCAATAACTTCATAATATAGATTTTTTGAACTACAATTTTGAACCAAAATCTAGTAGTTCATTTGGAAATGGCAATAATATATAGATCAAAGTCTTGGATGGCATTCACTGAGGCATTTTCAGCTGGAAAATTCTGATATGGCTTGCAATTTAAAGGAGTGATATAAGATTTCAGAATGAATGGACTGCATTCACTGCTGTAATTCTATGTTTAGAACTCTGAGGATCTTAAACAAGCAACAGGACATAGAGTAATTTTTTTTGCTGTGCTTTAATTTGAAAAGCACAGTCATGATAACAGCACTGATCGTTTCTGTTAGATCAGGTTAGGGATAAGGACTGGAGTAAGGGAGAAGGGGATATGGTGATAGATTATAATGGACTAGAGAGATCAGGGAAAGTTTGGAGAAGGTAGAACTTTAGCTGGGTCTTAAAAAATAAAATTATTTTGGAGGAGCAAAGAGGAGGAGGGATAATTTTCTTGACTTGGGGTAAAGAATGAGGAAATAAAACCAATAGGAATGAACATGCTATATTCACTGTGTAGTGAATAGAATACAGGGCAGATAAATGACACAGTAGAAAGAGTGCTGGGCCTAGAATCAGGAAGTCTCATCTTCCTGAGTTCAAGTCTGGCCTCAGACACTTTTTACTTGTGCAGCCCTAGGCAAGTGACTTAACCCTGTTTGCCACAGTTTCCTCATCTGTAAAATAAACTGGAGAAGGAAATGGCTAACCATTCCTGTATTTTTGCCAAGAAAATCCTAAAAGGTGCTACAGAGTCAGACACAGTTAAAACGACTGAACAACAAAAGTGAATAGAAATCTATTTAGATTAGCGCAGGGATGAAGAATCTGTAGCCAGAGGTCATGTGTGGTCTTCTATATCCTCAAGTGAAGACCTTTGACTGAATCCAAACAAAGATTCTGTTCTGTGAAGTTTGGATTCAGTCTAAGGGCCACACTTGAAAACTTAGAGGCTCACATGTGACCTTGAGACTGCAGGTTCCCTGTCACTGGATTAGAGTACTTCCATTAGGAAGATAGTGAGATACAATGGAGAACACTGGAAATGGAGCCAAGGGCCTGAATTCCAGTGATACCACTTAATATCATGTGACCTAATGAACATAATATATTGGGGGGAATGGGGATAGGGATTGTACTCACTGATGTAGGGAAGTCCAAGGAAATCTGTACTAAAGCAGGTCAGTAGTTCCTCTACAACTTAGTTTTTGAGAGTTGCCTATAGAACTAAGAGTTTAAATGACTTTCCCCAGCTCAAATAGACAAATATGGTATTTTAGGAAGGGGACTTGAACTCAGATCTTCTGGTTCTGAGGTCAGCTTTCTGTCATATTAACAAACTATCTCATAAATTTCAGTTCCTTCAGTTACATTGTTGACTATTTTTAATGAGAAATATTAACAACTTCAATTTCAGTCATTTTCTCAAGTAGGCATAGATCATATTTTCTAAAGGCAAAGTATTTTACTCACCTTATTCCACTGAAGATTAAACTTGATAAAGAGCATGGATTAAGCACTAGAAATTATGTCACAAGTAATCTAGTTCAAGATACACAATTTCCTGATAAGATCTAAGGATCAAGGAGCAAGAGACTTGTCCAAAATCACACTGGCAAAAATGACAGAGCCAGTATTAAAACCCAGGTCCTTTGATTCCACTCTACCCCACTGATCAAAGGTAAGGGATCATGCAACTTGTCTGATTCAGCTGCTTGAAAACATTGCTTGTATCCTAAACCTGTATAAAATGTAATACTATTCCCAATAACTTCATATGGTTAGTCACCATCAATATCTTCCTTGTTTTACACAGAGATTGGCACTAAGGGGCCATCTTTGGTCTGTTTCCCCAGGTAGCCATGCATTGATGTAATTGAAATCCCAGAATGTCTCTTACTCTGCCTCCTTATACACTACAGAAGAGCATAACCAAGCCCCTAATTACCATCAAAAGCATTTATTTGAGCACTTAGTGCCTATGGTGTTATGTTCTACCAAGTATAAAAGGCCTTTAAACTCACAGTTCAAGAGTTTACAGCTCAAGTAGTATATTGAGAATCTTTAAAGAACCAGTGAGCATTTCTGCAGACAACGATATGTGAAAAATTAAGCAATTTGGTGAGTTGGGATTAAGAAAACAAACAAGTTTGATAAGTACAGATACACGTACATGTAAGATATAGAAACCCTTTTTTATTGTAGTTATATTTTTTTTGCAAGAGGTAGGTTTTTTCCTGAAACTCCTAAATGAATGCTTCATTTCTATTTTATTTGGCCCTTTAGTATTAATAACTGATGTTTGAAAATGTGCCCAAATTTCTTTCTAAAAACATTACTTTTTACAATAGATGACTATTTTAAAAATAGATTACTAAATTCAAGAACTGGCTTTACATCCTGGAATAAGAAACAAAGAGAAAGAAAATAGACTTGAGAAACAAACAGTTTTGTGGTATTCTGTAAGCAAAGTGGTATCATCTTTAGCATTTTGGACTTGGGGTGAGGAAAAGTCAAGATGTGAAACCCACCTTAGATATTTACAAGTTATGTGAACCTTGGCAAGCCATTGAACTTCTCTGTGCATCAATGTCTTCATTAGTGACATGATTGGATGGAACCAAGAAACCTTGGTTGAAACACTTTACCCCTCAGTAATTCTCTAAGGAAGACCATGAATTCCAGGTGTTTTCAATTTGCATCATTAGAAGGTGATTGTCAAGCAGGAGTTCTGTAATGTATCATGAGCTCACAGGCATGGATGGAAGGTAAGAAGGATACTATGGCAAAGCAGTGTGCTAAAGGGGATTGGAGGCTGACCTTGGAGTTAGGAAAACATGCCTTCCAGGCCTGCATTGTTCATAGCAGCTTCATGATTATGAGTAAGTCACTCAACTTCTCAGTTTCATAGGCAAATTTTTAAGGCTATTAGTTGTCCATCTGCATCAGAGAAGGCAGTTTCCACACTGGGATGTCCCTACACCAATGAAATTACAGGTACTGTAAAAAAAAAAGTAAAATATGCTTACACAATGCCAAACAAAAATTAACTTAAAACCACTTAAATGAACAAAGGTAAAAGGAAAGATATAATGTTTATTTTGGTAGAAATTGTTTCTATATCCCACAGTCATTGAATTTTAAGGAAAAACATATAAAGCCAAAATAATAGAATAGCAAAATGATCCATTATAATCAATCTTTTGAAAAAGCTATATCAGGCAGCACTTCGTCTATAGAAATTATTCTTAATTAATCTTATTAATAATAAAATATAGAAATTATTGTTTTGATTCAAATTAATCATCAGTTTCTTGACCTTGGTAGAGGTTTTGCAGTTTGACCTCTGTAAAACCTATTACTAATCCAATTGATTAGTCCATTCTTTATCTCTCCAAATTCCAAGAAGAAAAGTCCAATATTCAGAAAAGTTAACTACAAATCTGATCAAAAGAAGTAGGATAACTAGGGATATCTATACATATCCACATGTTGCCTCTCTACTCTAAGATCAGGATGCCCACTTCATATTAGCAATATTGAATACCAAGTCCATACCATTTACTATTCATTTACAAGAAAGTTATAAAAGTATTGAGACATATAGTGTCCTACTTCACACTCAAAAGCACTTTGTTTAGACAAGTAATATATGTAGGAAGAAAGCCTATTTTTTCCCCCTGGAATTAACTTACATTGACTTATCCCTCCTTAGAATAGTACATAGTTAATTTATATTTAATTGATCCCACTACTCATTGCCCATTTCTAAATTTTAAGACCATGATAAACAAGGATTCCTTCCTATCACTCAGAGCTTTTATCATCAAGATGGTTGAAATGTGAGCCTGCCTTCCATTTTCTACATGTTATGTTTGAAAAGTAGAATTTTCTCTTTTGAACAAGGTTCTACTTGGTTTTGTAATGAATAGCAGCTAATTAAACTTTCGATGACCTTGTTGTTTCGGTTGCAAATACCATGGTGTCTTGAGTCATTTACAGAGCTGTCATTGATGGATGATGGTGCTTCACCATAATTAGGTGGTAAACAATGTTAACTGAGCAGTAATTCATGCTAACATTACTGAGGTGTTGTATAATAACGACCAATAACTTGGGTCGCTACTGTCTGTTAGAAAGGATTCCGATTTCCCTGATGGATCATATTCTTCTTAGCTGAAAAAGACTTTACGAGATTATCACATTCCAAGTCAGCCAACACTTTTATTCCTCTGTCAAACCACCTCTGTATGCAGAAGGGGTGGCTGCTTAAGAGGTAGGCTGATTTGAAACACAGGTCTGTGAATTGATATATTCATTTCCTAGAGGCAAAGAAGTTTAATGACATTTTTTTCATATAGAATCTGTGTCGTCATGGTAGAGATGAGGAATAAAACAAAATAACAATGAATGGAGTACTAATGGAGAGAAGAAGGAATGACTAAGATCTAAGTCGATCTTTGAAAAAACCATAAAAGAAAACATGTCGATATAAAATGGCATTTGCATTTTGTTTTTTATTTACTAATTTAATTATAAGTATTCCTAAGTATTCTACCACAACTAGCTAATTCATTATTATTCATTGCATTTCTGTAAGGGTAAAGTATACATTTCATACCTTTTATAGATGCAGAAATTAAAGTTTGACATAACGAGTTAGGGATACAAGGAAAAACTGAAAATAATAGCTAGTATTTATATAGCATTTAACATTTGCAAAGTACTTTAAAATGTCTTATTTGATACTCACAATTCTTTAAGACAGATGCTCTTTTTATCCCCATTTTATAGATGAGGAAACTAAGACCAAGGAAAGTTAAGTTACTTATACTGTATCACACAGCTAGTAGAAGGTCTAAGGTTGGATTTGAAATCAAGCCTTTCTGATTTCAGGTCAAACATTCTTTCTACTATACCACATAACTAATTCTAGGCAGCAACTATACAAATGTTGGGTACAAGACTTACATCATTAGTTTACATACCAAAGAATACATTAACACCATAATTCCATTTAACCATGACAACAATAAAGAAGAATCTAAGTTGATCAATTAATTTCCAAAAATCTTATCTGTTTGAAGTATGCACTAAAACTCCAGATGATCATTCAAGGACTAATGTATATTGAAGACTATGCTTTACATACATATTTCACTGTATAATTCTTGCACCCTGTTTTTTTAGTCCAAAAAATTGGCTTATAACCTTTCATCACATGATTGTCACATGGTATAATTCTGTTCATCATACCACTTAAAAGGTAACTAGAACACCAGTGTATTCACCAATGGCATAAGGATATGTATTTATCTATTGTGCATTGCAAGCCATGAGCCTAGAATTCTCAGCACCCTTGCATTGTCAGTATTCAATTTTAACATATATTCATGACTATGTATACTAATCTTGCACCAAAGGCAGTTTAGTAAATTATTTTTATTAATAGTGGTACAAATTTTTTTAGAAGTTTCACATAATGGTCACACCCTTTTTTTGCAAAAAATATTTGGCATAATATCTGAGACAATTGTGAGGTGAAATATGTTATACAATATTCAGTTCCTTTGGGCATAAGTTTGATAGCACTGAAATACTTTCATTAAGACTTTCATTTTTATAAGACCTGTTCCACCCTCACCACAGTGGTAATGAAGACTGTGCTAAACTATTTATTTCAATTCAACAAACATATTAAGCACTTACTACATGGAAGGCACAGTTCTGAATAATGACCAAAGTGTCACCTTTGTGCCAAGCAGAAAAACTACACTTTGCTAATTCAGATTAGGCAAAAGTCCGTCATTATTCTTTACTCCCTTTTTCAGTTATATATATATTTCAAAGTTCTATCCAGACCCCAAAATGTAAAAAATAGCTTTTCATTGGACTGCTTTTTTGAACATCTTTTAAACAAAAATAAAAGGTCTCATTGAGTACAGCTGTGAAGAATAAGAGAAGCTTCGTTGTGGAAGGCACAAGACCCAGGACATTTCCCTAGAGAGCTCATTCAATTTAACAATACACATTTATTAAGTGTCTACATGCTCAGGTCTCCTCATCCTAAAAAACCTTTCCTTGACCCTGTTACGCCTTCGAGCTATTGTCCTGTCTCTCTGAAAAGATATTCTTCTTCACCCAAACCTCATACAAATCCTTGATCCACAAGCTTGATTCTCCCTTCAAGTTTAGCCCATTCCCCTGACTATTCAATATTCCATGGCTCCAGAGAAATCAAGACAAAGGAGACACTTATTCCACTAATCTCTCTTTTGCTATAGTTCTTTTGAGGAATCTATAATGCCTTTGGTGATAGGCATCATAAATGCAGAAGTGTGTACAAAAAAAAATCATTGTACCCATTGGGGTAAATAAATCAGACAATTACCAAGGTAATTGTGTTGTTTGTTGTTTTTCTGTAGTGAAGAGTGGATGTGAATGTCAGACTTGGGAGCCTTGATTATAGGAAATGTATACTCTTAGAACTTGGTGTTAAATGCAAAATTCTTGCCTTGTTGATATCTGCATTTTATGATTCCTGGTCTAAAAGCTAATATTCCCCCACTCTACTATGTTCAGCAATTCACAACACCCACAAGAGATATGGCATATGGCAGAGACTTAAAAGAAATAGAAAGACAGTGAGGTGAAATGGGAAGAGCCCTCAAAGTCTAAAACAACCAGATCGATTCTTTCATGTGAAAATTACTTACAAACTCAAAACTGTAGACGTAATGAAGTTACTTAATAAAAAACATTGTCATTCCCTAATGTTCCTCTCAGGATTTAGCTTATGGACTGGTTGAAACTGGTTCCCTCAGAACATTTCTACCTATCCAATCTTATGTTCTGCTCATCCAGAATAAGGACTACTGGCCCAGGCAAGCTTACTTTCTCACTAACCCCACGTAGGTGGTACTCATTCTCATCTCTGTGTACTATCTATTCCTTTTTTTTTCTCTCCTTAAAATGCCCTACATGTTCAGATGTCAACCATCCTTCCAGGTCCAATTCAAGTTTCACTCCTCCAAGAAGCTTTTACAAACTACTTTCCCATTTCAAGAACTCTTACAACTTTGCCTCTGCAGCATGTACTTTAGTCCTTATGAGGTGTTCTATTTATATTGTCAACTAAATGGATGATATCGTATAATTTTATATTCCATGCAGCATATTGAAGTTTTTTAAAAAGTAACTTTTAACCAATATCTTTTATTCTTGTATTACCTGCATTTCCACCATATACTTAGTTCATCCTGTCCCAGAGAGTGATCTCTTATGATAAAGGAAACCAATTAGATATTCATCAATGTTTCCCCAGTTCTTTGCTATCACAAAAAGTGCTACTTTAAAATATTACAGTGTATCTAGGGCCTTTTTTTTTCATTGTCCTCCTTGGCATATATGCTTTGTAATGGCATATCTGACTCAAAGTATTCATACATTTCAGTTACACTGTGTAATTCTAAATTGTTTTCATACCTCCAAGAATGTATTAGTATTCATAGCCTTCTAACAGTCTTCCAGTAATTACTATTTCCAACTTAAAAAAAAAAACTTTGTTAATTTTCTGCATATGAGGTGAGGCACCTGGGTTGTTTTGATATATATACACATATTTTTTATCTGATTTTCCTGTTTTTTAAATCAATAATATATAATTATTATTCGTGATTTGGGACATTCTTTCATATGGTTGCTATAAGTTTTTAATTATTGTCTAATAGTTAGGGAGGCCAGCTAAGAGAAAGTTGCATTAACAGCTTCAGTGTTGTTTGTTCATTTCCTTTGACTGGAAATGGTGTTTGGCCTTCCATATTTTTTGTTAGTCATCTATATATCATGGATATTAGGCCACTATGAGATATTTAATACAAATTTTTTCTCAGTTGACCATTCCCCTTCTTAGTTGAACTTATTTTGTTTAGGCAAAGATTTTAAAATTTAATGTATTAGAATTTATTTTACCTTTAGTAATCATTTCTATTCATTGTTGAAGAATATATACTACCCATAACTGTGAAAGATACATGATTTGTTTGTCTTCTAATTTTGTTATGGTATAAATCTAAATTTTCATATGATGAATAAATGTTAAGTTCATTGTTATATGATATAAGATGTTGGTCTACCCCTAATTTTTGCCAGATAAGTTTCCAGTTTTTCCAGTAATTCTTATCAAATAATGATCTCTATCTTCTATGTTTGGGAGGGAATATTTTATTTCTTTTGTGTTTTCATGTGTTTCTTGATCTAAAACTCTGTAAAATAGGGTTTATAATTCTTATTTCTTCTATTTTGTTGTGATTTCCCCTTGAGCAGTTTTTATTTTTATCTGATTTTCCTGTTTTTTAAATCAAGTTGTCTAAAGAATAATTAATATTGCTAGTCTTTTTAAAGAACCAGCTTTTAATTTTGTTTGTCAGTTCTGTAGTTTTGCTTTTAAATGTCCAATTCATCTATTTCTCCTCCAGTTTTCAAGATTTCCTCTTTTGTTCTTTTTGGGGGAGGGTTATAATACTCAATTATATTCTAATTTGCATTATCATTTTGATTGAATATTTAGTTCATTAATTCTCTTTTTCTATTTTATTAATATATGAGAAAGAAGTTAAGGGGGTGAATAGAATCTTAGAAGAATTAGGTATGATAGTTCTCTGGTGAAAATTTAATGGGAATAGAAAAGGGCATGGATTTTTCTCTGTTGTATGGCCACCCTTAGAAAAATTAACCATTTAGTAGGGCATAAATACCTCACAACCAAATGCAGAAAGACAGAAATATTAAATGCATCTTTTTTAGACCATAATATAATAATTATTAAAGTCAATAAGAGGCAAAATACTTTTTACATAAAGGCAGATCTAAACAAACCAGAGGAATATTAATTGCTCTTGGTTATGTTGAGTCAATATAATAAAATGACTATTCTAAGCTAGTGTACTTATTCAGTGTCACAATAATCAAACTACCAAAGAATTATTTTGTAGAGCGAGAAAATAGAACAAAATTCATCTGGATGAACAAAACGTCAAGACTATCAAGGGAATCGATTAAAAAAATGTAAAGGGAGGTAGTCTAGTATTACCAGATTTACCAAGTGGCATTCATCAAAACAATCTGGTACTAAGAAATAGAGAGATGGACCAGTGGAGATAGATTAGGCATACAATACATAATAGCAAACGTACATAGTAATCTAGAATTTGATAAACCCAAAGATCCAAACTTTTCAGGGTAAACTAATGCAGCAAAACTTAAAAGGAAAACAGAACATTAGGGGGAAAAAACTAGCAAATTTCTCTGATAAGGGTCTCATCTTTCAAAAATATAGGGATCCATGTCAAATTTATAAAAGTCATTTTCCAGTTGATAAATGATTAAAGCATATGAACAGTAAGAAGAAATCAAAGTTATTAATCATCTTATAAAATGCTCTTAATCACTACTAATTAAAGACATGCAAATTAAAACAATTCTGAAGTACTACCTCTCACCTATCAGAATGGCTAACATGACAGAAAAGGAAAATGAGAAATTTTGAAGAGGATATGGGAAAATTGATATACTAATGCACTATTAGTGGAGTTGCGAAGTAGTCCAAACATTCTGGAGAATAATGTGGAACTATTCCCAAAGGGCTATATAAAACTGTGCATAGAGGAGGCAAGGTAGCACAGTGAGTAAGAGCACCAACCCCAGAGTCAGGATGACCTGGGGATCGAATCAGGGTTCAGATACTTAGCACCACACCCAGAAATAACTGGCCATGTAACTTGAGCAAGTTACTTAACCCCGATTGCTTAAAAAAAAAAAAAAACAACTGTGCATACACTTTAACCCAGCAATCCTACTAATGGGTCTGTATCCCATAGAGATCAAAAAAAGAAAATTTTAGTCTGGCTAAGAATTGGAAATCAAGGGGATGCCCTTCACTTAGGGAATGATTGAACAAGTTGTGGTATATGATTGTGTGGTATATCATTAAATACTATTACACTATAAGAAATAATAAACAGGATGGTTTCAGAAAAACCTGGGAAGACTCATATGAACTCATGCAAAATGAAGTGAGCAGGACCAAGAGAACAATGTACACAGTAAAATATTGTAAGGATAATTAACTGTGAAAGACTTGGCTCCTGTGACAAAATGATCCAAGACAATTCCAAAGGATACATGAAGAAAAATGCTATTCACCTCCAGAGAGAGAACTGGTTAATCCTTAGTGCATATTCAAGCTTGCTTCTTTTAAACTTTCTTTGCTTTTCTTGGATTTTTTTTTTGTCTGTTTTGTTTTGCAACATGGCTAACATGGGGATATGTTTTGCATGATTTCACATGTATAAGCAATATCAAATTGCATGTCTTTTCAAGAAGGAGTTGAAGAGTGGCAGAGAGAATCTAGAATTCAAAAAAATTTTAAATGAATGTTAATTTTTATATATAGTCGGGAAATATTTATTAAAATAAATAAAAATATTTTTTAAAAAACCATAGCATTGAAAATTTCAATTGTCTTCTTCCTTTCCATAGCTAAGGCAAAATTTTGCACATCTTCAACACCATCAAAAAGAAAAACAAAAACCCTTTACCTGTAGTCACCCATGCATTTTGAGATCTGTCTGGATATCGTAAAAGTAATATTTCATTTAGTTACGTAATAAACATTCAAGTAGGAGCCAGAGTTGGAAAAGCAGCAAAGGTCCAAGCCACAACGTGGAGGAACAAACACAGACTTTTCCCCAGCCCTGCCCACTGCCCGGTACTAAATCTGATTTCCCTTTTTAGATGCTGAATCTCTGTACATTGTCTCCAATACTTCCTTCATGACTTGTGCTATATCAACCTAAAAGGGAGAATAGACCAATTCTTTACTCTTCCCTACATATTCTGGACTAGTCCTTTGTCTCTATCTCTCTTTTTTTTAAGCCTCATTATGTCACTTTATCTTGCCTAATCAGCTATTGGCCTCAAGGAATTTGGCATCAGGTTCATAATCTTCTGCTCCAACCCAGCTCCTGTTTTCTTGGTTAGAAACTTCAAAGCACAAATTGAAATTCTCTGTCTCCTCCTCCTAACACCACTACCTCCTGTACCCCCAATCTACCATTCATCAATATCCTCTATTCTTCTCTATCTTCATTCCACCTCAGCCACCCATTTCCACCAGACATATAACTGGCATCCCTATGATTTTGAACTCTGAAATTCTTCTCTTTGATAAAAATTCCTCTTTTTATCTCTCTCTCAGCTCCTCTTAAACCTATTCTTTATCTTTAGTATGCTGTCCAGTCACTCCACCCCTCCTGATTCACTTCTCTGGACTCATTTTCTTTAAAAGTCTTAACTCTGTATTTGGTCAGGTATATATATATATATATATATATATATATATATATATATATATAATGAATCACTTACACTTTAATTGAATTTAAGTTCATGCTTTGTGAAACCCCAACTCTGTATTATTCCCTTTATGCACCTTTACTCCTCAAGAGCTGGTCCCACTGCTGAAGGAAATCATACCATGGGTGTTAAACAATAAAAATCGTGTTCTTCAATTTCAATTGGACATGACATTTGCCTTCAACTCTTCCCTTTCTTTTACCATAACAGTACAATCAGCTATGTCCATAGCATCTCTCGCATGTATCTTCTCTTCACCCATATCGCTACTACCCTAGTTTGGGCTACCTGTTACCTGAACTGTAATAATAAATTGCCTATTGGCATTGCTCATTCTAGTCTCTTCCTTCTTCAATTCATCTTTCACATAGCTAGAAAATTAATATTTCTAAGATGTAGGTCTGACTATAGTATTCCCTTACATTAACCTCTCTACTAGCTTCCTATTATCTCTAGGATAAAATCCAAACTCCTCAGACTGGCATTTAAAGACATCTACAGTCTTGTTCCCACACACATTTCCAAACATTTCATTTTACACCTCTTAATGCATTCCACATTCTAGACTGATTGGATTATTAATTATTCTCTGAACTCAGCATTCTACTTTCCATCTCCATGAAGTCATCATACCTGTATTTTCCTCAATTCCCTTTCCTCAGTCCTTAATCAGTTAATTCTTTTCTCTTTTCTACACTTAAATCCCTTGACTGATTGTCCTATCATTTAATCTATTTTGTCAAATACCAACCTTGGATTACTACTATCCTCCTTCTCCTTCAGCCCTATTCATGTATTGCAATTCCTTTGCACCTCTCTTAACAATTTCCTATCTCTCAAACATTCTTATTTCTCTTTCATCCTCCTACAACACCCATCTGCCACCCTCTGAGATAAAGACCTTGCCTTATACGTTATCCAAAAAAAAGAGGGAGGCCATTTAAGAAGAAATCTCTCTTCTGCCCTCCTCCTCATCTCACATCATGAAGAAATCTCCACCCCCCACTTCCTTCTTCACACCTGTCTCCCATGAGAAGGTTGCTCTCCTCTTTGCTAAAGCAAATCCCTCCATGTTTACCTTTGATGCCCCCTATTCCCATATTCCTTATCAGATTGATTGCAACCCCATATTATTCCCATTCTCTCTTTAATCTTATATCTACTGGCTTCTTCCCTGTTGCCTACAAACATTCACATGTCTTCTCTACCTAAAAAACAAGACAAAGTCCAGTCTTTGTTGGTGAACTTCAGAAACAATCCTTAAGAAACCAGAAAGTACTTGGTACCTCTCCTTCCTCCTCATTTATTCTCTTCAAAACTCTGCAGTGTGGCATGTGATCTCACTGTTTAACTGAAACAGCTCTCTCGAAGTTACCAATTATCTCTTAGTTGTCAAATCTAATGGGCTTTTTTTCTGTCTTCATCCTTTTTGATCTTTCTGCAGCCCTTTACACTGTTTGATCCTCCCTCCCTCCTGGTTACTCCCAGTGTTCTATGCTTCTGTGACATGGCTCCTTTTGTTTCTCCTACTACCCATCAAACTTCTTTCTTGGTCTCCTTCGCTAGACCATCACCTAGGTCACTCCCACTAACTTTTAGTGGTCCCAAAGTTCTATCCTGCACCCTCCTCTTCTCCTTCTATACTACTTTGCTTAGTGATCTCAATTATTTCTATGCATGTGATTCCCAGTTCTATATATCCACCCCTAACTTGTCTTCTGAGCTCCAGTCTCACATCACCTGCCTTCTGGATATATCAAATTGCACATTCCAAAGGCATTTCGAACTTGACATGCAAAAAAGGAGTCATTCTTTCCTCCTCAAACCCTTCCCTCTTCCTATCTTTCCTATTATTATTATTGAAGGCACCACCATTCTTCTAGTCACCAGGCTTGCAACTTGACTATCATTCTCAACTCCTCCTTTGAATTCACTTCACTCATCTTATCTTATCAGATCTGGTCATTACTATTTTCCTAACATCCCTCATATATTTTCCTTCTCTTAAATCTGCCTCACAGTCACCACTCTGGTGAAATCCCTCATCACTTCAGGTCCAAACTGCTTTAATGGACTTCTAGTTGGTCTCTCCATCTCAAGTTTCTCCTAATTCCAATCTATTCTCCACTCAGCTGCCAAAGTGATATCAATCCAGCCTCCTACTTAGTAAAATTTAGGTGCTCCCTACTACCTCTATGCTTGAATACAAAATCCTCTGTTTGGCACTCACTCAAAGTCTTCCCAAACTGGTTTCTTCCTACTTTTTCACTCTTCCGATATTTCTATCCTGTTCCTACTCTGTCATCCAACTATATTTGCCTGCTTTCTCTTCCTTACTCACAACATTCCGTGTCCTGATTTAGTGCCATTTTCACTGGTTCTCCCCTATACCTGGAACATTCTTCCTCCTCATTCCTGCCTCATTGTTTCCCTGTAATCTTTCAAGATTCAACTCAAATTCTACCTTCTGAAAGAGATCTTTCTTGGTTCTCTTCTCCCTTCTGGTGCCTTCCTTTTGCTCTGCATGTATCCTTGATGTATGTAGTTGTTTCAATGTTGTCTCATCCATTAAAATGTGCACTCCTTAAAGTCCTGTTTTTGTCTTTCTTTCTATCTCAGTGCTTATTACAGTGGTTGGCACACAGCATGTGTTTAATCAGTGCTTCTTGTTTGACTAACACTAACTCCATGTCTTTTTATTGACTTTCTACTACACTTGGGATGTGACCTTCAGCTGATGTTTTCTTCCTCTTCAATTTTCTAGTTTGTTTTTACATATTTGTCTCCACTTATCACTTCAACTAGGTGTCACAATGGATAGAATGCTGGGCTGTCTTGATTTCAAATCTGGCCTCAGACACTTACCAGCAGTATGAACCTAGGCAAGTCAATCTTTGTCTGCCTCAGTTTCCTCAACTATACTTCCCAAGGTGTTTGTGAGAAGTATGTAAGATATCTATAAAAGACTTAGCACAGTGTCTGGCACATAGGCACAATGCCTACTAAATTCTTCTTCCCTTCTAAATAGAATGTAAGTTCCCTGAGGACAGAAACTGGTTTGTCTTCCTATTTGTATCCCTAGTGCATAGCACAATGCCTTGTACAAAGCAAGCAGTTAATAAGTGTTTGTTAGACTGGAGAGAAGAACTGTATGATAAAACAGTATTCCATACTCCTTAGTGTAGAATTGTAATAGACTTGGGAATGAGAAGAAGAATGAGGGGAGAGAAGGAGCCTGAATTCACCAGGTGTGGTATGATGTTCCAATTAGATACAGAGGTAAAGATATTCATTTAGAAGTGATTTACCAATAACATAGCTATAGTAAAACTTTGGTTTAATGATTTATAAAATGCTATTTTTCTTTCTAATTTCCCCTGGGCCATATAGGCATTTTAGTCTAGGTTGAAGCAAGTAATGGACATTTCAACACAGTCTGTGTTTTTTCCTTGCTTCGTGATTTTCTGTTACACTCATAAGGGCCAATTTTAGCCCTTTTTATGCATATGTGTAACTCTGTCTTTTATGTGTGCTGCTCAGCATTCCCAAGCTCTACTACTGTCTGCCTTATATGATTTCCAATTAGAGTATTTCTTAATTATTAGAAATATATTATGTCCTGAAGTATTTCTAACCAATGCTAGAAATCTAAAGATACAGATCATAAGTATCATTTGGGGAATGAATTAAAGGGAAAATCTAACAAGAGGTGTTCTGCAGGGGTCAGTCCTCAGCTCAACACTATTTAACATTTGGCCAGTGGTTTGGATGATGGAATGCCAAATGGGCTCATTACATTTGCAGATGACATCAGATAGAGGAGGTTGCCAGTATGTTGGCAAATGGAATTATAATTCAAAATATCCTCAAACTGGAACAGTGGTCAAAAATGAGCACTGACATTGCATATGGACATATTCAGGATGGTAAGCCTGCTTTTACTTGGGGGAGGGAAGTCTATGCATATAGAACATGGTAACTGGTCCAATAGAAAACAAGTTAGAAAAAATAGTGAGTTACAGAAACTAACAAGGTAACAGACTTTTTTTTTCTTTTGGGCAAAGAGAAAATTATCCACAGAGAAAGACATCCATAATGAAGATTTCGGAATTCCTCTCCTCAAATTCTCAAAACTTCTTAGCTACATTACCCATTTTCTCTCACTTTCTTCCTGCCTCAGAAGACACTTGCTGATACTAATCCCTCTATTTGAACCCTTGATCACATTCCATCCTTCTTCTGGTACTTTGCTCTAGCAAAGTATCTTCTCTCATGTACCTTCAGTCTCTCCCAAAGGAGAAAAATCATATGAAATGTGAAAATGTGAAAATCATAGGAAAAAGCAGTAGGCTTGGTGCCAGGTCCTGGCTTCAGCACTTAGCACTTGAAAAACTGCACAAGTCCCTCTACCTTTCAAATTTTTTAGAGAGCTTTGCCTCTGTTCTTTCTTTATGCTTTTCTCCTTCTATTTTGTCATTTTTTTGTACCTTTTGTAGCTTTACTCCATCTGCTATCATTGGATATACATAGCTAGTAAATGTTGGAACTAGGATTTGAACACCAATTTTTTTAACTCCAAGTCTAGTCTTTTTTCTACTATAGTACACTAATTCTAATATATTTATTACCTAGTATTATTTTTATAATTGTATACTTGGTCTCTCCAATTAAATTATAAATTCCTTAAGGGAAGTTGCTAAGTACCCTGGAATTAAGAACCTGGCCATGCAGAACATAAATTATGGAAATTCCTGGGTGAAAGAAGGGAAGAGTAATCCTCAATTGGGATAAATCAAGGCAGGAGACAGCTCTGAGGATTTTTTTTTAAGCAATCGGGGTTAAGTAACTTGTTCAAGGTTACACGGCCAGGTGTTTCTGGATGGGTGCTAAGTGTCTGAGCCTGGGATTTGATTTCCAGGTCATCCTGACACTGGAGCCAGTGCTCTTACTCGCTGTGCTACCTGGCCGCCCCTTTGAGGATTTTTAATACAAAATGAGAGCAGATGTAATATGAATGCCAGGCCAAAGCAGTCATTCCAGTTAGTGAAGAGTAACAACATCCAAGAGGTTGAGATAAGTAGATAGTCTGGTTGTCAGTCAGAGAGCTAAAAGTCAAGGGAAAATAATGAAAATTAAAAAAGCAAAATGTAGAGTACAGGAAGTTATCTCTTGGTTCAAACAGAAGCTGTTGCTCCCATCGGTGCAAGCAGAAGCAGAGACACCAGGGGACCCCAGTTACCACAACCTGTATTTGTACCATGGATGATAATGGGTATGGGGACCCCAGACAGGAGTCCCACTAGAAATTGCATCTGGAGCAAGGAGTCAGCAGCAACAAAGAATAGTCTCTATGGAGTAGAATATAGTGATAAAGTGACCAGTGCTGAACTCTGAGACCAAGCCATGTGTATGTGGACAGATTTGAGCTCATGCAGAGGGGAAGATCCAAGATTATAATTTTATTTTTCCTCTCTTTCTTCAGGAAAACATGAGTTTCTTCCAAAACTTATCTCTCTCCTCTCCTCTCTTCCCCCTCTCTCTCTCCCTCTCTCCCTCCCTTTCTCCCTCCATCTCTCTCTCCCTCTCTCCCTCCCTCCTTCTCTCTCTCTCTCTCTCTCTCCTTCGTACCTATTACCTTTTCTCTCATCTGTATTACTGTTCACCTAGTTTTTAAAAGGTATTATTAAAATAAACCTATGATTAACCATTGCATTACTGATCTATATGTATTTCATCTGCTCATAGGCCTCTGAGGAAAAGGTAATAGGTACCAAGATACAAAGAGAGAGAAAAATGCATCTTATTACTGCTGGGATCTTTCCTGGCACAGTGGGATCTTGGAGCTGTACAGAAGAGAGACTTTACTGATTCATATTTTCATAGCCTCCCCAAAGTAGGTAACAATGTAGATCTGAACTATTCTGAACATAAAGTGAACCTAGTAGTCTCTGATGTCAAGAATGTTGTGAGTCAGCTGGGAACTGGAATAGTTGTGGTGGCCAACTTGGGCGATTTTTTCTTTCATATTTTTCTTTTCCATTGCTAGTTCGAAAGGAAGTGCTGAGGGATTGAACTAGAAAGTCATGCCCTCAGGGAGGAGTTGGGGAACGGTGGCACTACCCACATATGGATGGGCACCCAAATAGGGAAAAAATAGACTCCTCTCTGGACTAATACACCCCAACACACACACACACACACACTGCTGCTAGAAGAGAGCATACCCTGGATTTTAGTATAATCTTATAGTAAGATTACAAATGACATCTATTCTTCCTCAAAAAGTATAGTTAATATTGGTCAAATAAGATATAAATAACTAGAATGTATGTATTTTGATCATGCATTGGTGAAGGGAATACCCATACTGGTAAAATAATAGTCCTTGAAGTTCTGAAGTGTTTATATAGACTGCTAATTAGCAACCACTATGTTTGGCCTGTGATTACGTCTATACTATTGTTACCTCAGTCATCTCAAAGACAATTTGATCACTCTGTGATTAATCCTGGGAGGCATCTAGGTGACCCAGTAGATAGAGCACTTGGCCTGGAATCCAGAAGATCTAGTACAAATCCAGCCTCAGGCACTTACTAGCTGTGTGACCCTGGGCAAGTCACAAGCTTTGTCTACTTCATTTTCCTCAAGGGGATCATAATAGCACCTACTTTCCAGGGTCATTGTGAGGAACAAATGAGATAATAATTATAAAATGCTTAGGACAGTGCCTGGCACCTAGGTTTTTACAGATTTCTTCCTTTTCTTTCCTTCCTTCCTCTCTTCCAAGTCAGGATGACCTGAGTTCAAGAGTTACTTCTGACAGCTATTGTCTGTATGACTCTGAGTGTGCCACATCCTTTCAGTCCCCTCCAGCATCTCTCTAAAACTACATTAAAGAAGTTGCTAATGTCCTTTGGTAGAGAAAATTTCTCACCAGGAACTCTTTACTAAAATGAAATCCCAGGTCTAATAAAGGAGATAAGAGGAGAGGAGAGGGGAGGGAAGAGGAAGGGAGAAAAAGAGGATGGGAGGAGAGGAGAGGAGAAGAGAAGAGAGGAAAAGGGCAAGAGAGGGAAAGGGGAGGAGAGGAAGGGGGGAAGAAAAAAAAGAAAAAAGAGAATCAAAAAAAGAAAAGAAAGGAAAAGAAAAGCCAGTTCTACTATCTTGGAATTAGTTGGTTAGATGTTCAAATATGCTATATACACCACTTGGTAGCCAGCTCTGACAGACACTATAAATATGACTTCATTTAGCAATAAACAATGATCTAGGTTGTGTGTAAAGCCAATTTGGGCAATAGAGGCTTCAATCCATACAAATATCCTAATTTGTGCAGTTTTTAAATATAAATTATTCAAGTGCTACCCTGGCCATATTCCCCCCAGATCTTTGCTCAATTCTGCATTTCACAGTGATTGTATAGCCCTGATGTATTTGGCCTTAAATCATACTCATTCTATAATCTTCAGTAGCTAATAGAATGATTCTATGACAATAACCTGGGATGAGTAAAACTATCTGGTGACTTGATCCATGTAGATTAAGAGCTGACTAACACACAAAAGCACACACTCTCACAAATTTCCTTTTTATCATGGCAGGTCTTTGATGATGAATTATGTGGAGACATTCAACTCCACATAGACATTGCCTAAATGTATGTTGAACATTAAAATGTTAATAATGTGTACCATATACTTTTTAGTTTTTGAAGTGCCTTGGAATCTTGTTGGTTGTGAAATATGATATACAAATTGAAGTTATTATTCTGTAAAAAGGTTTTCTATTTCCTGTTGAAAAGAAAAAAAAACCATAGTATTGGATTGTTTTAATTTTTCCCAGTATTTCTCCTGAGTTTCATGCTTTTTCTGTATTACAGAATGATTCCTCTTGCCTTTTGTAGTACCTCATAACCCAGTTTACTGGAACAGATGCATCTTTTTTTTTCCAAAAGAGTGTTAATAAAATATTAACTTGCATATTAAAAGATTTTTAAATGACTTTTCTATATGCGAGTTTGTTTATGAAGGAAATAAAAGAAAACTTTCTGAATATGCAGTGAATTAACCCTTTTAAAGTATTCATGCATAATATGTTGAAGAGAAATGTGTTTACTATACCTACATACATATGAATATATATTTCATTAGATATAAATCCTTACATAACTTACAAATGCAGTTTGTACCTATTTCTAAGCAATTAGTGAGCAAAACAAAGACCTTTGAGATTAAAGTATTATGTTTTCATTTTTTACATTTACCTTGATTTCAGGACAGAGCTATTTTTTTCTATCCTGATTTTTTTCCTTTCATCTTCACATTGAATCTGTTTTCTTGTTTAATATGTTATAGAGAGATTCTGTCTCTTTAACTCAAAGGAATTACTTCATCCTTAGAGTTAATTCGATCTCTTTCTTATAAACTGTGGCCTGATTTTTTTTTTTTTGGACTTCTTCATTTGCTGTTAACACATAAGAACTTGCCAATAAATGAAAGTTCTACATTTTTTGTTTTGTTACATACCTATGTAACTTTTTTTTAACTCACAATATTCTACTATGCCAGTTGAAAAATAAAGATTACAATGCATTTATCTGCTTATCTGAATGAAACAGAAGCATTTTTGGAAAATATGATAATGAACTCAAGTAAAATTTCAAAGTGCTCTGTAGCCAATCTAATTGCATTCCAATTTGAGTCTGTTTTATTTTTAATTCTATTCTATTTCTTGATTATAATGATGATCTTATTTTGAAAAAAAAAAGACTCATTTCATGTGTTTTAACTTGCAAGGTAGATTTAGATAATTATAAGGCAGCAATGCCCCTCTTATTCCTTCACTTCCTCACTTTCATTAGTTTCTATTTGTAAACCAATTTGTCTGGTCCCCCTTTATTTTGGGTTGACTTATGTTTTGATATCGTTGCCTGTGTTTTTCCCTTTTTATTTCTTAAACAGGAAAGAATATGCTGTATTCCTCATGGTTTCTTTTTCCTTGCACAATTCCCATGACTCTGCACTGACAGATCTTGATATCCAAGAGGGAGTCTACTCACAGGATTAAAGGCAAGAACCTCAATTAGACACTCTCTGATTTCTTCAGATGTTTTTTCTAATCTTTTAATATGGGATTATAGGCAGCTAGAACCTATGTTGCTTAAAAAAATAGTGAAGACTCTTTATTGCAAATCACAAGAAATCCACTTTTAAAAATGTCTCTTTTTCTTAATTTGAATTAATTCTAGTCTAGATGAGGATAATGAACTTTGGTCTGCTCTTATGTTATACTGAGTACAAAATAGCTTGATAAGAAATGTGAAGCATACATACTCTCCTCAATGATCTGCAGGAAAACTCCCTCAGAGACTGATTAGTCCATGCTTGTCACAAATAGGGGAGATAATTATGGGGCTTAACAGTCTATGTGGTGGATCTTTTGAGAGGCAATGGGTAGATCTAAGACTGTCCTATGGATCAACCCTAATTTTTAATATTACACATATCTTAAGAGATTTTCTTTTTGGTAGCACATCCCCCAGAGATGAAACAGTGTCTCTTCCCAGAGAATGACATCACATTTCTTTTCCAGAAGATAAAAATTGTCCAAATTAGATTATCTTTAATTAGTCTAATCTTATGAGCCATTCCATAAAGTTTATTGCACCCATGCTGGTACCATGTTACAAGATTCTTATTGAATGAACTAATCTTTAGACATAGAAGCAGTGCTTATAAACAATCTTGCTGTATTTCTTTATTACAATAAAGATTTCTTTCTCAGATGCTTCATGATTCAATAACTGTTTTATGGATCTTAGTATATCAGGTGACACTCTTTAAAAGGGTTAATCAGTTAGTCTTGTAACTAACCTACGGTGAATATAAGATGTCATGAAAGCATTGAAATGCCAATATTTTCAGTTCCAGGAAATTTCAATTGTGTAAAATAATTATTTGAGCTAATATTATTTTCCAGTCTAAAGAGAACATTTGAGTACAAGCTGTTAAGATCCTTTGCTTCAGCTTTCCCCTTTCATGAGAGAGAAGCTTAAGAGGCTCCCTGTCACCTGCCACTTGAAAGGCTCCTATCCTTCCTAAAGGGGTTCGAGACAGAGAAGGAGAAAAAAACTACCTTTATTTCAAATTATGTATCACTTAGACAACAACTTTCCCTGACCAGAAACTAACAAGTAATGATTTGACCGCTACATTTTTTTCATAAAAATGTGCTTATTTGAAATAGACTTTGTGTAGATTTTAAGGAAAGGGAAGAATTGTATTACTCACATTTAAATTGTAATAAAATGCTTCTAATGAAATGAAAAACTCTTAAGAAATAAAACTTGATTTAGGTTTGTTTAGTTTCTAAATCCCCTTAAAATTCACTACCCTTTCCCAAATTAAGATCTCATACCCAGTTCTTTCATTTTAACTGTGACCATAGACAAAAGTATAATATACTTGGTAAATTATGGGAAGCACATTTAACTTCCATTACAGAGGACATGGGTTCAAATTCTGATTCTTCCAGGATGCTTAGAGATTTTTCAGTCCAGCACCAGTCCCACTCCCACCAGTTTGTTCATCTGCATGATGGGGTGGCCCAAATATTCCTAATATTCCATCTGCCTTTAAAATTCTACAATATCAAACCATCAGTTTCACAGGGCTCAAATAAGTTTTCTCCACAGAAAACTTTTTTTCTCCAGGATATAAAGTTAAAGGAATACACTTCCTCCAGGATACACATATAAGCAAAATACAGGCTCAAGCTTTTGTAGAGTTCTTTGTCTTCCCAGGGTCTCTTTTTAAAATTTGAAACTAGGAATTCTTAACTTGAAACCTGTGGATCCCAGAGTCCATGAACTTATATGAGGGGGAAAATTACATTTTTATTTTCACTAACCTTTGGATACTTTGGAATCCTATGTATATTATTTTATGCATTTAGAAAAGATTATTCTGAGAGGAAGTCCATAAGCCTTACCAGACTGCCAGAGGTGTTAATGATAAAATAAAAGTTAAGGACCTCTGCTCTAAAGCAATAAATTTTGCTGAAAAACTTTTTTTTCCTCTCTTTGCCCCTCCCCCTCTTTAAGACTGGCTGGTTGTCTCACTTCTCCCTAGGAAGGCTAGCAGCCTCAGTCAGCCTACACATTCCACATACAGTCACAGGACAGGGTGGTCCTTTGTTTCACAGATGGGGACAGTGAGGCCCAGAGAGAGAATGCATTTGCCCAAGGATGCACAGAGAATAAAAAGTACAGGCAGGATTCCCCCTCCCCGAAATCCTTTGCAATATAATTTAAATGGATTCTCCCAACTTAGGAAGTAAATGATCAGGTAAGCAGAGAAGCTTGAGTCATTAAACTCAACCCAATAGTCCCACCTGGGTGAATGGGCCAAGACTGCCAGATTGACCCTCCAGTATTGTATCTCAATAACATCTTTGGAAAACAACTAAAAAAATACCAATTCTACCTTAATGCTTTACAAGATTGCAGAATAGCTTAACAAATGATAAAGGGTTAAATGATTCAAAAATCAGATTGTTCACTGGAAAGCATTTTAACATTTATTATGTAGCCACTTCATTTTGAAGGCACTGATGGAATGACACCTATCTTCCTCTTTCATCAGAGAACTGTTTTACCTTTAGTGAAACAAATTTCACTACTTCTCTTGACAGAATACTTTGGTCATTCTACTTTTCTCAGTATTGTTTGTTCTGTGTCTCTCTCTGAATCTGTCTCTTTGTTTCTCTCTGTCTCTGTCTGTCTCTCTGCCTCTGTCTGTCTGTCTCTGTCTTTCTCATTGTCTCTGTCTCTCTGAGTCTTGTCTCCCTGCCTCTGTTTGTCTCTGTCTCTTTGTTTCTCT
>NW_027187263.1:1067424-1084611 GCF_028583685.1 Petaurus breviceps papuanus | reverse complement strand
CCCCCCCCGCTCCACTCCACGTTTCTCTCTCATCCCTCCAACTCCCTCCTCCACCCCAGGTCCCTTTCCTCAGTTCTCCTCCTACCCATCCATCCCCACCACCACCACCTGGCCTCCAAACAATCAATGTCTGAGATAGAAAATGAAGAGGCTGGCTTCTGGTCTCTGTCTGACTTGGTTTTGCGTAACTAAAGAAGCCAGGCAGAAGGTTTTTTTTTTCTTCCTGAGCAATCTGTGCATCAGTCAGTCAGTCAGACTTAGTAAACCACACTTCATTGATTTTCGGCTGGGAGCTGCAATTGATCTCGTTACCGTGAGATACCCTGGTAAAGCTGGCCAATGCTTCTAATCCTCTTAAGCAGCAGTCGAGAAATTGAGATAAAAGCTAGCGATTCAACTGGTTCAAATAACAGATTTGACAAATTAGGAGGGTTCATTCTGAGGATAAAAAAAAATACCCTCTTGGTGGTTGCTATACGCTGTGATACAAGAACATATACCCATCCCAGCAATAAGCAAGAAAGGTCATTCTATCAAAATAGAAATGGTTTGTATTACTAATAGGAGCAGGTTTTATACATTTCACCAAAGTTTGTTGTGAAAAATTCAAATCCTAATTCTCTTACTTTGAAGTTCATACATCATTTATGATGTTTATATAATATTTATAATCTGCATATTGCAAAACATACACATATTTTAGGAAGTTTATCTTTATATATGCATACCATATATAATGAATAGATGTAAAGGAAATATAGGATATATTTGCATATATGCATATCATATAATATAAATAACATGAATGTTTGACCTTCACATTGACTTTAGAATTATCATATTAAAATTTGAGGTAGCAAAATCTATAAAGATATTATTATGGAAATATGTATATATTTTCATATTATTTAAACCTTAAATATGTTTGAATGATGTTTGAACTTCAATTTAACATTCAAATTAGGATTCTAATTTTTTTCACAATTAATCAACTGATACTGCCAAGATACTACAATGAGTCAATACTTCATCTGAATTCTTCTTTTTGTGTCTTCTACCATAAAACTGGAAATAGAACTGCCTGCCACTGGAAAATACAACTTTGCTTTGTTGGACCAGGATTGGAGGAGGTAATGGGACAAAATGCTAACTTTGAAGTTTCTATATTTCCAAAAATCAATGCTTATTACTTGCAATCCACTAATAGTACATCTGGGACCTGAGTTCCAATCTGACTTCAGACACTTACTAGCTGTGTGACCCTGGACAAGTCATTTAACCTCTATTTTTCTGTTTCCTCATCTATAAAATGAAAATAACAATGTTTTGTTTTATCAAATGAGATAATTGCAGAGTGCTTAGCACAGTGCCTGTTGCATAGTAAGCAATATATAAATATTATTTCTCTTCTTCCTCCTCTTCTACTTCCTCCTCATTATTATTATCATCTATATTTTCTATGGAAAGAAGGAAAAATGCATGAAGTATCTATATGCAAATTTGGGCAGAGCTGAGAGTTAAAATCTACCAATCAGCTCAGCCAAATAAGTTTAAGTAGTTGACTGTTATTTGAGTGAATATGAATTATCAAGCAAATATTACAGACTTAGGGATTCAAAGTACTTATCACTGACTTGGTTGCATTCATATTTCCATTTTTCTTTAAATAGTAGAGGGTGTTATTCAGGATGCCCCTGATCAATTTATTTTCTCCCAGCCTGGCTGATGAAATTATAGAAGGTATGGGGAAAGTAACAGAGAAAACCCATGAGATGTTAAGTTTTTAAACAAAGTATAAAGGAGTGTCTCCATCTCATAACCTGAAGTATAAGAAATTCTTAAAACTTAATGGAATTAGGACACTTATATTTTGGATGGCCAGGGGACTGGGACATCCCCTAGTGGCTCTTTAAAGAGCAAGACACTCTCTAAGGAATGAGTCAAGGAAGGAGACAGAGCTCTGTTGAGAAGAGAATCAGTTGAGAAGACAAATCAAATCCTCAAGAGGAAATCACTCTTCACCACTCAGGGTGGGGAGAGGATTTCTCTCCCCTTCACCACCACCCATCAGCCATGTCATCTTTCAGCAGAGCCACTGGCACGTAGAAGACACCATCTCCAATAGAGAGTGAATCCAATCAGTAAAAGAATGAGAGAAGAGGAACTGTATGACCAAAGAGAGACAGTTGGTCCTGGCTATCAGAAGTGGAGTAATGGAGAGGAAAAGGTCCAGGGAGCCTAGGTGAGCAAATTGCCCAGTATAGATGGTACATTCAGAAGGAGCAATATGAGGTCACCCTGAAAAGGAAAAGGATATCAGTACCCTGAAATCAATCCATGAATCAACCAACTAACAAGAATTTATTAAGCACTTATGATATGCCAGGCATTGTGTTAAATCCTGAGGTTATAAAGACAAGGATCCTCAAGGAGCCTACATTCTAGCGAGGGCGGGCAACATGCACCTACGAGCAGAGTAAATGGAAGCAAGTCTTAAAGGGAAAAATCCTCACAGCTAGGGTGATTAGTAAATGAATAATAGAAAGAAGAGATCCCATGGTTATGGGACAAGAAAGAAGGATGGCACATAAACAGTCAAAATGTTCTGGTATCATCAAAACATCATAATAAGGCAAAAATAGCTTCCAGAATATTTGGTGAACTCTTTGGAGTGAACTTTTATTAAGACGTGGAATTACACACAGGATGGGCAGGTATGAATGAGCATGAGATGGGCCATTGGTATGGACTGCTAAATTGGTAATATCATAGATTAATTTGAATATTTGAGTTTTAAAGATTACTTAAAGTATAAATTAAAGCATAAATTAAAATTTAGAAAGTATGGTATGGTCAAAGATAGTAAACATGCCAGGAAAGTAGATGACACATGAAAGTAGATGGTAAGAGATTTCTGGTCATGTCACTATTCTGTGCAGAAGTATTTGATTACTTCCCATTTCCTACTGAGTAAATTTCAAATTCCCTTTCTGAGAATTCAAGGCTCTGTATAGTCTGACCCTACAGTCTCATTTGATATTATTTTCCTCCAAGTGCTATATATGCCATCCAATCAGAATGACTCTAGAAAGCATACAGTGGTTTCCTAGCCTTGTGCCTTGGTCAGGCTATATTTCTATACCTGGAATGTCTTCCTTCCTTCCTTCCTTCCTTCCTTCCTTCCTTCCTTCCTTCCTTCCTTCCTTCCATCCTTTCTTCCATCCTTCCTTCCTTACTTCCTTTCTTCTATCCTTCCTTTCATCCTTCCTTCCATCCTTCCTTCCTTCCTTCTTTCCTTCCTTCCTTCCTTCCATCCTTCCATCCATCATTTCTTCCATCCTTCCTTCCATCCTTCCTTCTTTCCTTCCTTCCTTCCATCCTTCCTTCCATCCTTTCTTCCATCCTTTCTTCCATCCTTCCTTCTTTCCTTCCTTCCTTCCTTTCTTCCTTCCTTCCTTCCTTCCTTCCTTTCTTCCTTCCTTCCTTCTTTCCCTCCTTCTAGTAATTACCTCTTGAACTCATTATTTAAAATGAACTCAAATGGTCCATCTTCCTGTTAGAACTTCCCTTTTCCATTAAGTCTATATTGATCTTTCCATAGGACCATATTTAACATTTGGATTAAGGCATATATAACATAGTATAAAAATTATAGGTAACATGGAAATTTTGCAGTCTTAGGTTGAAGAGTAGCAAAGAATCTAGAACAATTGAAGTTATAGTACAATTATATTCAGCCATAGTCCAATTAGAAGAACTAAGGTCTTGTTCTAGAAATGATACTTTTAGAAGGACATTGGTAAATTGGAGAACATCCAAAGGATAGCAGCCAGAACTATGAAGCTATTCAAAGTCATGTTTTACTATAATTTATTGATAGAACCAGGAATGCTTAGCCCAATGGATGGGCTGACCATGATCATTGTCTTCAAATATTTAAATGGATCTCATATTGTAAAGGAGTGATATTTGTTTCATTTGTGCCTAGGAAGCAGAAATAGGAGCAATGGGTAGAGGGTTCAGAGAAACAGGCTTAGGGTTCATATAAGGAAACTTCCTGATAATCAGCAAAGGCTGATTGCCCACTTGCTAAATATGTTGTACAGAGGATTCTTATTAAAATGAAGATTGAATTAGGTGAAATTTGAAGCTTTTTTTCTAAATCTGAGTTGCTATGATTTCATGATATTGGGAAGGTGGAATCATAAGCTTGGCAAACTTTAAATATTATAGGTGAGGGAAATGGATGAGCCTTGGACAAATATAGGGATGTCTCTTCTGTAACTAAAGAGGATGGCAAGGGAGAGTACTGATACTAGGACAATTTGTGGAATAGAGAAGAGGATCAATGGACCATAGATTTAGAACTTGAAGGGACCATAGCAGTCATTGAATCCAGACCTCTTGGTCTACAGGTAAGGAAAATGAGGGATGGAGTAGTTGAATGAATTGCCTAGAATCACAATCTGGTAAACGGGATTTTCTAGTCTCCAAGTCCAGTTCTCTGTCTACTATGACATGTTGCCTCTGAAACTGAAGGATTTATGTTTATGTGGTTTAAGTGTTAACTGTAAAGAAGGAAGCTAAGGTCTTCTGCTGCTGCTGCTGCTGCTGCTGCTGCTGCTGTGTGTGTGTGTGTGTGTGTGTGTGTGTGTCTGACGGGGGAGGATGAAGTATGGTTAATAGTGAAAAGGGATGAGAAAAGGTATAAAATAGTCTGTATGGGGAACAAGATTAGGTGATTATAAGAGAAGAGGAGAAATTTCATCGAATAGTGACAAGGGACCAGTTGAGGTTACATACCATGAATTTGTAGTGAATAAAGTTAGTTTGATTTTGTGACTTTCTCCAGGGATGCTCAGCAGCCCATAACTAATTACAGCTATACAGAAATGTATGCAAAAGTGCTGAGGGGTGCTGAGCAATTAAAAGAACAGGGCTGAATGGTTTAAATGAGAGGAATAGGGAAGGCACTGAGGCAAGTGAAAAGGCAGGGCAACCTTGGGCAGAAGATGGTGACCTAGATGTTGTGATTATGGGAGTATAGAGAAGACCTCATTGCTCCAAAAGATCTTCCCCCATACAAACTGTCACAGAGCTTGAAATCCCATTATTAGTGATTCATTCCTTTGGGTTAATAATTGCTTTCTGCTTCCAGTCCTCTTTTTAAATGCAAACGTCCCTGGGAGAGGTATAAACTATTAAGTACCATTTAGAGACATATCCTCCTGAGGGTACTGTCAGGATGAAAACACTGGGTATCTCAAATGGGGCAAAAAACACTGAAAAGAGGGAGGGAGGAGAAAGAAGCAGATCAGTGAGGACTTATGATTGCTAAAGATAAACCTTCCACTTCACAATTTGTTAAAAATTAGGCCTATATGATAGTTCAGAAGCAGGAACAAGTAATTAACATGTTCTCAAAAAAAGGGTGTCATTATAAAAGATGATAGAAATGAAATAGAAATAACTAAGGGAAGAGCTTTAAATTTCACGACCAAATTTCAGATTTGGGAAATACCCAAAGTTTATGAGTTATAATCTCTCCTAGACTGGTCTTCATTGTGATTCTAGGACAGGATCATCCCAGATTCAATATAATATTGGATTACAATGATAATCTGTAATTTATTCACATGCTTAACACTGTATTACTAAATAGTAATATCTTCTCTGCTGTGGAAAAAAAGTCGAACATCAAAGCATGATTCTTTGTGTCCTTCCTAAACCCATATAGATATAACTTGCTGAATCCAACTACAGAGGAAAATCCAATAGCCATTCATCAAACATTCCCGAGAGAGATTCTTTTCCATATAGAAATCAATGTACTGATCAGATCAATGTAAATAAAAATAGTACATCTCTTGGGAAAAAAATGAGATAATTCTTCTAATCGAATGTGATGAGTATGACAGAATCTACATATAGCCAAACCCCATTACAACACAGTTTCATTTAAGACATGGATCACAAACTATCTCACTTGAGATATAATTACACGCAGATTAAAAGGCAGATATAACAAGGCAGTCTTGAATAACATACCTTTCTTAATTAAAGCATCACATTAACTTCCATTGCTGGCATATCACACTGTTGACTCATATTGAGGTTTTTCTTTCTTTTTAACCAGATTTTAATTGTTATTTCAGTGATATAAGAAAGGAAACAAGCATTTAAAGCACTTCCTATGTGCCAGGCTAAGTACTTTAAGGCTAAGTACTGTGCTAAGTACTTTACAGCTATAATGTCATTTCTTTTCTTTTTCCCTTCTTTAAAAATTAGCTAGTATTTTTCATGTAAAAACAATTTTTAGCATTCATTTTTAAAACTTTGAGTTCCAAATGCTCTCCCTCCTCCCCTCCCCATGCTTCTCATTGAGAAGGCAAACAATTCAATATAGGTTATACATGTGTAGTCATGCAAAACACATTAGTCATGGTGTGAAAGAAAATATAGACAAAAAACCTCAAGAAAAATAAAGTTCAGTCTTCATTCAGACACCACCAGTTCTTTATCTGGGGATGGATAGCATTTTTCATTGTAAGACTGACTTCAGAATTGTCTTAGAGCATGGTATTGTTGACAATATCTAAGCCATTCATAGCTGGTCATCTTATAATATTGCTGTTACTTTGTACACAGTACATTTCACTTTGCATCAGCTCATGTGAGTCTTTCCAGATTTTTCTTAGAGCATCCTGCTCATCATTTCTTATGGTACACCAGTATTCCATTACAAGCACATACCACAATTTGTTTAGCTATTCCCTAATTGATGGGCATCCTTCCAATTTCCAATTCTTTGCCATCAGAAAAGAACTGCTATAAATATTTTTGTACATTTAGGTCCTTTTCCTTTTTAAAAATCTTTTTGGATACAAATATAATAGTGGTATTGCTAGTTCCTGAGGTTTATATGCATGGTTTTATAGTTCTTTGGGCAATGTTCCAAATTGTGCTATAGAATGGTTGAATTAGCTCACAACTCCACCAATAGTGCCTCAATGTCTCATTTTTCCTCATCCCCTCCAACATTTGTCATCTTCCTTTTCTGTTCTATTAGCCAATCTAATAGGCATGAGGTAGTACCTCAGAATTGTTTTAATTTGCATTTCTCTAATCAATAGTGATTTAGAACATTTTTTCCAAAATATAACCTCATTTGATCCTTACAACAATCCTATGAAGTAAGTGATATTGTAATGCCTATTTCACAATTGAAGAAACTGAGTCAGACACAAGTAAATGGACTTGTCAGGGTCATACAGGCACAAAGTGCTGCTAGATTTTATTTCAGTCTTCCCATCTTCAGGCCCAGTACTCTAACTATTGTGCATCCTGGTGAGGGAATACTGTCTTCCAAAGGAAATTAACATCTGCTTTGCAATCTACAGTATAGAGTGAAGGTTATTAACTATTTAATCCAGTCTCACTCTTCTAGCACATGGAAAAGACAGGACCTTAACCCAAGTCTTGCTGACTCTGAGACCAGCTTTTGATATAATCCATCTCTCCTATTAAATAAACTTAATTTCCCAGATATTTTTCCACCATAATCTCTATCTGACTCTCCTCCCCCTATTTTAGTACATTTGTGAAACTGTTTTTAGATCGATCTAATATAATAAGTAGGTGACTGGTGAGTAATAGCAAAATATCAATACTGCTGTAATGGAGCAAAGAAGACCTCTAAGTCTATTAGTTCCCTATTTTTCTTTTCAATAACTTTAGATCAAGTTCTCATGCCCCTTTGGTAAGCAACCTCCACAAAAATCTTATGGCAAGGCTTCACAACATCACGGAGGGGACACAACTCTTAAAGGCTATGCCAGTGAAGTGCAAGGTCTTACATCTTCTTCCAAAATGGAAAGACTTTGAGTATGGTCCTGATGCTAGACTAGGCACCAGCCTAAGTAGATCCCTAGAGATCCATTACCAGAATGTTAGGCACTAGACAATGTACCTTTAGCGGGGAAAGAAACCCACATTGATAAGATATGTTATAGATCTATTGATAGATTTATAAATCAAATGCTAAGAACAGTATATTATGAATTATACTTTTCACAGACTTACAGCTAATGCTTTTTCCCCCATAAGAACTCAAATTAAACTAGTTTACTTATTCATAACTTTCCTTCCACTCCTTTGGATTCATTTCCCAAAATTAATAATAAGCCCACTATTTACTAGGTTTCCTTTATTTGTTAATGAAATTATGTTAATATTTATTATTCAATTAAAGATTTTTATTATTAAATTCCACTTTACACTAAGAATTAACGGGCACTTTATGATGTCTTTTATGATAGAAGCAATAAAAGAAGATAAATCTCTGTTTTGGGAGGATGACAATAGATTTATCTGTGATTACAAAAATTACAAGAATCCCATGAGGTAAGTGATATTGTGATACCTATTTCACAATTGAGGAAACTGAGACAGACACAAGTTAATGGACTTTTTATAATTTATACATTACAATCTTTCATATGTGATTCATTAAATTATAAAATGGTTATTGAGCATATAGCGTTGCATAACATTGTCTAAGAGTTGCAGAGACACAAAAGTGCATACAAAATCATGCTTGCCCTCAGGAAGACTAGTTGGGAAGAGGAGGCATAATATACACTGCTTTTATTGGCCATAATTTTTGTGAAGTCCATTCACAAATGGACATTTTAATAGAAAAGGTTGACATCTGTCCATGATACCAAACATCTGCTCAATGGCTACAAGGCACAATCTTTCAACTTACTTTGAAATATCTGAAAATTCTCTCAACTTGCCACTAAAGCATTCTATTTGTGCTCCTTCTTCTCCTCCCCCAACCTCCATTACAATTTGAGCCCTTTGAGAATAAGGACTGTGTTATTTTCCTATTCATATTCCCAACACTTAGTGCGGTGCTTGGCACATGGCATCTTATTGCTTATTAAGCTTTCATTCATTCCATACCGTCCTTTCCTGACACTTCATTGGATCTGTGATCTGATGCATTCTGGCACCACCCCCAATGGTACAAATCACAACCTCTCCCTACATCCTCATCCTGAGCAATTGTGTCCATATTCTGCCATAAAACTACCATAGAGAGCTCTAGTGAGCTGGAGACTTTCCTCTAGGTCTTAATACATTGTTTTCATCACCAGGGTCTCACTCATCCTCCTTTTCATCTATGACTGCTCATTCTCACTGTATAACAGGTTCACCTGCTTTTCAAGTTACAAAAGCATTTCCTGCACATATGTCATCCTTGGTGAATCATTACTGTATATCTCAAAGATAAGTTCAACTATCAAATTCTTCTTTGATTGGGTGTTTAATTAATTCAAATGAGAAAATAAAGGAATTCAGAGGAAGAGGAGAATACAACAATTTGGAACTATTGGGAAGACCTCATGGAAAAGACAAGACTTGAGCTAGGCCTTGAATGTTAGAAAATAATATGGTTGGGGAGAGGGAAAGAGGGAGGTATTCCTAGAAGGAAGTAATCACTTAAGCAAAGTTATAGATGTGAGCACAAGCAGACCATTAACTGCTAAGGGTGAAAAGATCTGACATAACAGTGAGTAACATGGGGTAAATTGACAGGTGCCATGTTGTGAAGGACCTTGAAAGTTAGAATAACAGGTTTTGAATTAGAAGAAATGGAACCACTTCAGGTTTTTACATAGATGAAGGATAAGATTGGGTGATGTTAATAAAATTAGGGATTTCATTAGTGTTGGGAACTCCCAGATGAGAAAATCCCTTCTACCAATTCAGGTTGGTGCCTTTTCTACAACTTGAGAGTTCATTAAAGCACAGAGAGTTTAAGTGACTTACCCAGAGTAGCACAGTCAGTTGTGTTCAGAGGTGTTATTTCATCCAGGTTTTCCTGGCTCCAAAGCTGGTTCTCTATTCACTATATTACACCACTTTTCAAGAAGATTATTATGTTTAAATTTTTTCTGGTATAAGAAATGATAGGAAAAAAATAAAGTTTACTTATCTTTATGTTTTAAGATTTTTGTGTTGAGCATTCCTTTATGAATACCTGGACTGACAAAGTTGATACCTATCAGTAGCTCTAAGTCTCTACCCCAATGACTGTACCACAATCTGTCTGCTTGCTTTGGTATGCCTAAAAATTCTTCCAACACTCTCTCCCTCTCTGACACCATTGCCATGAATAAATGCATACCCTACTACAAGCAATAGAGAGAAAGTTTACTGGCAGACTTCAAGCCTGATTCTCCCCTGGACCCATGTCTTCAGTTCCTTGAAAACTGGTCATATTATTTCTTATATAAACATTCTCCATGTTTACATCCTAATCACTTTTTATTGCCTTTCCCCAAACTCTAAGCACCACTGGCCATTCCAGTGGCTTCTCTCTATAAGAAGATTTCAATTGATTGTAGAAGTTCCTAAAGTAGATGATGAAGAGGCATCAAAAGCCAACAGTCTTCCACCCCACCTTCAGTCTCTTGCTTGTATTGTTTTCCTCTCCTTTAGAAAGCAAAAGTTGGAAGTTTTCATCAAAATGTGAGTAGGTGGTTTTTCATAAAGCCTAGAAGAAGAAAAGTCTACTGAAAGAACGGAACTTCAAAAGCAGAAAGCAACCTTTAGCAGGCAGACTTCTGCTCTCACATCCTCTACCCCATTGAAAGAGACATCAGTTAGAATACCTAAGTTCTGTTAGAGAAAGTATGGATAGATTCATAATACCAATGGCATAGAATATATTCAGCTGAATGGGAAATCACTAGAAGAATAAGGAAACTGAGACAATATATGATGTGAGTCAGAATAATCTAATGGATCAGAAGATTACAGATCCTCTGCTGGAAAGGCTATCAGGGGTCTAGTCTAACTACTTTGTTTTACAAATGAGGAAACTGACAAACAGGGGAAATTACATGATTTGCCCAAGGTCATACTGGGAAGTGTCTGGGGCATACTGCTGGGCCTTGATTAGTGCTAATAATGAATCCCTTGAAGTGGTCACATATATTTGAATTGACGCTATTTGAAGTTGTAATTATATAATATGGTCATTGGTTCCAGCCCAATGGACATATGCAGTGCAGATCCCAGATATAATAATTTCAGAAGGATTCTTTATTTGCACTAGTCAGGAAACTCACTGTACAACAATTCCTAACTGATATAATCACTAATACAAGTTTAAGAACTCAAATGAAGGAACTAGAGATGAAAGGTGTTCACTTACATTTAAGTTCAGTTTTAATGGGATTTCATTAGTGTCAGGAACTTAATTATTAATTAATTAATAAGCTACCTTTATAAAACACTTTGGGACTCATGAACTGCTTTTTCCCCTATAATAACGTCATGAGTTAAATAGTACAAATATTTTTATTCCCATTTTTTTCAGATGAAGAAAGTGAGTAACAGAGAGGCTAAGTAATATTCAGGTTCAGTTTCCTTATCTCTAAAATGGGGCACCTGATATGTACAGGGGCATAAAATAACAAAAGGAAAACATTATACATTGAGATTCCATTCTCTAAGTCAGTTAGCCCACTCCAGTTTGGATTGAATGTTAAATTGTCTTTACTTCTCTAGTTTAATGAATTCCATTTGGAAAAGCTGTTAGATGCCTTAGCCCTTCTAGAATCTTACTCTTGGCTCTGTGTGGATTTGGGAATAGAGAAAGGGTAGTCAAGGTGAGGAATTTTGGTTTGAAAAACTGCTTGGATTGTGGGTAGAACCACAATGTGTAAAGAAACATGCTTAAAATGGTAACAGAAAAGTTGATTTGATTATGGTTTCATAATGAAAGGAGGATAATGGGGAATGGTGAGTAGCAAGGTAGCTAGCAAGAGGGCTCCAGAGTGAAGTGAGGCATGGGTGGAGTTGGGCCTAGACATAGTGGGCAACCATGCACCAGGAGTGACTAGAGGGAGCAGGCAGTAGATAAAAGGTGGCAGGTTAAAAGATAATGTAGATAGAAATATAGCAAGAAAAAGCTATATTTTGTATGTTGTGTATATGTGTATTAATGTATATTAATGTATGTTGTGAATAGCCCTAAATAACAGGCTAACAAATTTATATTTTATAATTAAAGGCCCTACCCCATCTATTCTCCTAAACTCTCTTCTGGACTTTCAAAATTTCATCATGACTAGACCCTCACCTTCCTAGAAATCTTGATTCTCAAGCCCCTGAAAGTGTTAATCTTACCTTGAAGCAATTCCCTTATCCTGATTGTAATACCTGACCTGCTTTTTGTGATGAAGCAGCCTATTCTATATACTGTCCTATACCGGAATCCGGGCCTTTTCCTTAGCCTGACTTTGAAACCCCTGGTAGATATAAATCGAAATCTATCTCACTGGCAGAAATAAGAAAATAGACTCACTGTGAAACGAATGAACAATGTACACCTGTCCCTTAACTGGTTACTGGCCCGAGCTACTCGGTTTGCTGAGCTTTACCTCCTTCTCTCCCCTCCTCTGCATCCTCTCTCCATCCCAGGAAAATGGTTTCTTGTGTCCAGGTTCTCAGTTAGAAAACTTCCTCACATAAATGGCATAGCAAAACAAAACATTCCTCTTTGCCCTTCAATGCCCCATTCTTCCAGCTATTTTCCCTTCTCAGGTGAGTCCTACTGTGCCTTGTAGGTCCTTACAAGCAGAGAATCAAAAATAATGGATTAGCTAAGAAAGAACACTTCCCTTGAATGGTAAAACCATCACCCTCTCTGACATAGCGGCTGATTACAGGGCGGCATGTGAAACTCTAAGGTAGCACTGGAGCCATGTTAGAAGCCCTTCCCTGTTTCCTATGATATTTAGCATTCCCATCTATTCCCCTTCCATCCTGTATTATGTCTACCCCCACAGATATGTGACAACTACCAAAAGTTCCAACAAGGGGCCTATTACTGGCCAGGAGGGGTGATTTGTAATGATGTTTCTGCTATTGTTGTTGTTGTTGAATCTTACCTTCTATGTGGTTTGGATGGTAAATCTCCAAGGATACGCACCATTTGGGTAATTTACTGTGAATTTACCCAAGGGCCCGAGCATGGAGAACCACCTATAAATCAAATAAATATTTAAATGACTGGAGATGTGCAAACTCAGCAGGTCTGCAGATTCATTGAACATTTCAAACTAGTTTTCAAACATTAAGGGTTCAATAAGATCATTTCAAAATAGATTTTAGACATTAAATGTTCAATAGGATCATAACGAGATAGTCAAATGGGAAATATAATTCCTTATCAATGGTTCCTTTAGTGAATCTTTTTTCTCACAGTGATTTTTTTCCTTTTAACATTTTTACATGTTTTTAGAAAATAAGGAATTTTAAAATAAAAAAATAAAGTTTGGAAATAGATATAAATTTTAGCTTAAAATGGTTTTGTTTAAATGAGACATTGAGTTAGGTTTGAGAAATAAGATGGATTCATAAAGAGACTGTCTCAATATTGGAGGTAGTTTACTGGAAAGTTCACTGGACTTGGGGTAAGAAGATTTGGGCTCTAGCCTCTGTTTTGCCACCAATTAGCCGCATGATCTCGGGCCCTTCATGACCTGAGCTCCCCAGAATATCAGAGTTGAAAGGGATCTCAGAGGTCATCTAGTTCCACACCTTAATGAAAATCCTTTCCAAAACATAACTGAGAAGGCCAAGGAAGAGTAACCTGCTACTTCCTGGGGTAGCTCATTACAATTTGGGATGGCTCTAATTATTAAGAATGTGTTCTTGCATCATGTCCAAATTTGACTCTCTGGGACTTCTATCCATTGTTTCCAGTATTTCCCTTTAGGACGAAGAAAAAGAAATCTAATCCCTCCTTCAGGTGACCTCCCTGGACTTTGATTTCCTCTTCTACAAAGTGAGGGACAGCACGAAAAGACCTCTAGATTCCAGCTCAACATGTCTATAAATGTGTGGATATAACTGTAGATTAAGGCGGTTAGGTGGTGCAGTGAATAAAGCACTGGCCCTGGAGTCAGGAGGACCTGAGTTCAAATCCGGTCTCAGACACTTAACACTTACTAGCCGTTTGACCTTGGTCAAGTCACTTAACCCTAATTTCCCTGCCCTCCCCCCTCCAAAAGAGCAAAAAGCAAAAAGAAGAAGATTGAAGCTTAATATAAGGGAAAAAATAACTATTTTAAAGTGGAATGAGTCTCCTTTGTAGAAAGTGAGTTCTCTATTAATTCTGATCTAATATCACATAGGAACAGATAGACAGAACACATCCTTTAGCCAGGAGTTGAAGTAGGTGATCTCTGAAATAGCTTATAATTCTTCAGTTCTCATAGACCATTACTTACTGAACTCCCTTTGCTAGAGTGAGAACAACTACATGCCCCCCCCCCATACACACACACACACACACACACACACACACACACATGCACACACACAACTTTCCAGGGATATTCTTGAGAGTACTTTTCCCTACTTACTATCAGTTCAAGCCCCAGTTCTAGGCTTACTTCCACTAACTGCCCATGATAAGTACTTCAGTTCCATTTAACCATTTAGCATCAAGTAGCTTTTTTGAAGGGATATTTTAAGCCAACACAAATGCTCAAACATTTCCTCCCAAGACCTGAGAAACATAGTCTCTCCTACATGCCCTTAGTCTCCAGGGTGAATGGACTCAGAAATGTCAGTTTCTACAAATCACTGATCCCACGAAGTTGACATCAAAATGCAGCATAGCCTCTAGATCTCTTTGGATCTCATTTATTGTTGGGCTGGGTCCCAAAGGTCACTTCTCACTTTTTTGGGTCTTGTGATGGACTCACTGGGTAGCTAGAAACCCAGTATGAACTCTATTCCCAAACTTCCTGGTGGATGACTGGATATTTTGGAGCATACAAGGTCATAGCTATTTTCAGTCTTCTTTAACTAGAAGCACACATGCACACACACACACATACACGTGTGCACACACACACAAATGGACACAATAGAAGCACAAGCAACAATAAGGTCACATACTCTTAGGATTCGTGCTGACTCCAAGAGAAGGCCCATGGCCCTTAACTCAAAAGCTCTCAGTAGCTTGTCCTACTTTAATACCAGCAAATCCAGAAGCATCAGTAGCCTGACATCTTTTTGAAAACACTCTAGCTGCAAGTCCAGATGAAGTCCTTTTTCATCATGTGCCTAGCAAGTTATAATTCATTATATAACATTTGTATATGTTCCTTATCTCCACAAGTTACTTTAATCCATGTCATCATGCCTTTTTGGAAGCAGGCTCTCAGACTTTTCCACATGAGGGGCTCACACCAGCTGAGTGCCCTGATGACTGCTTATCAGACCTCATTATCCTATGATCATATTATCATTATGGAACACCACTTATGTGCCACTTCTCCTATTTACACAAGTCCTCTTAGGTTGCTACCCAAGTGGGTGGCTGCTACTTTCAGTTTCTGGAGGTAAGTCTAACTCTATGATTGTAGCTCATATGTGCCCATCAGTGTATTTCCCATTGACAATTAGCCAAAAAACTTGAAAAGCCCTGAGCAAAGGTCTTTACTAATATACTATAGAAAGAATAATTGGTACAATGTATTTTCCAAAAAAGATCTGGGCCTCTCTCTACCACCAATACATACAGCATTTGTAGGGCAAGGAAGACTCAGAGTCACACCTGTAAGATACATTTGTGGTCATGAATAATTCACAACTCCTCATTCTTCATGAACCAGAAGTCATTCCTTCCTTCCTTTGTCACATTCTCAATAACTTGTTGTAGGTGAGCTATTCATTTGGGTTCTCAGAGTCTGTTCCTATTTTGATTCCATAGCTGGCACCATTCTCTGCTCTGAAGGGTCATGCTTCTTGAAATCACTTCCTGCCTCATCTGACCATCTCTCTGAATCCATGTCTGTCCTCGGTTATGTATCTGCTTCCAGATGGGTTCATTGTCTCCCACTGAGCCACACAATGACATAATGAGAACATAATGACATAGTTTATGGTGAGAAGGGGAATGAAGATGTGGAGGAAAGAATCTTAGAGGTCACCTATTCCAACAATTTCTTTGAACAGAAGAATAAAGAGACTGAAAAAGGTTAAGTGACTTGTGACCTTTGGTCACTCAGCTAGTGACGGCAGTGAAATTTGAAACTAGAGTTTCCTAAATCTAACCACTACACCAAGTCATTTACTTCTCCTGAGTGAACTGATCTCTCTCTCTCTCTGTCTCTCTCTCTCTCTCTGTCTCTCTCTGTCTCTGTCTCTCTGTCTCTCTCTGTCTCTCTCTCTCTCTCTCTCTCTCTCTCTCTCTCTCTCTCTCTCTCTCCTCTCTCTCTCTCTCTGTCTCTCTGTCTTTCTCTATCTCTCTGTCTCTCTGTCTCTGTCTCTCTTTGTCTCTCTCTGTCTCTCTGTCTCTGTCTCTCTCTTTCTCTCGCTCTCTGTGTGTCTCTCTCTCTTTCCCCTATAATTTTTCAACATTCTGAGCTTGATATTTAAAAATATACAAAAACATGGTGACACCTTCTCCTTTTCCTTTTTGCCTGCTTTTCTAAGTTCCTCCTTTGGGATCTGAAAACATTTTCTTCCAGTGAGAGATAGGGGAATCATTCTGCTGTGCATTTAAACAAAAGACTGAATACAGCACAATATCAAAAGAAAAGGCATTTTCTTATAGTCATCTATTCTTGATATCCCTAGTTTTACTACACCTACAACCTGGAGAAAATTTAATAGTCTTGTAAAATTATATTAATTTTGCTTGGAAGTCATATTTTTCTGTGTAGGCAGAGCATAATCTAAAAAACAAGTCTCTATGTGCTACTGTGAACAGAGGATTAAAGAAGAGATAGATAGCAGTAGATAGCACTGGGGCATAATATGATAAATTTGAAGAATGCATTTAGGCCTAGAGCAACTTCCTTATTTGCTTATTACAAATTTCATCCAGAAATGCATGGGATTGCAGACATTGACCAGTTTGGAACTGAGCTGTATCTATTCAAAATTCCTTTTATTCAGATGGTGATTTTAAAAAAAGAAAACAAAAAGTAATCACTGTTTAGTGTTGGTAATTAAATCTTGCCAGAGTTCAGGAAACAACAACACAAAAGCTTTCCAATGAACCATGCTCTTTTTCTCCCTCTCTGGGAAGGAAGATATAGATAGACAGACAGAGAGAGAGAGAGAGAGAGAGAGAGAGAGAGAGAGAGA
>NW_027187263.1:1052468-1062424 GCF_028583685.1 Petaurus breviceps papuanus | reverse complement strand
AGGCTAAAGTGCACCTGGAGCCTGGGGTGGGAGGCTTGTTTTTCAGTTGATACTTTTTGATTGGCCAGTGGGTCCAAAAGGTTGTTACATTCTCTGAGCCAGGAGAAGGCTATATAAGCCCTGATGTGTAGCTTTGTTTTGGGACTCACTTTGAGAAGTGCTCTGGGATTTGATCTGTATTCTGGGAAGCCGTTGTCCAGGCCCCCCCGCCTCCCCCCCGGCTTTTGAAAAACCCAGATGTGGAAACCCAGATGTTGACTGGGTATGGATGTAATGGTTGGACAGTTTGGAAATCTGTGTACTTGATCTGTTTCTGTCTTGATAATTCTGCCTGTATACTTTGAAGTTCGGGGTGCTGACCTTTTCCCCCTGAACAAGGTAAACGATATATGGTCTGACTAATTAAAGTAAGCTTGTTAACCCATTTTGAGTTGCTTTCCTTTATCAAAGCAGATCCAAGAACCTGCTACAGTAGCAAACCCTGAGGACACTTGGGGTGCTTGCTGCTACAGAAGTTCAAATCAAATTTCAGATACTTACTGGCTGTGTGACCCTAAGCAAGTCATTTAACCTCTATTCAACATTGCCTCAGTTTCCTCATCTTCAAAATGGGGATAATAACAAAACCTACCTCTCAAGGTTGTTGTGAGGATCAAATGAGATAATAATTGTAAAGCCCTTAGCAGAGTACCTGTCACTTACTAAGTACTACATGTGTGTGTTAGCTGTTATTATCACATGCATATACACATATACATGCATATGCACACACCTGTACATGCATGTGCATGGACTAAACATGCATCTACATGCATATCAAAGCAAGCATGTGTGTGCCTTTATAAATGTTGCACATATCATCAACATGTTTGCATATCTACATGCACTTATTCTGTGTGTCATTTCCATGAATTAGACCAGGGAGAACAGAAACTAATGGATTGTTGTGAGCAGACAACAACCCTATGTATTTGATGGTGGAAAACCAAGCTCATATTTCCAAAACAAAGGCCCACTGAGAGGCAGCAGGAGACCTGACAGAAGCAGATCCTACCAAACTCGAGGCACACTTGTCTTATTGTTCCTCTCTGTGGAGAGATGTCCCCAACAGAAGATTATGGGGCAAAATGTAAACCTTTTTAAAATAGTCACAATCAACGGACAAGTATCTCTCTTCCTCTGGATATGAGCAACCTACAGAAATACAGAGGGATCTGTGAAACAGAAGGGAGCCCCTGGGATGCTTTGTCAGGAGTTTGACAAATACTGTTGCATTTTCTAATGCCAACAGACATGAGTTTGTAATAACCCTTAGAAAATGGATTTTGAAAATTATCACCATATTTAAATTCATCTGAGGATGCAATAGTTGTTATGTCTGTACTTTCTCTGAAGATACTGGTATCTCAGAAATTGGACCTTTATATAATCAGTTTGGCAGCATCTGTTGTTGACAACATAGCATTTAAGACTTTTAGGAAAGGAAGGGATTTTATGGTCCATTTAGTCAGAATCTTAACTAGTAATTTTGGCAACCATCACAATTGAGTTGGTGGGAGAAGAGACCTCAGGATGCCATGGAAAGCAGAGCAGCCCTTACCTGATTATTAGATCTCACTGTGTCCTACACATGACTATTTTGACATTATGGAAGAAATACAAATCTTGTCAATACCCTATAAATTTCAGTCCCCTGAATTTCAGTAAAATAGATAAATTTCAGTAAATAAAATGAATTTCAGTAAAACTCTAACTTCTAATTGCTAGTTATGGCTCTGCATCTACTTCATTCCCCCTGATTTTTACAAATGATGAGAGTAAGGTCCAGAGAAAGGAAATGTGTTATTCATATGCCTAGTTAGTGATAAAGTTAGAATTGTGTATAAACAAATGTATCCAAATACATGAATGTGCATATACATATATATATATGCATGTATATATACATACATATATACACATGAATACTAATATATTGAACATTTGATTTTATATGTCTTGTAAGGTTTTTATTTTTAAAAGATATATAGAAATATAGAGATACAGAGATATGTAGATATAGTTAATGGAATTTATGCATACATACACTGTCCTTACAATTACAATTTAGTTCTTCACAATCTAAGTTGACTGATTAAATAATTTAAAATATTAAAGAGTCCCAATTGATCCCTTGAAATTTATCCATTGTAACTAACTAAGTATGATGTAAATCTGGCCAGGGCAGGTATAATGCAGAGAAAGAACTTTAGCAGCTTTAGACAGATTGTTGAATCAGGCACATGTTTACAACATAGTCCTCACAAAGGTATATAAAATATTTATTTCTCGTTATGTTCTTTCTTAACGCTACAGTGAAAAGAGGACTCCCCCACACCACTCAGAACTCACAGGTTTCAGTGGTTAAGACAGAAACACAACTCACCTCACCTATGTGGTGGAGTCCAAAGCCTCCATTGCAGGTTTGCATATGAAATCAGGACAGAGTTATAAGGAAACATGTAGCCCAAGGTTATGAGACATCAGCGATTCATTTATCAAGAAAAGGTAGAAAATGGGGGGATAGAAAAATCTCGTTGAGTATTATTGGTCTCAAATTTTACCAATAGATTTATGACTTTATTTTAGTTGGAAGGGTAATAACTGTGTCACTCATGATACTATATTTTATATTTGTAAGTATGCCTATAGTTAATGGAATTTATCAGGCAATAGGTTTGGGCACTATTTAAAATATGGGTCAGAGGGGCATTAATTCTATTCAAAATGTCCATCTGTTGCTGCCCAACTTGCATGAAGGGTTGCATAGCAACCTGTATTACTGTATGGATGTGGTCGGCCTCCCTGGGTTGCTTTTGTTTGCCCTCTGAGTGAGTTGCCCTTGATGGAGAAATAGTAGGTGTTCTTTTTTTTGGCTGGAGCTTGGTCTGGTGAGAGGGGGCTCATTATGGCCTGCTGAGCTCAATGGTATTGTGAAGCAATTTCTGACATATGAATGTCATTTATCTTCCTAGCATGATTCTTAGTCCCAAATTGATCCCCAAATTCCTGGGTCTTTAGGAAGTACAGTGATTTTTTAAAAATAGACCTTTCATTTTCACCAGGCATACCCCCAGGAAGACCATGTACCAGGTAACCGGATAAGGTATAATAAAGGTTTCATAGCCAATGTATAGGATATTCAGTTTCATGGTACTTAAGTAAAGCCACTATTGCATAGAATTATATCGTTTTCTCAATTTATCTTTATCTTTTATTCTATTTGTTAAAAAAAATAATAAAATTCTTAAAAAACAGACATACTCTTACACATTTTTGCAATATTTACTTGCCACATAGTAATCCCTTATTATATCATTGTTAAATTAACAGGACTCTTTCCCATGAAATTACAAACTCTTGATATTTGTCATACTTTAAAGCACAGAAGAATTTCTGATGCTTTTAAGAACCTAGAAGGTACTACAAAGGAAAGGCCAGTAATGGACATACCTGACTTATTTAGGACCTCTACAAGGTAAAATCGAAGATGAGATAAAGTATTCACATAGACTTAAGACATGACTGCTACATGATTTGTATACATTTCAAACATTCTATGAACATTCATATACACCTTATAAAATTTCTTAAAAGATCGTTTGAAAAAGGGCAGGATTATCATCTGGTCAAAATACTAATTGAGACATACCTCATATACTGTTTTACATTTATATTATGCTATAGTCATGTTATATTTTATTGTATTGTGTTGCTATTTTGTTATGTTATAGAATAATATACTATTGAATTACATATTGGAAATCATTTAACATGTGAAAATATTACTTATATCACATTCTAAGATTTGTATAGCCCTTTCCATGTATTTTCTCATTAGAATTTCACAACAACTCTGTGAGGAAGGCACTATCATTATTTCCATTTTACAGATTAGACTAAAAGATTGGGGCGGCTAGGTGGCCCAGTGAATAGAGCACCAGCCCTGGAGTCGGGAGGACCTGAGTTCAAATCTGGCCTCAGACACAACACAAAAACTAAACCGTGTTACCTTGGGCAAGTGACTTAACCCCAATTGCCCTACCTTCCCTCCAAAAAAAAGCAGACTAGACTAAAAGAGGCTGAGTGACCTCACCAAGTGTCTGAAGCAGGATTTTAACTCAGATTTTCTTGATTTTAAATCCCCCATCCCAAAATAACTATATACTATAATATTATATTGTATTACATTCTTCCACATCATATATTATACTGTTACATCATATATGTGTATGTTTACACAGAAACAATATATTCTGGACTGGACCTATGATTTCATTGGTATGAGGAAATTCCTGATGAGGAAACTCCCTGCCTCTACCGAGGCCAATTGGCATTTGCTCTGCAACTGGATAATCTCAGAGAATTGCCTCAACTTTAATTGGTTTTTGCCCAGAACCATGTAGTCAATATATCCTTCATCAAAGGGGCCAGATTTAGACCTAGCAGGCAGACTCTACAAGACTGTTCTGCACTCGTTTTTTTGTTTGTTTTTTTTCCATCTATTTATGTGATAATTACAATTATATTTTTTATTACTTATTGATCCTTCAGTAAAGAAGATTTTACATACTGATTTAAACATTACTTACCAACACATTCCAACATTTTTGTAGATCTGTGACTTAATCCATGCAGAGAATTCCCCAAGGTGTAAATTCCCTCACTATGGAGAAAAGCAACTCAACTATGTTATAGTTATGAGAGTTATCTGGAGGCTCTGAGAGGTAAAATGATTTCTATAGTCACAGTCAGAATGTATCAGAAGCAACATCTGAATCCAAACCTTCCTGATTTCATGACCTGCCTCCTATCCAATATGCCATATGACCTTTCTTCCAATTAGTACACAATCTTCAGAGCAATACTTATGGGAACCAAGCAATACTTATAGCTTTACTTAAGTACCATAAGCATAGATACTCAAAACTTCGAAAATAAAAATTGTTTTTAGACTGGTGAAGGCCCTAATATAATTGTTTTGTCTTATATGCTTATATGAGCTTATCTAAGTCATTCACAACTTGACTACATTCTAATCATTTGAATGTTTCCATTTCCTTTTTAGATGATAATTTTTTCCTTCATCATTGAGATGTTACAGCATGACTTCAAGTAGACAATGACACTACTAATAATTATGTAAAATTTCTCCCATGGAAGAGAAAGAATTCAACAGGCATGATCATCCTTAATTTGCATATTTCTTTATATCGTCAAGTCCAGTCAATAGGCATTTATTAAATGTCAGACCCTGTGCTAAGCACTGAAATAAAAATACAAGGAGGAAAGAAGGAAGGAAGGAAGGAAGGAAGGAAGGAAGGAAGGAAGGAAGGAAGGAAGGAAGGAAGGAAGGAAGGAAGGAAGGAAGGAAGGAAGGAAGGAAGGAAGGAAGATCTTGCCTTCAAGTTGCTTACGTTTCAAGGGGGGAATACTCACAGAAGATAACATAGATAATACCTTAATAGACCCAATATCATTAGTAACAGTAGAAGGAAAAATGTGGAGGAGAAATGAGCTTGTATCTTGGTAAAGAAAGTACAGAAACTCAGGGGTGAAGTCTAGACAGCAATGAAGACGTGACTGGCCTGGTTTTTTTCCTTAAAACAGAGGTTGTGAGAAGTAACAAGTCAATCAGAGGAAGGAGCTGCAGAGACGTACTTCCAATGTGAGAAGTGAACTTTCAAGATGAGGAAACTTTTGTGTCATGGCAGAAAAAGTCAAGAGAGATCAGAATGGAGCCTGGAGAAGAATCAGATGCTGGTTAAATAATGTGAAGCTGAAAAAAATAACCAGCACACTGCACACATCGGGGTACTGAATACAGGTACTCATTCATGTTATATAACTATTACACAACTTCAATACTAACCAAAGCAATAAGCGTAGTGTATTACAGGCATGATATCTCCTTGTTTAGCTATAAGAGTAGCGAGGACAAAAGAAGTTCATTTTATCCCTAGAGTTTCAATGATAATTTTTTTCTGTCCATCAGTTGTTTTTGTTGTTGTTGTTATATGTCTGTGATTTCATTAGTTTGGGGAAATTGTATAAGTAGAACGTCCTCTGTCTAATGCAGAACAGAAATTCATTTGTAACTTAGGGTCTTAGAGAGTGGTCTAGGCCCCTGAGAAGAAAAATAACTTTCCCAGGGTCCCACAGTTAGAATTTCAGAATCTGGATTTGAATTCAGGTTTCCCCAATTCTAAAAGTGGTTCTCTATCCCCTATGTTACATTGCTCAATGGCCTGTTAGTTAATTTTTATTTTTCTCTTTCCTATCTGTCTCTGAATCCATCACAGGCTATCACATGAGGGTGACTGATTCTCTCTCTCTGCTTCTTTATCCAAATGAAAAGAACATTGGATTTATGGTCAGAGGACATTGGTCTAAATCCCTATCTTGCTGCTTACTACCTATGTGACTCTAGGTACATCATTTCACTGTGCTGGGACTCAGTTTTCTTATCTGTAAAATGAAGGGGGTTGAACTAAATGGTCTTTAGGTCCTGGCTCACTTTGCATCTCTGAGCCTATGGTCTTTATTCACCCTAAGGCTTTGGTAAAAGACTATTACTAATTCTGCGAGCCCAACATGATAGATCCTTTGATCAGTATTACACAAATAAACAGACTCCTGTTTCCTTTCCAGGTCTCAAGATAATTATGGAGTGTCTTCGCATTTCTTATAAGACTTCTCTTTCCACTGTTACTTGAGATACTGTATCTATTAAAATTTTGCCTATGGTATCTTCTCTGCTTTCTGCATAACAGATAGTAGGAAGGAATCTTTACCAACCTGTATTATTGACCATTTTAATCCTTCCTTCCCAGGAAAGAAATTACTGAATTATGAAGCCTTTATTTCTTTTTGAAGACTGTTTGATATGGAAGAGTCACTTGCCTCAGTACAGGATTTTCACATAACTGAAATGGACACTTTGTAAAGAGTAGCAGTTCTATATGTGGTTTTCATTTGAGCCCCTGAGTTCATTTGGATGGAGGGAGAATATATCAGTGGAATGCAGGTAGCAATAAGCATATGTGTTCAGAAGACAGATGAGCAAATTTGCCTCCTTACTTCCTGCGGAACATAGAGCCTCTTTTGTTTAGGGTTGTCTTTTGTGCAAACGATGAAGTCACTTGACCACACATAGTTCACTTTTTATTTATTTAGTGCCCCCTGTGGTGTTTTAAGACTAGGCTTCCCTATAAGAGCGAATCTTGTCTGGTGATTAGCGGAGCAGGCCATTACTTGGGGGTACCATTACACCTTCTGCCACAGATTAATTGCCTGACTCTAGGAAGTCTCTTAACCTAATGGTATTTCCCTTTACTCTTCTCCAAAAGGAGGGTAATAACATGGGATAGAAAAATCCTTTGACATCCTTAAATAAAAAGTACAACCATAGTGTCTACATCCATAAGCTTCCGGGTATAATTTTCTTATTGCAACAGGCAGCTTGTGTCCCATCTCATACGAGCCAATGGAGAAAATCTTTAAGCTTTAAGACAGTGTCAATTATCTTTACTGTTTTTTGGATCAGTCAACTATCCTTTCAAGATAATATTTATTTTCTCATTCCATATATTTCTGCCAACAGTATAAAAAGCGTACGATTGTAAACAAAAGAGTTCTATATTTTTGCTGATTTTTAGTTTTGCTTAGAAAGTTAGAAGTATTTTTTCAACTTTTAAAAAATTTTTATAACTATGAAATTTCATCCACCTAGCAGTCATGTCAATAAGCACTACATTTCCTATTTTATAAATGATAAATGAATGAGGAAATCTTAAGCAATGTGCCAGAATTTGAAAAAAAAAGAAGAAAAAAAATGAAGAATCATGTAAAGTTGAAGTTTTGTATATATTTCTCACAGTTCCTGTTAAGAAGAGAATGGTGGCACAGTGAGTAAGAGCACCGGCCCCAGAGTCAGGATTTCCTGGGATTGAATCCAGGTTCAGACACTTAGTACCCACCCAGAAACACCTGGCCGTGTAACCTTGAGCAAGTTACTTAACCCCAATTGCTTTAAAAAAAAGAAGAGGATGGTGACTCATAAATGGAGAGGAAAATAATATTAAAAACAAAGATTTTTGCATTTGAACACAACCAACAACAACACCTTTATACAGAAGACAGAGAAAAGGTACAGTGTCAAATAAAAAGAAAAAAAAATAGCATAAGTGTAGTGCTTAGAAGCTGGGAGAGAGTTGAACTATTTATTTTTCCCAAGGTATAACTTCACATAGGACTAAATCTTCCCTAGTATCTATTTTTGTATAGTTTATATTTTATTTAAAATGTGAATGCTATTTAACCCCCTATGTAGGATATGAAAAACTCTATCCACAGGAATGATCTCTTTTTGACATTTAGAAACACACAATCCAATAACTGATAGGTCTTCTCAGAGAAGAACATAGAGTCATATTTTTAAAAATTAACTCTAAGTTTTTCTAAAAGGCAGATGTAAAAATGCATTTCTGCTAGTTCATTTCCAGTCATGTTTTTAATCAGGGAAATACAAAAGTGACCTTTATGGACCATATCAGATCTATTTGAACAAATGCTAACCTAGAGAGAAGCACAGCTTTAGGACTGCCAGATATAAGGTAAAGATGGGGAAAAAAAGATTATAGTTCAATTTTCAAATGATAATCAAATATCAAATAAGAATTTCCCCCATTCTTTTCCTTTTCCTTCCTTCCTCTTTCTTTGCTTTATTTTCTTAGTTTTTATGTTGTTTGTCCTTTACTTCCAAAGAGGACCAATGATATCATAAACTGATGTCTTGACTGGTGCATGAATTAGATTTAAGTGAGCCAGATAAGCCTCACTCTTTCTTACAGAATCATCAAAATTTAGTGACAAGATAAAAGACTGTATGACTGACAATGACCCTGGGATACAGTGGATGAACTTGGCAACTTGTTGTCTGACCAATCTCTGAGGCTTCATAGTGCCTTGCTTTGGTCACCTTCATGACCATTGGAATAAATTGTTTTCAACTGTCTATTTGGCTGAGGGAGCTCTTCACATGCTTGGGGTGGAAAGCCCCTAACGTACTGACAGGTTTCAGCCCCGTCAGTTACCCTCAACCTGGGTTAGCCTGTTTACCAAGATGGTTTTACCAGGATGTAGCTGCTGTGCATGCTACAGCTTCTTTGAACCACAGCTGAGAGTTGGGGGAATCAGGTGGACACCAGAGGTGGATGAACAGCCTTAGTTTTTATATCAAAGCCCTAGAGCTGCTTTCTCCCATCCCACACTGCATTGGGGATTCCCAGAGCAAGGTTATTATTCAATATTCCCTTGTTTCTAGGTATACCCCTGAGGAACTATGGGTTTTTAAATCTTATCATCAATAAGCCCAGAATCCAGTGTGTCCCCTCAGTATCAATCACCAGTTAGTATTTCCTCAATATCATCTAAGTAGTAATTAATACCTCAGTATCATTTTGACTACTTGTTACTACCTTGATGTGATTGATAACCAATTAACATCAATTTGATTTTATAAAGGAATATTTACTGAAAAGCTATAGCAAGAACCAACATACCCTATGGCTGGGATGCTTCATTTCACTCTACACTTCAGTCACTGGGGGAGAATGAGCTCAAAGTTAAAGTGGTTTCTATAAACCATTATTCCCAACAAGTTCACTTCTGGGCCCAGCATAGCCAATGTGCTTACAGGGAATAGGGTCATAGGACTTTCCTCAGGGCTTCCTGACTCCTTCATTAGGTTCAGCTACTCATGCTCTGTTATGGATGACAGTTCCTAGACTGACTGAGGTGGGGACAATCATTTACCTAAGAACAAGAGTAAAACACAAGAGACAGGAAGGAAGGAAAGAAGGAAGGAAAGAAGGAAGGAAGGAAGGAAGGAAGGAAGGAAGGAAGGAAGGAAGGAA
>NW_027187263.1:1046226-1052458 GCF_028583685.1 Petaurus breviceps papuanus | reverse complement strand
GAAGGAAGGAAGGAAGGAAGGAAGGAAGGAAGGAAGGAAGGAAGGAAGGGAGAGAGGGAGAGAGGAAAAAAGGAAGAAGGAATTTATTAAACATCTATTATACAACACAGGCACAGCACTAAGCACTTCACAAATATTATCTCATCTCATTTGATCCTTGAAATAACCCTGGGAAGTAGATGATATTATTATCCCCATTTTATGGTTGCAAAATATGAGGAAGACAGAGACTGAGTGATGTGCCCAGGGCCACACATCTAGTAAGTGTCTAAGGCTGGTTTTGCATTCAAATCTTCCTGACAGCAGGACTAGCACACACTGACACCTAGTTGCCTCTGACTTTTATGACAATTTAAATTAAGCCATTATAATAATTTTTATTAAATGTGAAAATTAACACCGTGAGCTCTCAAATTCATGATAACCAGGTGAAAAAGACAGCCCCTCTTCCACCTAGAGGCCCACAGAAGTTCATTATCTTCACTCGAAACCTGCCAGGGAACAGGAGAGATCAAGCTTCTCCACTGAAGCCTTTTGTGTGAATACTCAGTTCCTGCTCGGCAGCCTGTTAAAAGACTTTTTTTTTTTTGTCACAAGGTAAAAATACAAGAAAGAGTTCCAGAATACCTCTGCATGCTCTGAAATGAAGGATAGGGTCTTCTACTCTGAACTGTCCTCATTTCACAGACCTCCCCTTTTGAGTTGGCACCAGGCAGAGTAGATGCTGTGTGCCAAAAAGATTGGGCTCCTATTAGTCATTCCCCACTATACTCTTCTTTTTCCTTCCTTCCTTCCTTCCTTCCTTCCTTCCTTCCTTCCTTCCTTCCTTCCTTCCTTCCTTCCTTCCTTCCTTCCTTCCTTCCTTCCTTCCTTCCTTCCTTCCTTCCTTCTTTCTTCTCTCTCTCTCTCTTTCTCTCTCTCTATTTCTCTCTCCCCCCCCCCCCCACCCCCTCTCTCAGTCTCTCTCTCCCCTTTTGGACAAATTGAAACAACAATGATTCAATTAGTCTAGCAGTGATAGTTTGTGATTTCTGTGATTTTAGCTTATTTTTGAATGGCATGCTTTGGTTATTTTTTTTTTGTGATCTTGTTACTTTTATCAATTGATTTTGGGCAGTACTTACTAGTGCCACAGGGTTTGAGAATTCTTTAATTATACAAGCATATTACTTTTTTTTTTAAGCAGTTGGGGTTAAGTAACTTGCCCAAGGTTACACGGACAGTTTTTTTGTGTGGGTGTTAAGTATCTGAGGCCAGAACCGATCCCGGATCCTCCCAACTCTGGAGCAGGTGCTCTTACTCATTGTGCCACCTAGCCACCCCAAGCATATTACATTTTTAAAAGGTAACTATGGCATAGTATATAAAGAGCTGTCTCTGTGTCAAAAAGGCCTGGATTCAAATACTGCCTTGATATATGCTAATGCTGTGACCCTGGACAATTCTTCACCTCTCAGTGCTCCATACATTGAAGAAGTGATGTACCAGACATTGGTAGAAGTCTCTTTACCAAGAGTTCCCAGACCAATGAAATTCATTTTTCAGGAATGTCCAACTCTTTGTGACCATATTTAAGGTTTTCTTGGCAAAGATACTGGAGTGGTTTGCCATTTCATTCTCCAACTCATTTTTCAGATGAGGAAACTGAGGTAAATAGCATTAAGTGACTTGGCCAGAGTAACAACAGCTAGTAAGTGAGACCAAATTTGAGCTCAGGAAAATGACTCTTCCTGACTTTAGGCACAGCATTCTATCCATTGTACCACCTAGCTGACCAGTGAGAATTCTAGTGTGCAACGTTTGCCCTTAGGACAAATCAAGAATTGGTCTAATTCCTGTGGGATAGTACAGGGCAAGAGAGCTAGGCCCTTATTCCACACAGCCAAATGAAGTTGTTAGTTGTTCAATGGCCTCTGATTGTTTACAGAAAGAGATCTGTGTGTGCATATAAGCATTTATTTAGATAATAATGGACAAGGACAATTGGCCTCCAGATTTCCAAATGCAATTTATGTCTTATATGGTCACTTCAGGGTGGCCTCTGATAAATGTCCTATGCTCTAATAGCATGAAATAGAGATCTATATGTGAAATACCAAAAGTAAAGAAAACCCAATTAAGGAAGAATATATAGAATTTAAAGCTCTAAAGTTTTCATCAACTAAAATAGTTTTAAATAAATACATAGAGTATGATGCATTGTAGCAGTTCAGAGCTCTAGAAATTAAAAAAAATAATAATAATTTAGAACTTAAAAAAATTAATTTTCTAAGCCTGTGCCAGTTTTTTTTAACTTGCCAGTGTTTGGGTTAATATAGTATTGTTCAAACAACCATATTGATTAAGAATTCACATAGTGGTTATTCAGTTATTTTTCAGTCACATACAATTCATCATGACCTCATTTGGGTTTTCTTTATAAAGATACTGAAGCAGTTTGCCATTTCCTATTCCAGCTCATTTTACAGATGAGGAACTGAGGCAAACAGGGCGAAGTGACTTGCCCACAGTCACACAGCTAGTAAGTGTCTGAGACCAGATGTGAATTCATGAAGATGCTAGCTGCTCACTTTATTTGTGGAGAGCACAGCAAAAGTGGTTTCAAAGGAAGTAAAGAACACAGTGACTATATTAAAGAGCTTCCTTTTCATTAAATATCTAGAACACAGAAGTATTATGGCATATACATAATTTATAGAATTTGTGCTAAAATATGAGATAACTGGGAGACTGAAAGGATAAAAGGTTTTCTGAGACAGAGAAGCAGGAGGGGCTCATTTGCATTTCATTTCCATTTCCCCCTCCCCATTTTCAAGGTAAAGCAAAAACTCCCATTTTAACAATTATAAGGAAAGAACAATTTTCCATTCTAACTCTCTGTCCAACTTTTCTTTCCCCTCCCCATTCAATGCCCTAGAGCAAATCTGTGCATTCTAAATAGTCCAGTAAATAAAAGACTGGGCTTTGAGTCAGGAAGATGTTATGGGAATTGAAATTTAAGGTCTTCCCTGCCCCTAGGCCCTTTGATAGGCTTAAGTGCACCTGGAGCCTGTAGGGGGAGGCTTGATTTTTGGGAGTGCTTTTTGATGGGGCAGTGGGTCAAGAGATTATTACATCCTCTGAGCCAGGAGAAGGCTATATATACCCTGATGTGAGGCTTTGCTTTGGGGATCATTTCGAGAAGTGTTGTGTGATTTGACCAGATGAGACTCTGGGCAGCCATAGAGCCCCCCGGCTTTGAAAACCCAGAGGTTGATGCTTCCCTCTCTGGTAACTGACTAGGTATGGTCAGACAGTTGGAGTCTTGAACTGTCTGCTTGAACTGTTTCTCTGTCATCTTATAACTTCTGTCTGTACACTCTGAAGTTCAGGGTGCTGACTTTTCCCCCCGAACTAGGTAAATGATATGTTTGATTGATTAAAGCAAGATGAGTTGCTTTCCTTTAGAAAAGCAGATCTAAGAATCTGTATTGGCAGCCACTGTGGGTATGGTAGGGTGCTTGCTGCAACAGAAGACCAAAGATCAAATCCTGCCTCGACTTCTTACTGTCTGTGTGACTGTAAAAAGGCTCTATGTGTCTGTTTCTTTATCTGCAAAATGGGGATAAGAATAGTACCTATATCATAGAATTATTGTGAGGGTCAATTGAGATAACGTATGTAAAACACTTTGCAAGCTATAAAACTGCATAAAAAATTCAAACTATATGGGTGGCTAGGTGGCACAGTGAATAGAACACTGGCCCTGGAGTCAGGAGGACCTGGGTTCAGATCTAGCCTCAGACACTTAATACAAAAACTAGCCATGTGACCTTGGGCAAGTCACTTAACCCCAATTGCCCTCCAAAAAAAAACCATTCAAACTATTATCATAATATTCACTCCAGGGTCACAAGTATTTCTGGTTTGAGAAGGCAGCTGCTACTATTACTCTCTTTGGGTTTTTATTATTGGGTATTTCTGAGAGGTTGGGGTTTTCTGGTACTGTTACTCACCAATGTCTTTTCTATTGATTATTAGCCATTAGTCTCAATTAGCCTTAGAAAAAAAGATATTACTAAGGTGGTGTAATAAGAGAAGTGGATATATGGCATTGTCCCTCAAAATTCTGGTATACACTCCCCCACAAGTACACACAGAATTCAGAGGAAGAATTGACTTAAATTTAGAAGGCGTTAGTCGTGAAGCACACATATAAAAAAAATATATGTCCTTATGAACTCCAGGTGCCTTATAGTCCTTTCTTGTGTCCATAACCAGCCTTCTTTTCTGGTTCAAAGAGTCATTCACCTTGAAGTTACGACCTCCCTCAGGTGAATTTTGTATCTATCTGTACCTATGTTCATGTTTGACCTTGGTGTGTATCTGCTCTGAATTGGCTGTGTTTTCTTGTACTATTTCCTTCTATCCTATGTCAGTGGAAGCAGGGAGAGGTTAGAGAGGAAAAAACTCTCTGGAGTTTCTAGGTTCCCTCTTAAGAGTCTTAGCTTAAACTAGAATCTTCAACTAAGAACTGAAATCTTCCACATTTGATCTAAACACTCATTGGACTGAGTTCACTATGGGATTGACTGATATATTATACATAGGTCCAATGGGCATAGCTTACACTATCAGCCAGTCAAGTTGCTATCTTTCTTCATCCGTTCAAAAAAGATTCATGGCTCATGAAGAAATCACAGGATACAAGCCATCTTGTTTAAAACATCCTCATGTTCATTGATTAGAGTGTGATAGGAACTTCACCCTTATACAAAGAATCATTTCTTATACCTTCTCAGATGGAATGCATGATCTCCCAGGCTCTGAATTGCCCCCGTATTTAGCTTTTGACTCTTTCTATTTAGAGATTCAGCTCCCAAAATGATCCTGGATGAATCGACACTCTGCATATTGGATGCATAGAGTGAAACATCTGAAAATACCTCTTTTTTGGAAAAAAAAAAAGAAACTATGACATTTATTAAAGGTAAATTCAAAGACATGTGTGAACATGCTTGTCATGCTTTCCTAAATATGGCACATCCAGAGTGAAAAAACTTCAGGGAAAGCGCAGCCCTTCAAGTAAAAACAAACTAATATCTTATTCAGAATTCAGGGCTCCAGCCTGCTGCCTGACTTCAAGCTAAATCTTAAAAACACATTATGCCAAATTAAAATACTCTGCCAGAGGTTTCCCATAAACACGAAAACTCAGCAGTCACCATTGCTTAACGTCAATCTAAGCAATCAAACCCCATACAACACATATGCTCTACTCTATACTCATTTTTAAATGTCATGATCTTCTGTATCACTTTGATAGCAGCCTCCTTCATGTACTCGCATGACGATTGCCTGGTTTTTGGTTCTTCTTTTGCAATTCTTTGTTTCCTATACCACATGTATGGATGCATATAAAACCCTCTCTATATATAATATATAATGCCATATATGTGTGTATATGTTTATATGTATATGTGTGTACATATATATACATATAAATACATATATATATATATATATATAATCCCTATATTTTTTTGTTATAGCCCAAAACTGGTTTTAGAGCCTACATAGTTCAATTTTCCTTTCTGGTTCCCTTTTGAGTTCTGTCTTGTGCCTTCTTCCTCCCCCCCCACTCCCAATCTTCAGCTTCTTTTCCTCAAATTTTCTAAGTAGCCTAATTTCTCTATGAAAAGGGACTTGGATGAAAAAAAAAGTTGAATTCTCTAAATTTCCATTAAAGCAATTGCCATTCAGGTCACTACTATTTCATGAAGCAATAGTAACATTAGGGACATTGTTCATAAGTTATCAGTATCCACCTAAGGGACTGTCCAAAAAAGGCTATAAGACTCAGAGGCATTAGAAACAAGCTACAAGGTGTTCCCAAGAAACTTAGTGCAGCTTTAAGATGCTAAAAAGCTTTATTCAGGGCATCCCAAAAGTCTTACTACATATTTATGCTATGAAAATTTTTTTTTTACTAGCTTAAATCTGCACTAAACTTTTGGGGCACCTCATATACTATTTCAAAAATGTAATGGATTTGTGATCTTATCAAAGTGAATACTCCCTCTACCTATGTAGCTCTCAAATACTCTGCAGGTTAGATAGGTAGATGGATAGATAGATGATAGATAGACAGATAGATAGATAGATAGATAGATAGATAGATAGATAGATAGATAGATAGATAGATAGATGGATGGATGGATGGATGGATGGATGGATGGATGGATGGATGGAT
>NW_027187263.1:1022578-1045078 GCF_028583685.1 Petaurus breviceps papuanus | reverse complement strand
ACCTTAGAGTCAAACTCCCTCATTTTAAGAATTAAGAAACTGAGGCTCACGTTAACTGATTTCCTAATTTCACATAGGTACTGAGTTTCAGCTATGTGATCTGATTTATCTGGAGCCAGTGAGCTTCCTACCGTACTATTCTATCTTGGAAAAAAAAATAAAGAATGGGATATAAGGTGAGAATAGTCAGGCGTCAAAACTAGAGACAATCAGTTTTGTTTTATTTAGGAATGTTGATATGGCAGGGACAGATATGCCTGGGAAACAAGAAATGGGGAGTGTATAGGAAAAGGAGGGTGGTTAGAGCTCAGTTTCCCTTTTGTGCCTTCCTTTATGTATAATTTCCATCATTTTGCCCCTAAAAATCATTCATCTATTTTGTTGTGCAGTTGTGTCCAATTCTTTGCTTTCTTGGCAAAGATACTGGAGTGGTTTGCCATTTCCTTCTCCAGTGGATGAAGGCAAACAGGATAAAGTGACTTGGCTAGGGTGACACAGCTAGAAAGTATCTTCGGCTGGATTTGAACTCAGATCTTTCTGACTTCAGGCCCAGTGGTCTATCCACTGCACCACCTAGCTGCCTCCTATTCTGTAATTCCCTCTTACTACCAAACATGAAAAAAAAAAACAAAACCTCACACATCAGTCCCAAAAGTCATATAAGAGGAAAACCAGGACTTGTAAGATAGATTTAGGAGGATAGTTGATGTTACTGTTGTGAATAGCTTTTTCTTTTCTTTCTGGAGAGGGGAAGGCAAGGCAATTGGGGTTAAGTGACTTGCCCAAGGTCATACAGCTAGTTAAGTGTCAAGTGTCTGAGGCTAGATTTGAATTCAGGTCTTCCTGACTCCAGGGCCTGTGCTCTACTCACTGCACTACCTAGCTGCCCTGTGAATAGCTTTTTCATGTTTGTCTGTATTTAGTTTTCCCCCAGCACCTAAATAATGCATTATGGTGATGTAACATCAAGGATACTTCATTATTGGGGTGGCTAGATGGCATGGTGAATAAAGCACCAGCCCTGGGGTCAGGAGGACCTGAGTTCAAATCCGCCCTCAGACACTTAACACTTACTAACCATGTAATCTTGGGCAAGTCACTTAACCCTGATTGCCTTGCCTTCCCCCTGCAAAAAGAAAAAAAAAAGAGAGAGGCTACTTCATTATCATTACACTGAGAATTGACCTAGTGGAGCCTGCCTCAATTTCTTCATTTCTTAAATGGGGATAATATACCTACCTCCCAGAGTTTTAATAAGGACAAGATACTAATAGGATATGTAAAGTGTTCTGTAAATCTTAAAGCACTATAAATGTGTTATAACATGGGGAATATCAGTTAAGCAAAGCTGATTGTAAGGACTGAATGAGGTGGTATATCTTAAGTACTGTATGAATTTAAATTATACTAACTGCTTTTTTTCAGCTTAGGGGTAAGTGAGGTATGATAAGCAATAGGCCTTAGCCTAGGGGGAACTTTTCCATCTGCTCACATTAATAACATCTGCCACTGTATGGTCCCTTCAATGTAAAGATGCAGAATAAGCAGTCAGAGTCACATGAACGCCAATTAAAAGAACAATTGCTTGGGTTACCAACATAGTTTAATTTAGCCTGTGATGAAACTTCAGAGAAAGCGGATTACAAAATGGCTCAAGAAGACACTGGAGATATTTGAGTAGTTCAAAGAAGAAGTCTTCATGAAGAAAATGAAATCGAGAGTGAAGGGGACTCACCACAGAGGCAATGGAGGGTCTTGACTCGTGAGCGAAAAGGTTCCAAGAAGTTATCTTTAAAAGCACAGGGAAAAGGAGAGATGTCTCTGAGCAGAGATGCAAGTTCAGTAGGTCCAGGACATTTTTCCATTGCCTTCAATGCTATTTCTAAGAAATCTTGACTTCAAAGGATCCTAACTGTAAAGTATTTCTTATTTGTACAATTGCACCTGCCCAGTTCAAAACCTAACATCCTTCTCTAGGAAGATCTGTGATCTTGTCGACCATGATCCTAATTCTGATGGAAACCATATTATCTCTCCTGAGCCCATTAAGCTAGCACACCCCTTATCTTTTCCTTCATCACTTGTTCTTTTTCCGTTCCCGCACTGGACTTCAATTTTCTCTAGGAATTATTCTCACCTACCACACCCATGTGTTTCCTGTTTTCTTTATTATCTTGTTGATTGCAAATCCAGTTCAATTCACCAAGCATTAATTAAATATCTACATGGGAGGCACAGTGCTAGGCACTGGGGACACAAAGACAAAATAGTCCCATGTGGCCAATTCTATTTACTAGCTCAATCACTGAAGTAGCTAGAAACTTAATCAATGCCTCTAACACATTTGGAGGTCTACCACTTTAACTGCAAAGTATCATATGGTGCCTCCTTATCTTTTTCAGTTCATAACTGGCTTATTTCTGCCATGAGGTGGGCTCACTCCTCCCATCCATGTCTTTCATTCATTATGGGGTAGGACTCTCCCTCCAATTAATTATTAATAGTATTTTGGCATGAAGAGATCCTGTTTTGTATCATGTGACCTTACATAACTGCATTCTCCTGGAAGCAATCTTCCCTGAAATCATTTTAGTGTATAGTTAATTATGCATTCTTCCTGATTGTAGAAAACATTTAGGAAATATAATATTAAGGCAAATCACAAATTAGATGCTGTAAACTTTGTAAAATGAACAGTCTCTCTGTCTCTGTCTTGCTATCTCTCTCTTTTTCTCTCTGTGTCAGTCTGTGTCTGTCTATCTCTGTGTGTCTCTCTGTCACTGTCACTCTGTCTCTGTCTCTCTGTCTCTGCCTCTGTCTCTGTCTCTGTCTCTCTCTCTGTCCCTTTTTCTCTCTCTCTGTCTACCTCTCAGAAATCCTCACTCTTAGTTCAGGTTCACACAGTTACAATCATATTATTAGTATGACAAGGAATTTTTTTTTACTTGGATAATTCAAGTAAGAGGTAGGTTTTTTTTCACCTGAATTGGTTAGTGGCAGGGGAGGAAGGGATCAATATTTACTTCTGACTATAATAGCTTTATTCAAATGACTACTTGGAGCCCTGACCTTAAGAAGTAATTCCTGAACAGAGAGAACAAAAGTGTATAGAAACTCTTTTTTCTTTCTCTTTAGTGAACTAGTGTTTGGAAGTATTATTATTGTTGCTGCTGTTAATTTTGTTCTCAATTTTTTCCCAGTGAGTTATAGATAAAATATAGGGATTAAGGCACTATAGTGATATTATTCTTTCATATTTAATGTTCTGCAGATCAGTGGTCAGTGGACAACATGACCGCTTTTGTAGCTGAATAAAAGTATTAGGATATGAACTCATCTTCTATAGATCCACCAAAAGCATGTTTGGCACAATTCTAGCATCAGACAAGATAACAGAAGTGGTAGATATCTCATCTTCCTTCCTCATATTTTAATGACTTCTGAAAGCTTTTTATTAATAATATTAGTATAATTATCATTAATAGTACTCATCATTTGTGTTTTGTAGTATATGAACATTTATAAAATATTATCTATATACACATACACATATAGATCTACAACTTTAGATATATAGATATCTGTATCTAGAAAACTAGGTTGTGCAGTGAATAGAATATTATATCTGGAGTTAGGAAGACAAATTCAAATCTGATATTAGACACTTTCAAGCTATGTGACTATGAAAATCACTTTGTTGTGAGATTGTGTCTGTAAAGCACTTTGCAAACTTCAAAGCATTATATAAATACTAGCTATTATACACATATGCATTATCTATACATTAACTCATTTGAGTTTCACAAAAGCATTGGAAAATAGGTGCTACAGGTTTTACTACCCTTATTCTTTAGAAGAGAGTTCAAAATTAAGAAAATGGTAAATACGTTTAGCTCAATAGAAATTCAATAGCCAAGTCTATATGCCCTTTGTTAAAATTCCCTCTCTCTTCAAGGTCATTCCTATTCCTGACAATCCAGGGATATGTGTATGTATGTGTGTGTACATATGTGTGTTGCTTATGTTTAGGGTGAGGTGGGTGTAAGTATTATCAGAAAGGGGGGAAGGAGAAATGAAAGAGAGGCATAGTCATAAGAGATCAAGCAAGGCCTGCATCTTCATTGCTCTAGTAAAACCCCTTAGAAAGCTATTTTGGTTCCAGATACACTCTATGGGTATCTGAATGAGGAGGCAGAGAGGAGGGAGAAAGGGCTTTCCTTGCTAAAGACACAGAGGTTCCCTAAACTCATTCTAGACATGACCTTACCATGGTTTTACTTAACTCCAGAATGAAACCAGTTTCCCTGGCTTCTCTGAAAGTAAAGATCACACTAGAACAATCAGACTCAGAACTCTGGGGCTGAATTGTCACTAGACTGACTTCTAGTGGTGAGAAGGCAAGGTGCCATTTCACTGGTGTTTTCGCCCCACTTCATGGGGCATTTTGTTGGAAAATGTTTTGCACAAAAGATGTGGTCCACATTTTGTGTAAGGTACTCACCGTAGCAGGAACATTTGTGTTCACATTATATTACATTTGGAAAGCTTTAAACCACTTTCTTCACAATAACCCTAAGAGGCAGGTACTTAAAGTATGATAATTTACATTGGATAAATTAAGGAAACCTGGAGACTCAGAGAACTTCAGTGGCTGTCCAATGTCACACACATAGCAAAAATCAGAGACTGGATCTAAGTCCAATGCTTGTCCCAGTCTACCATGTGACCTGTCAATGTAATGGACATGTAAACTTCTTTTACAAAACTATCTGTTTGCCCTGCCTTGCTACACAGCTCTTCTCCCCAGAATATCAATACCATTCACATTCACTACTTTTTTGTCTCTCCTAAGATCATAAGAACCTCCAGACAAGAATTCTTAATATGAAGTTCTGAGGCCTCATACACTGATATCTAGATATGTCTCTATTATAGATACTTATAGACATGTGTATCTATATATCTAGAAAGACATATGTAGATAGATCTCTATATCTCTCTTTATCAATAGAGATAATTTTTGTTTAGTTTCAGTCATGTATGATTATTCATGACCCCATTTGGGGTTTTTCTAGCAAAGATACTGGAGTAGTTTGCCATTTCCTTCTTCAGCTCATCTTGCAGATTAGGAAGCTAATACAAATAGGGTTAAGTGACTTGTCCAGGGTCATACAGCTAGTAAGCGTCTGAGGCCACACTTGAACTCAGGCCTTCCTGACTCCAGGCTGAGCATTCTATCTAGTGTGCCACTGTCCAATTTAAATAGATATGTCTACATAAAGATATGTGTATGTAGATATATAGACATGTATATATACGTCTCCACATTGTACATATGTGTATTTGCATACATGTATACGTGTGTGTGTCTATACTCCATGCATACACATGTGCATACACACATGCTATATATTTCAATATAATCTATATACTTTATAATCCCGTCGATTTTTTATTTTATGCATTTAAAAACATTATTCTAAGAAGGGGTCTATTGGTTTAATTAGATCTCCAAAAGGAAGAGAGACATAGATATAGAAATAGATACAAATATAGATATAGGGAAAGACAGACAGACAGGCAGACAGATAGATACATAGATATACATATTTACATGCTTTACATGTGCCATACGCATGGCACAAAATGTTTTTGATCCCTTGCCGTAAAATACCCTTAGCATGAGCAGGTTCATTGGACCTGCAGGTACCATGGTGGAAAAGGGGAAGTGAGTCACTGAACAGTAGCTGAAGATGACCTAATCTACTCGGGGTCTTGTTTGCTACATATACCTTCTTATGAACAGCCTTGAAGCCATAGAAAGGTTTCTTTTGTTTTTTTGTGTGCTATTTTCATACGTTCTCATCTTTAAGCTTAAATGGATAAAACGATCTTATTAAATCACATAAATAAAAAAGAAACACATATCTGCATATATATGTTGTGTATATACACACATACATATGTACATGTAACCTCTCCATCCAAAACTAGCATTTATTGGTTCCAGAGGGAGAACTGCTGGTTCTGTTTAACAAATCACACTCCCTATCCCTCAACCACATCCTGGGGGAAAAAAAGGAATAATACCAAGAAGTAGATAACGCTCCAGATCCTAAGCAATATATTCAGGAGTCTTTCAGATAGCACAAATAGGGACAAGTCACCCTAAAAGAGGTTCGTTCATGGTGCTGTTCTTCTAAAGCTGTGGTACAGAGACTCTTAACTCCACCAAAGTTCATTTTCACCTTTTTCAGTGCCTCAGGGTATAGGTCATATATCCAGTAAAGGCATATTTGCATGATTCCTTAGACATGTGTCATTGTCCTGACAGTGCATTGAAAATAATTAAAATGCCTCACAAAGGTATGGCCCTGGGCATTAACTCTCCTGGTTATCACATGCACCTGCCTATAAAAGACTGTCTGGGTCTCCTGAACAGCCGCTAAGTAAGAGAGTGAGTTGTTTCAAATGATCTTAATAAATGAACATTTAAAAAAGTCTTTTATTTTTCAGATTTGACAGGACATGAATGCTCTTTTGCTTGATTACTGCTTTGTAAATCACGCACATCTTAAATAAAATTACTAGCAAGTATTACACAGTTGCAAACTGCATCCTATGGATGGATTCTGTACCACTGTGCTTAATTTTTATGGTTCAGGGCATACTAAGGCTCAAAGTATTTGAGTTACAGGAAAATCAAATTGAATTCAGCCCCAATTTGCCCAAACTGACACTTTGTGGCAATATTTCAGTCCAATCGCTATGCACATATCATTTTCTTCTCCTTACTGGGTAGATTGGCAAAGGTAATTTACATTTACTTACCTACTGTACAATATCCCTTGTGGCTTTGTGACTACTCCTGTATATGAACTGTAGGCCCTATTTATATCTTTCCTTAATTGCACACTGTATGCAGCTTGCATTCCTCCTTCCACATGGGCCATAGAATTTATGGGATTTTTTTGAACCCTCCCTTTTTTTTCCCTCTAGACTCAGAAGAAATGTTCAATGTTGTGTTGGGGTTGTTTTTGTTTTTAATTCCGTGGAAAGAAATGCCTGCAAATAAGTCTATGGGCAGCTTCACTGTAATGCAACATAGCTGATAAAAATTATGAGCAAGAATCTATGCTTTCATTAGCATTGACCTGCTGGGATATTAGCAATGCAACAATGCAAGATTGGTGGGCACTTTTTGTTTGGGGGTTCGCTTATATTATGCTCTGCATAGGGCTTATTAATGACAACCAGAACTCATTGCATTTGCTGACTGTGTTCCAAGGGAAACATACTGACCGAAGTTTATTTTCACCCTTAGGAACGTAGAGGTTTTGTTTTTCTTTCTGACCATGTGATATATATAAGATCATTTTGGTGCATCGTTTCCTCATTTGGGCTTAAAGATGATTATATAAAAATAGCAATCTCTTTAATGCATGTAACCATTTCTTCTATAACTAGCATATCTTGGTTCTTCTTGTTACAGTTCAGCATTAGGGCATTGCCTACACTATTTTCTCATGGGGTCTAAGAGTTGCTTTATAAATTAAATGAATGTTATTGATAGCAGTAATAATGTAGAAAAAAGCATTAAAATCAGATTAAACATGCAAACAAAAAGCAATTCCATGTAACGTACATGTCTCAGACACAAGCTCTTGATGCTTTGGGGTATACATCAAAGGGGATCACACATATAAATCATATAGGACTAGTCCTCATAGATGCAGGTTCCTGGTTTCTTTTCTTTTCCCATATCTCTTAACATGTCTTTAATTTTAAAGAATCCAATTTTAACAAAATCTTGCAAATATTTGCCTGTCCAGGATCCTTTGGAGCCAGGAAAGGGCAATAAGTTATTTCTTCTGTAATGTTTGAGGTTAAGCAATATTAATGGTTAGTTAATGGCTTAATGAGTGGGCTACAGACCATTTAAGCATGCAATGAACCTTAGCTTTTCAATGACTTTCCTAATGAAAGATCTATATGACTGCATGTCTGCTGTCACAATAGAGATAGTAGGAAAGGTATCTAATCAATTGTGATGGTAAATCAATTGATCTGTAACCTTCTTTTCATACAGCGAGAAAGATATGGAGAGAACATTTTACTATAGCTTTATTTCTTGCTAAAGATCAATAAATAAGAGACAGCTCACTATTTGAAAACCTTCCCTTTTTTACTGTGATTTGAAAACTGATCCTATTGAATCCTATTTCATAGGTGTTTCCATTTCATTTGTCATTTCTCAGAAATTTAAAGTTCTCAAAATTAGAGGTAAGATATTATTAAAAATAAGTAAGATGGATTATATATAGTTCTTATACTGCTCTTTATTTTGAGGAAGAAGGTTCAGATTTAAGATAAAACTGTGATCAGAATAAATGTTGCTTTTAGATGTTATAATACCCATGGGTACCATCTAAAAACAGTAGATGGGAAAGATAACCCAAAATACTGCTGTTTGTTAAGTTTCTTTTAAAGACAACTATGGAACTCCTTTAATTCCTAGCCAATACTTTGTAGTCAAGGCTTTTTTTTTTAATTTAGAATGATTTGCAAATACTAGAAATAGCATATTTTCAGAAGTTTCAAATATCTTGAAGTTATCCTTTAAAAAAATCCTTTAGAGAGTAAATTTGGGATTAACCAGTGCCAGCAATGGGGAACCTGTGGCCTTCTAGGTCCTTGTGTGTGGTCTTTTGACTGAGTCCAAGTTTTATAGAAAAAATCCTCTTATTAAGGGGATTTGTTCTGTGAAGTTTGGATTCAGACAAAGGGCCACACTTGAGGACATAGAGGGCTACGTGTGGTCTCAAAGCCGCAGGTTCTCCATTCCTGAAACCATTTAATACTAAAAGAAATAATTCATTTCAGATTACTTTAAGACTTGTACAATGGATTCAAATCCACTAAAGTTTCTGATAAAGTCACACATTACTTTCCATCAGTGCCTAGAAGTGCAAATAAAAAAGTAGTTTACCTGTTTTTGTCTTCATAAATTGGGCAATGGAATGGGACAAGTTGAAATTATGTAGTACAAAGTATAAGTATAATTTATAAAATGTATATATTTATATAACTTATACAATCTAAAGTATAAATATGATTTATAAAGTATGGGCAGAAATGGTATCAGGATTTAGGAATAAGTCATAATCTTTCCTACCTTTTGCTAAATTATTAATCCATTGCCTCATTATGGCACTGAGATCACAGAAATCCAGACTCCTAGTCAAGGGTACCTTCAACTACATCATAGTGTCTCATTCTATAATCTTGCAAATCTCTTCCCATGATATACATCAGATCAGTAAGAAAGACATCTTGCAACATGGTGTGGACACTCACAGGTTTGCATTGCTTGAAGGTTAAGGAGTCAGAATCTTCAAGGTCAGTCACCTCAGCAATTAAAGCTAGGCATAGGCCTCTTTGGCCCAAAAGGATCTATCCTTCTTCTTCTACACAGAAATCAAGAAAGGACATTCTAGCAGTTACCAAGTTGTTATTAAAGCTGGAAGAATATGTATTATCACACATAGGAGACTAAAGGGAAGTGGATTAAGGTGACAAAGTGGAATGAGAGCCAGGCGTGGTGCTAGAAGACCTAAGTTCAAATTCATTTTCAAATACTTGCTAGCTGTGTGACCCTGAGCAAGTCATTTAACCTATTTGCCTCAGTTTTCTAAACTATGAAATAAGGGTAATAAAAGAACCTATATCTCAGAGTTGTTATAAGGATCAAATGAGATAAATTGGTAAAGTGCTTACCACAGTGCCTGGAACATAGGAAGCATTTAATAAATGCTTGTTTCCTTCCTTCCTGTCAGACATAGGAGATTAAATTAAAGGAGTCATGAACATTGTACTTGATGTCTGGTTCAATTTCTCTAGGACATGAACAAAAGTAATACAGTTTATCTACACTCAAAAAAAGTTTCCCTTCAAGACATAACCCCAAATCTCTTCTTGCAACTCTAACTTATCTGACCAATGGTAAGATATGATAAAAAGAAAAATGGACTGAAAATCAGAAGAATTGAGCTCTAATCCTGTCTAATTGGTCTCTAATCTGTCATTTACTAGTCATGTGACTTGGGGCAAGTTGCTTCACTTTTCTGTAAAGTATCAATAATCATGTCTCACCTACCTGCCTAATTCTCAGGGTTTTTGCAAAGACCAACTAGTATAACAGAAATGAAAATGCTTTGTAATTGAACAAATTACAATTAAGACTACTTTATCCTTCAAAAGTCATCATTTACCAGTTTACAGAGCAACCTTGAAATATAGACTGATATTTTAATAACACCCACTCCCACCATCTGCCACCACCATAAAACTTGTCCTCATCTCACTACAAATCTGTAGACAACAGGGTCACATCTTCCTTTTTGATATCTCTTCTCTTGTCTTGAAATTATTTTTAGAGTTGTTCACTTTCTTAGCTACTCTCAGCAATACAATGATCCAAGAAAATTCCAAAGGACTTACGAAGAAAAATGCTCTCCATCTCCAGAGAAAGAACTGACAGAGTCTGAATGCAGATCAAAGCATACTGTTTTTTACTTTCTTTAGGGTTTTTTTGGTGAGTTTTTTTCTTTTGTGTTTATATCTTTTTGTGTGATTATTATGTAAATATGTTTTTCATGAATGCACACGTATGACCAATATTAAATTGCTTAACATCTCAGGAAGAGGAGAGGGGAGGAAGGGAGAAAGAGAATTTGGAATTCAAAGGTTTTTTAAGCATTAAAATAAAATAAAATAACTCATTTTTATTTGACTTTTCATGTATTGCTGTCTTTTCAGAGATGGGACTATATCTTTCCTTTCGACCTCAGAGTGCATAAACTTAGTACCTTCTCCATAAAGTTTTCTCTTTCTTTAGTTTTTTTCCTTTTGTGCTTGTGTTTTTGTGTGATTAATATGTAAATATGTTTTGCATGATTGCACATATGTGAATATTAATTATCATAATTATTATAAATTATATCAATAATAATTTATTACATTGTAAGGATTATTAATTATATCAATAATTATTGCATTATATTAATTATCATAATGATTATATTAACAAATATTCATTGATATGAAAAATAAGAAAATTAATAAAAACCCTTTGAGGAAATGAAAATTGGGTCTAATTTTCTTACCCATGTCCAATGTATTCACTTTCTGATCTATCATCTCAGATATTTATTTGGTATAAGCCTATTTATGAGTTCACAGTATCTTTCCAGGTCTTAACAGGGGGATACTTTCTAGATAAGCTATTTCCTCAAATGCTTATTAATAATAATGATGACGGTGAATACATTATTACCATTTTATCCGAAGTTAATCTGTTCCTCTTTCCTATTATTCATTTTTCTCTGCATGATTCAAATATTTAATGACTGATGACTGTTTTCAAGTCACTTAGCCAAGCAAGCCAAGGCAATTGATTTACTCTTTCCTCATTCGGTAATTTTGCAATTCCCCTAATCATTTCTACTGTTCCTGACTATATTTCTTCTTTTTTGTTGTTATTATTCAGTCATTGCAGTCTGTACCTTCATGACCCCATTTGGGGTTTTCTTAACAAAGATACTGAAGTAGTTTGCCATTTCCTTCTCCAACTCATTTTACAGATGAGGAGACTGAGGCACACATAGTTAACTGACTTGCCTAGTGTCACACAGCTAGTAAGTGTCTGAGGCCACATTTAAACTCAGGTATCCCTGACTCCAGGCCCAGTGACCTATCCACTGAGCCACTGGCTGCCTTCATATTTCTTTTTAGAAGACTATTATAATTTACTGCAACATGGTGAGATGGAAAGAGCCAAGATTACAAATCACAAGGCATGAGCTTGATTTTTTTCTTCTGCTACATTAACTATGTGACCTTCTTCATTCCTGTCTTCTTTCCCTTACAGGATATTGTGCAGTTCAAATCAACTCACAGATTTGGATTCAGAAGGGAGCTTAGAGGACATCAAATCCAATTCATTCATATTACAGATGCATAACCTGAAGGAAGTGACTGTGCCAAAGTCACCCAGCCTCTGAGTCAGAGCCGGAATTCAAACTCAAATCCTCTGATTCCAAATCCAGCATTTTTTTTTCCTATTGCAAAACTATCATGATGCATAATACTGCCAAGACTATTTTGTATGCTATAAAGCATCATAAAAGTGTGAGGAGTGGTGCATTTTTCCTGCTTTTTAAAAGTACATAAACATTGAAAGCAGAGAGCAGAGTAGTGTGTGCCAAGTATAACTAGATGGCCCAAAGGATAGGGCTTGGGACTTAGAGAGATGAAGACTTAATTTCATATCCTTCCTCACACAGTTAATAGCTATGTAACCCAAGGGAAATCACTGAACCTCTCTGTGTCTCAGTTTCCTCATCTGTAAAATGGGGAAGATAATCACACCTGCTTCTCAGATGTTGCTATGAAAATCAAATGGGTTGACATATTCATGTCATATATATATCACATATATCTCTGAAAACCTTAAAGTACTATATGAATGCTAGTTATTACAATTACAGAAAAAGACTCATTAATACCTTTGAAATATTGACCTCTGGACCTTCCTTCTGTTATCATAGAGACCAGAAATATCACATGGCCCATGTGAATCACAACACTCCCCAGTGCAGCCTGATCCAGATTAAAATGTAATGGGGGGGGGGGAGGTGCCGCTAGGTGGCACAATGAATAGAGCACCGGCCCTGAAGTCAGGAGGACCTAAGTTTAAAAATGAGTTTAAGTTTTAAGTGGCCTCAGCCACTTAACACAAGAACTAGCCATGAGACCTTGGGCAAGTCACTTAGCCCCAATTGCCGTACTCCCCCCCCAAAAAGAAAAAAATGTAATTGGGATAATATTTAACAAAATAAATAAAAATGTAATACAGCATAGATAATGCTAATATGTGGTTTTCTAAGTTCATATATGCCCTACAAAGATCCTTGTTATGGTTTACTTATTTTTTTATCTTTTTTTTTTTGGAGGGGGGAAGGCAAGGCAATTGGGGTTAAGTGATTTGCCCAACATCACACAGCTAGTAAGTGTGTAAAGTGTCTGAGATAAGATTTGAACTCAGGTCCTCCTGACTTCAGGGCCGGTGCCCTATTAACTGTACTACCTAACTGCCCCTGTGGTTTACTTTTTCATGGTTACTGCTATTTCTGTTTCAGTTTGACAGCACTAATGTAGACTACATTGCATGAAGTCTATGGGGTGTTAAGGGAGGTCTGACACCTCTGGTGTGAAAGCTGGCCAAGCCCTTTTCAGGGTTGCTCATCCACCTCTGTTGTCCACTTGGCAAGCAACTCTCACCTGTGGTTCCAAGAAGCTGCAGCACCCACACTGGACACACTCCAGCAAACCATCTTGGCAGATAGGTAAAACCAGATTGAGAGTAACTGACAGGCCTCAAATCTGTCGGGTTAGTGGAATGTCTGCCCCAAGCACTCGAGGAACGGGCAGAGAAGAACAATTTGTTCCAAAAACCATAAAGGCAACTGAAGTAGGCACTGTGGAGTGCTTAGAGTTTGGTCAGACATTGAAGACCCCATCGTCATCCACTGCATCCTGGGACCATATTCAGTCATCCTTACTTTTGTCTTGTCACTGGTCTTCAGTGACTCTGGAAGAGAGTGAGACGCATAACTTTGTATAACTCTACCTCACTTAAATCCAATTCACATGCAAGTCAAGATGGTCCTCTTCAAAATGAAGAATAAATAATAACAGGACTACATTCCTTTAAATCAAAGATGATAGACCCTGAAAGGGCATCTTCCATGGATACAGATATATCTGAGAAAGATCACAGATCTAAAACTGGAAATGTCTCTGGAGGCATTTAGTCCAACTGCCTCATTTTATAGATGAGGAAACTGAGTACCAAAGAGAGAAAGTGAATTGCCCAGAGTTGCTCAGGTAAGTTGGTGGCAGAGCTGGGATTCTACCTCAGGTTCAATGACTACAGGTTCAGCACTCTGCCCTAAGTAATCTTCCCATTAAACTATGTTCTGCCCTAAGCAGCTCCTGCATTTATAAGCTTGCCTCATCTGCTGGTCCATTTGCATCAAGTGAGTCATACATACAGTATATGGCACATAACAGTCTGAACTGTCTGGTATTATCTGTTGATCTGAAACAATTATAATACAAAACTGCTTCATTTGAGGTTTAAAGAAAGTGTTACATATAATGTTTCTCTTGTTCACATGCCCTGTGGTTTCCTATTTCAACAGATCATATATCCTGGAATGGCGGGGGAAGATAGAATGAAGGTAGGAAAACAGAAAGACAAGGGGATGAATGTATAAAGGGGACTGACAATAATCTATTATGTTTACACCTTTTTTGTGTAGGTAGGTGTTACTGTTGGTAGGATAGTCTAAGAGTTAGAGGGGATGTAATATCTATGTCAGAAAATAGTGCCTGGAAACTATTTTTCAGTTGGCACCCCTGATGAACTGTAGTTTGAGGAAATCTAGTTTACACATCCATCTCAAGGACAGCACTGGGGACTCTTGAAGTCAAGTCAGGGATCTAGGTGGGCACCAGAGCCAGGTGGGCTCAGTGGAACTATTCCAACCTAAAGCTGCCCACAGAACATTACTTTGACACCATTTGCCAATTTAAAAGAGTCAGAAGAGCTCTCAGGTAGATGGTCTATTCCAGGGGAATTAGTTTTATAGGCTCATAGATTTAGAGATGAAAGTATCATAATCTCCTTATTTACCCGATGAGAAATTGAGAACCAGATAGGTTAAGTGACCTATGTTAGGATTTAAACCCAATTCTTCTGACCCCAAATACATAATTCTTCCTACTCTTTGAGAAAGTCTTATAAGATTCTAACTTAATTCTCTGGAGCAGAGTGCCATAAATATTTCAAGCCTACTCTAGTCTTGACTTAAGTCCCAAAGTCACCTAGCTCAGAGGTCTTCCAATTGTTCCTATATCTAGAGGACAGACAGAGGGACACCATTCCTCAAGTGTTTCACTCAGTAAATTACAAAAGTAAATTGGTTAGGAGCTAGCTAACTTGTTGAGATTTTTATTGAAACTTGCTTATGACATGGCCATATTTTGTGACTCCACTTAATAAAGCTAGCATTGTTTATTCAAGATAGTATGTCACTTTTTTTTTGGAGGGGGCAAGGAAAGGCAATTGGAGTTAAGTGACTTGCCCAAGGTCACACATTTAGTGTCAAGTGTCTGAGGTCATATTTGAACTCAGATCCTCCTGACTCCAGGGCAGGTGCTCTATTTACTGTGCCACCTAGCTGCACCGATAGCATGTCACTTTTAAGCACACACATACAGGTATAATATGTGCGTATAACATATATGTGTGTACATGTATATGTGGTATACATCTATACACATACGTGTACATGTATGCCTTGTGAAGAACTTCCTTCTTAGCAACTTATAGTCTTAAAGAGCTGCCTAGGGCACCAAGAAGTTATTTGACATTCCCAAGGTTACACAAGTATGTGTCAGAAGCAGGTTTTGAACCCAAACTTTCCAAGACCAACTCAATATCCACTATGTCATGCTGCCAATTACTGACAAATTCTTTGTCTTATTCTTTGGGTTTTTTTAGTCATTAATGTAGATAAGGAGTTCTTATCTTATGTAGATAAGGAGTCCTCATGGACTCCTTTGGCAGGCTGGTAAAGCCCATGGACCCATTCTTAGAATAACATTTTGCTTTAAAATACGTAATATTTTTTTAAATAGGATTATAAACAAAAAATAAACCTATTAAAACAGTTATGAAAACATGCAAAAAAGTTCACAGATCTCAAGTAAACAATCCTTGACCTAGATACAAGTAGCAACAAAATTAAAATGTCATGATGTCTGGATATCAAAATATCATATCCAAGTGTATTGGATATTATCAGTTTTGACATCAATGTTTTGAGTTGACTTGGGGGACCTTTTTTCTGTTGGATGCTATTGTTAAGGTTATATTGGATAACTTAATTTTGCTTTGTATTATTTTTGTCTGTTAAGATCCAGTCTACTAGAGTGAGGACAGACTCCCATGGGAGCTTTTTCCTCATTACCAACATCAAAGATTTCTGTCTATGTGTAGGGCTAGCTACTGAAGATTGCTACATGACCTCTTTGGCTGGCTTTAGAGCCATGCTAAGCTTGTGAAATGGTCACCCTATTCATCATGTGTAGTAAAAAGACTAGAAATATAGCTTTACCTTATCCCATTGATAACATAGACCAGATGACACAAGGTGCTACAAACTTGACTGACCCTCTCCCTGACATGTCTAGCCTAAACTTCAGAAACTTCTCTGGGCAATTCACCTCATCAGCTTTGGCCTGTGATGAAATGAAATGTTTTAGGTATTTCCATGGTGTAAAGTAGTTAAAGCTGTTGAAACTGTCCAGGATCCTTTTCCTGCACCTGGCACTGAGCTAAGATCAAGACTTTACCACTATAGAGACAAAGGATTTTGCAAATACTTCCTGTGTCACCTTAGGCAAAGCATCATCCTTCTAGACCTCAGTTTCCTTGGCTATAAAATAAGAAGGCCAATACAAGCATAGTATCAGATTAACCAACCAACCAACAAGTCTCATAGGAAATATGTAAGTTTGTTGCTCTTCACCTTTGGGTAAAAATCCTATTATCAAAAAATTTACAATTCCATGTTCAAGAGGATAGAAAGAGTTTTATTAGACCTGGACATTCTCATTCTATTCTAATATCTTCTAGAAGTTAATTTCTTTACTATGCCCATGTGTACACATATACCAAGTATATAGACATGGGAATATATGTATATACACATATATACACATATGTGTATAAATTTATATGTGTATACATGAAAATATATGTATATGTGTGTGTTTCCATACTGATAATAAACATTCCAATTTACTAATTACTGAACTACAATTCAAGAAGTCCACATAAGCTCAAGTCTTGATTCAGTAAAAAAATTTAGGGACTTAAAATCATGGATCACATCTGAGGGTGGTTAAATTGTTTCCACTGATATTATGATTCTACTACACTAAAGAAAAATATGCATGGTTACTTTTCAAACATGTACTTTTTTCGATGTTGATTGCTAAGAAAGTCAAAATCGGAATAAGACTGGTTCTCAATAAATAAAAGAATAAAAAGAGCTTACTTCTTTTAAAAATTCTTTATCTAAGTATTATTTTTCATGACTGCATTCTAGCTTTTTAAAAAATAATTTTCCTTTTAACCTTTGTTTTGAATTACCAGAGTAAGGCCCTTCTCACTTTAATCTACTGATTCTTTTTGAGATAATAATTACAATAAAGGCAATGTGTTATAAAGGTTATCAGTGAATAATTTGCCCTTTTGGCATAAATTTAAAAATAGCTATTTTAAGATAATTAATTTCCTTGAGAGCAGGGATGTTTTGTGGGTTGTCCAGTCTCCCAGCCCCTTCTAAGATCAGACATATATTTAATAAATGTTGAATTGAACTTAGTTTAGTCAAGTCCGAAGGGGACAATTTTTTTTGTGTGTGTGTAGGAAAAGTAAGCATTGAAATGATTCAGGGCAACAGCTCTAGAAACATACCTGTTCGACAGGGAGAGATATAAGAAAAGTTCATCTACAGAGGAACAAGATGCTAAAGTTTAACAGAAAGGAACTACATGAATGGTGGAGAAATTATCATTACTGCCTATTTCAAGGTAATTAAGAAGATTTCACTGACATTATCTAAATTGAATCTTTCCTTATTTAGGGGAGGAAAGGTGTGGGGTGTTGTTTTTATATTGTCAATAGGAAATCAAACCACAGAGATGTCAAAAAATCTGCCCAACATCACACAGCAAGTTAGCAGCAGACCTAGAATTGGAAGTGAATTACTAGGGGGGAAACGCACATTTAAAATACTGAGAAATAATAGAATTAAATATTAAATGGAAATCTGTCTCTTTGACAGTCTGATGATATAGCAAAAATCTTTAGAAATATATCCTAATATTTAAATATGCAGGGAATCAGAGATTCTCCATACTGTAATTCTTTTTAAATTTAATCTTTATTTATAGCCCTTATTAATATGATACTGGTAGGAAGAAAAGATGTTACCTTATGGCATTAAAATCTTCCTCATTGAAGGGAGAAATTGGTCCATAACCCAGACATGGCTGTGGAAAGGCTGTCATTTCTTCTGACACGGGATACTGAAATGCCCTGATTCATTGTAGAAATGTTGACACCCTGTTATTGTCTTTATAAATATGAATGCAATTGTCAATGTTTTTATTCTCTTTTTACAGGAAGAAAAATGGAAAGAAAGGGTAGGCCTACAAAAGGCAAATGTTTCAAAATATTTGAACCCTCAGCAATGATTTTCCAGAAGGAGCAAAAAGTGGAGCTTACTAAAAATAGGCTTAGTGAGATCCTGACCACAGGGCTAGCCCGAGGCGAAATTGTCAAGTAGGGAAAGGCTTGCCTTTGGAGTTTTCCTACTTTTCCTAGCTGTGCCCAATCTTTCCATCCTCTAGAGCCTAGAAGGAAAAGTGTCAAACATGTGTCCCATTCCCCTTCAGGGTCTTGCTTTCAGATAGATGTCAAGAAAGGTGTTAGGTGGTAACTGTAGGAATGCTAGGTGATAAGGTCTAATATTTCCCAGGAATATTTGCATTTTGATCAGAGACTTTTAAAGATTGAAAAGCCTTCGAGATTCAGAGAAAAGTAACTAAAATGGTAGAATAACAGGTAGGTGTGGTTGATGGGGGAAACAAGTGTCTTAATGAAATCTGAGGTTCGAGATTCAAACAAGCATAGGACACAGTAAAGAGACAGGGGTCAGCAGAGAGAAAATGAAGCCAACTAGCTTTATTAAGGGAAAAATACAATAAAAAGAACAAAGACCATGAAAATGTTCCACTGGGTGCTTGAGAGAAGGCACCAAAACTTTAAAGTATGGTGGGATTTTTATGGGATGTTTACCTGGGACAACCATGGAAGGTAGGGGTGGGAGATGAGGACCTTGGGACCTGGTATGTAGATTTGGATATCAAGGTTCTGGGACTGGTGCTGATTCATGTGGGGGGGGGAAGCTGGGGGAACAGCATCTAGTTGATATTCAAACTTCTTCCTGCAGGAAAGGAGGTTTTTGGCTATTGCTTCAAGTCTTACTTTGATGGGATTTGTGCCTCTCCTACCTTTCTTCTTTTAACTGGGTAGGGAGACTACTGAAGCCTGGGGTGGCATGGGATGGGGAAAGAGTATATAGAAAGGGGTTGGAGTAAGGAAGGGGGCTGCCATAGATTCTCTTAAGTTACACCTTATGGATATATGCCAGGCATAAATAATAAGACTGGTCTAGCTAAACCATTGACAGCCAGTCAGAAGTATGTAAAATCCTTACAACCATTTAACAAGCATACAAGTTAAGACTAAGTGGAACTGGTTTGGATTTCAAGATACTGAACATCCAGAAACATGGATACCAATCCAAAATTCATAGCAAATGTTAGTCATCGTTTCCTGATTTCTCCAGGTTTCATTATATCTTCCCTTGTATGTACATGTCTGCCTACATGTTGTGTCTAGAACATAAGCCTAAGCTTCTAGAGGCAGAAACTGTTTTATTTCTGTCTTTTTATTGGAGCCCATAAGCATAGCCCTTGACACAATGTAGGTGTTTCAGAAAAAATGTTTTGAATGAATGAATAAATGATTTTATTTTTGCCACTGTTTGGATTATATAAATGCTTTTAGAGGAGGCTATTTGGCACACTAGAGTCAAAAAGACTTGAATTCCAATAGAGACTTAGATAGGTTAGCTGTATGACCCTGGGCAAGTCACTTTCCCTTTGTTTACCTTAGTTTCTTCAACTATAAAATGGGGATAATAGTATCTACTTCCCAGGGTTGTTATGAGGATTAAATGAGAAAATATTTGTAAAATGCTTAGCATTATGCCCTGACAAGGTAGATACTTAAGAAACGCTTGTTTCCTTCCAAGACACTAGCAAAATGAATCAATCCTCCCTCCCAAAATTTCAGTGCTCTTGCTATACTGCTGTATTTGTCTATCAGTGTATTTAACATATAAAGAAACAAAACAGAATCATATCTTTTTCTTAGAAAGAAGATTCTTTGTAAACACATAGTTTCAAGTCCACTTTTATATGAAAAAGCTGAAGTTTTCCTCTTCATTCTACATAATCACAAAAGAATATCCCACTATGCAGCAGAGGTGCATAGCTCTGTGATATAAAGTGATTTATTTTGGATAACCCAAAGGGACTTTTAAATATCGAAGATTGGAACTTAGGGTATCAGAGACCTAGAATCTGAGAATCATGTGAGAGTTGGAAGAGATCTGAAAAGCCATCCATTCCAATTCCCCCATTTTACAGATGAGGAAGCTGAGGATCTGAAAGATGAAGTGGTTTGCCCGGCATCATCCAACTAGGTTTCCAATACCATACTTGTTAAGGCTGATTCGATCAGACAGCTACCCTAAAGAAACTTGTTACTGGCATTCTTACTTGTGAAATAAGGGAGAAAAAAAAAGTAATTACAAAATTAGAAAAGGTGCCTTTAAGTGACAGTCTTAAAGAATCCACTTAGGTTATAGGCAAAATAGCCTTCTTTCTTACTGAGATGTACAGTAATAACCCAGGTTTATAGCTTACCTGCTCACCTCGGGAAATGGTAACAACAGCCGTTATTTTCCCTAGGAGCAATGCCTGTAACCATGTCATTCTCTGATAAATCATACCAATTGCATCTTATTATCACACCAATGGTTCAATTAACTCATATCACCACTCAATTTATCAAATTAAAAAGGAAGGGTTTTGTGTGTTCTGATAATTGTTTCATTAACATAAAACTAGTTAGGTCTCACAAAGCTTCAGATCAGGCTTTATATTGTCTGAGTGCCGCCTTGTTTCTGACTCCCCTACATTGGCATGGCTCTTGCCTTCCATTAGTTGTCATTATTATTCTTTCATTAACATACATATGGCTATTGAATGTGGCAGGTTTTCACAGAAGACAAACACAAAATTATTGAGCAAAATGGTATCCATAATTTTGAAATGCTGGGAATGTTTTTAAGCATCCAGAAGCTTTAAAATACACATCTCCATCTGTTCAGTGGGATAGTTTAGTCCCTGCACATGGATGGGATAATAGATGCAGGGAATCTTATATTAGAGTGCAAGGATGTATGAAACAATGTTTTTAAGAGACATCACATTTTTATTTTAGTCTATTATTTGGACTGATTTTTTAAGTCTATTTTTTTAAGGGGACTGATTTTACCATCACCCATATAAATGGGTGCAGGCATTTAACCTAGCAACCTTAAGGTGACAAAGATTAATTTTAGATTTAGAAACTTTAGTTCAAATGTTTTGAGGATTTCAGTACAACTATCCTCCAGACATGATGTGCCTACTAAAAGTGGTTCTCATTTAGATCAAAGGTAGAAAATTCATATATATGCCAAAATATTTATACCACCGCTTATATGGTGGCAAACAATTGCAAACAACGTAGATGCCCATTGTTTGGTGAATAGTTAAGAGAATCATGGTACATGAATGTAATGGAGTATCCCTGAGTGGTAAGAAACAATGAATATGAACAATGCTAGGCATCATGGAAAGATGTATGAGCTGATACAAAGAGAAGTGAGCAAACCCCAGAAATAACAATGACTACCTCTATATAAATAAAGAATAACAACAGATGTTGAAATCGAATGTTATATAATTATAATGACTAACCTTGACCCTGAAAAAGAGATATCAGAATAGGCTACTCTCCCTTTCTTGTAAAGGTGGGGGACTTTGGCAGTGGGACATCACATATAGTATTACATTTGGCTAATATGTTCACCAATTTTTCAGAAAATTTATTTGTTCCTTTTTAAAATTATAAATGTTGGTTTTCTAGATAGGGAAAGAGGAGGAATATATTAAAAAATAAAGATGACACAAAAAAAGAGATCTTTTTTTAAATTCCTTTACATATGAAGATATTCCAAATAACACAGCATCGTGTATGGTTCAGAGTTATTTTTCTACTCAAGTTGATGGAGTCATATTGATCTATTCATAATTTCTTTTACTTCCTAGTGCCAAAGTCAAGTTTTGGTGCTTATACTCTTATGAAAGTAACAATTATCAGGAAGAACTACCATCAACTCAATCCAAAAATCAATACATAATCACTGATATATCATTTAATTTACAAATACTGGTTTCTCTTCCTGATTTCATCAATCCAGTAGTACCGTGTTTCCCCAATAATAAGACCAATCCTGAAAATAAGCCCTCCCCTTACTGTGTAAGATTCCTCTAAAATAAGCCCTCCCCCCAAAATAAGCCCTATTGAGATTGCTACTGTAGTGAAGGTGATCCCCTGCGCTACATGCTACATTACGGTACCCTCTGTATGCACCCCCCCCCCCCCCCCCCCCCCCCCCCCCC
>NW_027187263.1:1017285-1022478 GCF_028583685.1 Petaurus breviceps papuanus | reverse complement strand
GTGAAATGCACACCTGAGCTGCATCCAATCAGAGCTGCAGCAGTGAGTGCGTCATCCTGTTCTTCCCCAGTGATTTGCTTATTGAATAAAGGTACATTTTTTGGTTCACATTTACCTGTTTATTAAAATTGCTGTCAATGTTCATTAAAATAAGCCCTCCCCTGAAAATAAGCCCTCTGGTGTTTTTCTGTCCAAAAAAATTAATAAGACAGTGTCTTATTATCGGGGAAACACGGTATTGCTGCCATTGTTGTTCTAACCTGAGTCCTTTTTGATTCTTACTAACCCCTATGGCCAATGTCTCCAATCAGTATTCCTTTCCAGTATCCTATGCATCTGTTCCTTCTTTTCCACTCCCACTGGTTAATCTAGTTAAGCCCTTATTACAAATTGAGCTTCCTGTCCCCATCCTCTTTGTCATTCAATCATTCCTCCACAATACTATTAAATTAATACCTAATTAATTAGTACCTAAGCACTGCTTTCAGTCCTTTATTCTCTTTCTCAAAAATCTTCAGTGCTTTTCAACTATATAGAATATAAAAGCCAAATTCCTAGAATGAAAAAAAAACAAAACTTTTATAAACTACCTATAAACTCCCCAACCTACCTTTCCAGCCATATTTCTAGCTTCTCTCCATTCAGTCTAATCAGTGCTACCCAACAACCCTGTGCTTTCCTATCTCTAAGCCTGTCTATTCCTCTCATCTAGAATGCTCTTCCATTTCTCCTATCAATCTGTTTCAATCCCAATTATCAGTGGAGGTATAGTTGGGATTTCACCTCCAACGAGATAACAGTGCTTTGACGACCTCTTATCTTGACTGCTGCAGTGCTGAATTAGAGCTCCTAAGTTGTTTTTTTCCTTGTCTGACCAAAAGATAGCAATACTCTGAGAAGACAGAGCATTATATTAGACTTACTAGCTAGGGGCAAGAGGAAAGCAACAGAGAACAATCCCTGGAGTGCCTAGCATCCTAAGAGAGTCAAGCCACAGAATCCAGAGCTCCCAGCAGAAAGTAGCAGGATGGCCTTAGCATGAGAAACCTGCATCTTAGGACTCTAACTAACAACAGGAAATTAGATGGAATATCTTTTAAATCAATACCTCTGTTTCGCCTCTCTTTTTCTTGGAATAAAACTTTATTCTGCACAACTATAATGCTTGCAAAGTGAGATTTGGTCTCAGTATATGGGATGCTGCCCTACAGAGTTATTCCCAGGTTTCTAAATTGAGAGCATAAAACTAAAGAAAAGTAAGAAAATCAGCCAAAAACTATCTGGATCCTTTATAACACTGCAATTTGTGATGTAAAGGTTACATGAGTGTATATAATACAGTGCACATATACAAACACTTATTTCTTATCTCCCCAAATAGATGATAGAGCCAATGTGACACAGCCTTAAAATTAGGAACACCTAGATTCAAGGGTAGCTTCTGACACATTCTAGCTATGTGAACCTGGGAAAGTTGATTGGGCCCTCAGCATTCCAAGTAACTCTCTAAGAATATAGGTTGTGTGGAGTGGGCCAATTTATATTGCTAGGGGAAGTTCTCGACCCTGAATCCCCCATCAGGGGGTTCCCTATGCCAATGAAATTAGAGTCCTCTTTCTATCCCTAACTAGATGAACACAGAAAACCAACAAGTCTTCTACTTTGGAAGGCACAAGGGGATAATGGGAAAAATGGTGGCTTTGGAACCAGAAGACCTGAGTACAAGTCCTGCATCTGATACTTGCTACCTGTGTTACCCCAGAAAGTAAGTCATTAAACCTGAGTTACAACTTCACCATCTATTAAATGGGAATAACAATGTTCCCACTATTTAAATCACAAGGTAAAGAAATTGTTTTTTAAGTCATTTCTTGAAACATAAATGTGAAGTCTTTGAACCCCTACAAGGCTTGGCAATGAGTTGGTGTCCAGCAAATGAGTATACACACACTATGCGTGTACATATATACATATGTACATTATGTGTGTATATATGCATGTGTGTATATGTGTATGTATGTATGCTTGTATATTTGGGGGGCATTTGGGATTAAGTTACTTACCCAGAGTCAAATAGCTAGTAAGTTTCTGAGGCTGAATTTGAACTCAGGTCCTCCTGACTCCAGGGCTGGTGCGCTATCCACTGTGCCACCTAGCTGCCCCCTCAAAAAATATTTAATGATTGATTAAAAATAAAAATTTTTTGAGAGCCAAAATATTTGATTCAGACTGACTCCTGGGTGGTTGGTTCCTATACAGATGTCCTTGATGACCGAGGCTTTGGCTTGGCCTTGAAGCCTGCTCACAAGAACATCCTTTGTAATGTGACTGCATATGAAAGCAGTTAACTGACTTTTCCTAAGACTTTTTGGCACCTAGACAACAAAAGCTTTATTTCTAAGCTACTTCCAGGATATGACAGACTAAGATAATGGTAAGAATACTTGAGTCTTTTTGTCTCATTGCTCTATAAAAACCTTGTCCTAAGAATCAATAAATGGAGTTCATAGTTCTTCCTTGAACTACCCACATGGTCTGTTCATTTCTTATTCACATCTCCGATCACGCTTAGTACTGGACACTGAGCAGCCCATGACAAAAATTCAGTTGGCTAAATCTTACAGACATAGGTGGTATTCAGCTGATACAAACCATACACAGTAAAAACAAAGATAATGACAACAAAAAATCAAAAAGGCCAAATTTACTTCTATATTTTTAAACCCAAATTCGAAATAGAAGTACTTCCATTGGTCTATGTATCACCAACCAGGAGGCTTGGAAAATATGCAGTTCGATATTTTGAAGCAGTCTACATCAAAGTAAATAGAAGAACGAAGATGGGAGTGGTGAATGTGATGCCGTCAACACAATTACTCATTTGATTTTTTTTTTTAAGTTATAGTTACTCCTAAGCAAAAAGCATCCTATTTCCTAGCACTACTGGACTTCTTTAAATGTGATAGCAATATAATATAATGGAGTCAGAGGAACAAGGTTCAATTCCCACTTTCCACTTACTAACTTGTGTGACTTTTTGGGCAATGGATTTCATGTCTCTGAATTTCCTTATCTATAAAACAAGGAGGTCATATTAGAGTATCTCTAAGGCTTTTTTTCTATTCTGAAATCCTATGATACTCTATTGAGTGGTCCTATTGCTACTCAGGCAGCCACTGATATTTTGTGTGTGTGTGCTCATGTGAATGAGCAAGAGTATTAGAGAACTGATATAAATGTCTAACTGATTTAGTCACAACCTATAGAGTTATAGCAATCACTAAGTAATCACTTCTATCTCTAGTCACCTTGTAAATTGAGACTGAAAGGACCCATGCTACCAGTGGAAACCTGCCCAGTCAGTCCTCTTAACAGGTAATACAGGTGGTACATTTGGACATTTTGCTCATACCCAAATTTGAAATTTGATGGAAATACAGTGTCCACATCAAAAAAGATGTTGTTGCTGTTGTTTTAATTTAGTTTCAGTGTTAGATTATTTTGACAGGTGGATGAGGCTTCCCTGTTGCTCTCAAAGTGTCATTTTCTTCTCCATCTATCATGTATGAAACCACTGGGGATCTCACTCATGATTTACTCTTCATCTATTCCAAAGAGAAGCTTCAGTTCTTCATTAATGTAAGCTGATTCCCAATACTGCTGCCTTTAATTTGGGTTTTAATATCTGCCTTGCTGTCTCTGTGGCTGTCGCTGCCATAACCCAGACACAGAAACTGACAGCCAAGGCACTAGAAAGTTGTTTTTCAACCATGCATAGGCAGTCTTATTAGTCATACAGGGTGGAGTTGGGTTTTGGGGGGGGTATTTTAACCTCTCCATCTCCCCCAAGCAAATGTTGTGAAAGTATTGTTTCTAAGTACTTGTCAGGCCTGAAAGAACTTTCCTGGTGTATATAGAATTAAAACTGATTCTGTGTCTTGAGATCTCCCTTTAGAAATTTACTTTAAGACACCTGTGCAGGATTACCATTATATGAGACAAGATAACAATTATTTTGTATGACAAGCAGGATTTCTCATGAATTCCTGTTGTGTTGACAGTGAATGATTGATGATCTGGGGAACTAGCAAGAAAATAAAACTAAAGCAGAGAAAATTGGATTTTCTCCACCAAAAAGTCTCGGCAGTGTAGAGACTTCCTTAGAAGTCTTCCCAATGAATCAGTAACTCACTCAGTGTGTAAACCAAGCAATAATGAAAAGGAACAGTGTCAAAGAAAGCTTTAAAAATCAATTTGTATCTTCTTGATGGCAAAGTACTGCTTGGAGATTTTTAAAAACAGAAGGGATAAAAAGGTCTCTTCCTGAGTAGCTCAGTGCAATGGGGGGAGGGGAGTCCCTAGCAAAGGGCTGAAGGAACTAATGCAGTCTGAAGTGTCCCTGGGTTGTGGTAGTAAGACTCCTGTTGACCTAACACCCATGAGGCTTGGAAGAGATAGATCTCAAGACTTTAAAGTGCTTCACATCAAAGCAAATAGGCAGCTAAAGATAGAAGGGGTGGTGATGTCTCAAACACAATTACTAATTAGACTTTTAAAAAAAGTGGTTCTGGATGTCCCTTCAATTGGATTTTTTTTAAATTTATTTTAGAGAAGTATGATTTCTCAGCTACGGTTATCCTTAAGCTTAATATTAATATCCTTAGTATTTCTGATCACTTATAAAAAAAAAAAAGCAAAACACTGATACTTTGGGCAACTATACAAAAGAAAAGCAACCTTTTTTGGGGAAGGGCAAGGTGTGTGAGATGGTTTATAGTAGCTCCAGTTAAGATTTTATCATTTGGATTTTTGAGAATGCACAAAGCTATCCTAGACCCCCTCCTTTAATAAAGGAAGTTCCATATTCTAGATCTGATACAGCAGAAAGAACAAATACTTTGAAGAAGACCAGAATTAATATATCCTGCCTCTATCATTTGCTATTCACATAACCTTAGGTAAGTCAGTTAACTGCTGTGGGTCTCAGTTTCCCCATCTAGAAAATGGAACAGTTTGACTACGTGGTCTCTAAGGACCCTTTCAGCTCTAAGTCTGTGATTACTGTGTACACATACACACACACACACACACACACACACACACACATAAACCACCCTTTTTTAAAGTCGAGTAATTATGTTTGAGGCATCACCCTTCCAGTTCTACGTTTATCATATATGTGTTACATATGCA
>NW_027187263.1:946332-1017275 GCF_028583685.1 Petaurus breviceps papuanus | reverse complement strand
GTCATCACCCTTCCACCAGCTCTATGTTAATGATTACTACACACACAGACACACAATCACATACACGTCTACCCTTATTTGTAAAAGTCTAATTAGTAATTGTGTTTGAGACATCACCACCCCTTCCATCTTTAGCTGCCTATTTTCTTTGATGTGAAACACTTTAAAGTCTCTCAAGCCTCATGAATGTTAGGTCAATAGAAGTTTTACTTGTATAACCCAGGGACATTTCAGATTGCATCAGTTCTGCCTTTTCCTGGGGACTACTAGATAGATAGATAGATAGATAGATAGATAGATAGATAGATAGATAGATAGATAGATAGATAGATAGATAGATAGATAGACAGACAGATAGACAGACAGAGAGACAGAGATGTACATAATCATTGAACACAAATCTATAGCTGGAATGGACCTTGTATGTATGTGTGTATACCATACATACACATATGTATGTATATATGTGTATCATATATGTAACAAGTGGAAACATAAGAAAACTGGAAAGAGCAGTAGATTTAAAATTAGAGGACACGGATTCAAATCCCCTTGCCACTTACTACCTGCATTACTTTGACCAAGTCACTTCACTTGTCTGGGTCTTCAGGTTCCTCACCTATGAAATAAGGGGACTTGACTAAATGACTTCTTAGGTCATGTCTACGATTGAGATCTTTGATCCTCTCATCCTGTGATTATAGTATATTCTGGGCATACACACATATGAAACATAATAACTCTCAGAAAGTCTTGGAAAATGTAACAATGAGACCTCTATAAATGAACAGACTAGAGATGTTTTTTCCCACCAACATATATTAATAGGGTAGAGTGTGATTGGAAAAAGATGGAATTCTAAGCAGAGGATAAGATGGAAGTACAAGTATACAAAGACGACAATTTCTGGGCAAGAAAAGGCCAAAAAGGCAGCAAACTTACATGTTATCTGCCATTTCTATTTTGCTGAACATAGTTCTTTTTAAAACAGGTATAAAAAAATGAAGATTTCCTATCTGTTTTGTTTTGTTTTTTCCTTTTTTTTTTTGTCTTGGAAATTTTATGATGACACTAAAGATGTTATTTTGCTGGTTGAGATTCCCTATTTATGCTGTTGTTTCCGAGTGAGAATGACTTGTGCTTCATCATCCCTATGAACTTTTGTTTTTTTCTTAGACTGGTTCTCCTTATCTCTTGTAGTCTATAAATGTAGCAGCTACTCATAGGCCAGATCCCCATACTGATCAAGGTAGAAGCTTTGACCTACTCCATTTCCAATCTAGGCCATGTCACATTTATTTAGACAGCCTGATGGCACTCCACTCTCTGGGGCTCACCATCTTGATGCTGAGCTTGATAGGGACAATTTGATTGACTTAAGTCCTACTGCAGATCAGAACTCTTTTTTAGATTTCCGTTTGTTTTGATCAAACATTATCCCCACTAGTTTGTACTAGTGGGGAAAATATTTTTAGTCCATATATTCTTGAAGATCCCTTTGTGGCCCGAGGGCATGACTATAAGGACTATTAGTTGGGACATAATAGAGGATAGGCATGGGCACTAACCAGAAGTACTTCTGTCTTAACTTCTCTAGGTCTCAGTTTTCCTAATCTATAAAATGGGAATAGTAACAGCATCTACCCTAAGGGGTCATGGTGAGAATCAAAGGAGATGTCAAGCACTCTGCCGACCTTAAAGCACTATAGTAGTACAGCCTTAAAGTTACTAAGTAATGAGTTTGCCTAGTAGCAAGTCCAGTACACTAACCATATGCTCATTTCTGCTGATATTGTTGTGTGGGTGTTTCCTGTCACTGATGAGGTGTATCACCTGCCATCTGAAATGAGATGAGCAAGGGCTCGTTTCTAAGCAGACACTTCAAAGCAGTGCTCGGGCATCTGGGAGAACAGGTGTTTGGCATTTTGGATGGATGGGCGGGTTCCTTCTTGGTGGTCATCACTTCCCAAATGACAGGCTTCGAAAGCCTTCCCGCACCTCCTGTGACAACATTGCACAGTGTTTAACTCTGCTAATTGGCAGGCGCTGTGATGTCACTCCCTAAAGTGCCACTTCTGGGAGTGATGTAAAAGCACGGGGCCCCTAATAGCACAGAGCGCCTGTGGGCAGGTCAGGCCCAGGACTAGGGGTAGGGGTTCAGGGGAGGGGGAGATGGATGAGAAGGCACCAGCTGCTATTTAGTTAGTATCCTCTCTTCTCACCATCTGCTTTTAAACATTGGCTTGGGCTGGGGCGGGGGGGTGGGGGGGAAACGGAGGGGGAGAGGACGGTCAGGGGGCCTGTGGCCTTAAACATCTAAATGCTTGATCAATTCTGCCATCTAGTGACCAGGACCCAATCTGCATGCTATTCAGTATAGGTTTTCCTTCAGAACCTAGTCTAATTGATTGGCAGATATTTATGCTAAGTGCCTGGGGGGCCAGTTGGTAGTGGGTGAAAAGGTGGGGGGGAGGGAGGAGGGAAACCATAACCCTCTCAAAAGAAAAGTAATCACTGGACCAAGAAAAAAAAATTAAAAAGGAACGGTTCCTGGGGCTGCCCCTCTAGAAAACCAGGCAGGTAGGTATCACGCTGGGCTGTGCAGCTTCAGATCAGCAGAGGCAGCAGCAGGGGCTGAGACCACCTGTTAAGCAAAAATCCAAAAATCTTCAAAGACCTTGCAGTGCCAAAAACCTGTGAAGAGAATCCCCCTGGACTGAAGACATCTTTGAAGACAGCCCCTCGTTAACACTGCTCCTTCCTCCTATGGAAAGCTAGACCTCTCCACCCCTGGGCCTCGAGCTGATTTTTTTTTTAAGGAAAAGAAAAAAAAAGATTATTTGTTTTAAAGGAAAAGAAAAGATTATTATTCTACAGATTCCTGCAATGGAACAAGAAAAAAAATACAAGAAAAGTGTCTGACTATACTTAGCTCAAATGATTCTGTTCCACATAGAATTGCTTTTATCGGCTTTGATCTCAGATACTAATGAGATAAAATACTTTTAGTCATCAAGCAAGTGTGATGATAGCTATGCTCACAAAACTTTGTGTTTGCAGGCAACTGTGAATGGCAGATGTCAAGGTGGTTTTTTGTTTTTAACTATGGACTAAGGGAAGGAATTGAGTTATCTGGAAGCCGCCCTAAGCCACTATGTGAAGGCTGGACAATAGAAAGCCTGATGGAAATTAGAAATAAAATTCTGATAAGAACTAAATTAGTTGTATTTGCCACAGTCTTTTCCCCCCAAACTAGGTACTCTGCAGGATCCTTACACTTAATTTTGACACTGATTCTTGGCTGTAAAGTCTCTTAACCTGGGATTAACCTCTCGGACATTTTCCAAATGTATGCAACACAACTCCTTCTTAAGTACTGTTATCAAGTGATTCCTCAAATTAGGGCCAAAAAGAATTAGTCATTCTAACTCTTCAAAGCAAAAGAGGTTAGAATCTTAGTCCTACTCCATCTGTACAACATAGTCTATCAATCTGTCCAGCCCCACCATCTGTTTCTAATATGCTTTGTGTCATGGCATTACTGCTGCTGCTGTGTTGTTTTTTTTTTAATGTTTATTGGGCACTCACTATGCACTAGGAGCTTCAGAGTACCCACAGAACATAGTCCCTTTACTCTAGGAGTTTATATTCCCATATAAGCTCCTCCAACCACCGAATGTTTCAACAAAATATGTAGAATCACAGAATGAACCAAAGACATGACTAGTCTAAGTCATTTTAGGGATGAGGAATCATCTAGTCCCAAGCAAGTCAAGACCAGAAATGAAGGGTCCTAGCTCCTAATCCAGGATTTTTCAACAAAATCCTGCTAATTTCCTAAGAAACTTCTTTCCTATCTTTCCTTTTTCTCTTTCTCCCTCTTTTCCTCCCTTCTTTATTTCCTTCCTTTTTTTCCTTTTTCTCCCTTTTTTTCCTCCCTCCCATTCTCCCCTATTTCTCCTTCCCTCCCTCTCTTCTTTCCTCTTTTCCTCCCGTCTGAAACATGTCTGAAAGAGGTGGTCAACAGACTGACACTTACTATCCAAATTTCTACTTTTTCTTTTTCCTATCCATCTTTAAGATGAATTTGTTAACAGTCATCTTGGAGTAACATAGAGACAATCTAGCAGGCAGAACGACCTGTGTTCAAGACCTACCTCTAATACATGCTGGCTGTATGAACACAGACAGCTTACTTTAACCTCTCAGTGCTATGGGGACCTCTCCAACACACTAAATGTCAGAGTAGGTTCCAACCTGCATTGGAGAGGGAGTTTCATTCATACAAATGAAATTTAAGGTCTGATATATATAACAAAAAACACTTTGCTGTAAACTTCGAATGTGGCCTTGGGCTCGTTTCCTGTGTTGATTCTTCAGAATCAAGCACTGATTTTTCACATCAGTAATTTTTCAGTCTTCCGATGTGTTACTAAAACTCACTCAAGATGCTTCAGTGCTAAACCTGATTCTGCCATTTAGAGTATCTAATTTTTTCTCATGTTCTAATCTTCTGGCATCACTGAAATTAAACAAAGACCTATTTTTCACACGATATGATCACTTTAAATCTACATTTGTAAATGGCTGGTTAATTTTCAAACCATACACAGCTTTTTGAAATAGTGTAACTGCATCCTTACCCCTTCAAAAAGTCAATAAAAAGAAAGTATTCCAGTCTCATTTGTCGACAAGTTTTAGCTCTTTGCATTTGCTATTGTGTTTCTGATTTTGTTTTGCATCTATTGGTTCTGACAGGTATGTTATTTAAAAAAAAAACACCACTGATTCTTGTAATTATAGAAGAATGGGCATTATAATTCTTCTATGCAACATGACTAATGTGAAAATGTGTTCAATAGGAATGCATGTGTAGAGTTCATATCAGATTGCAAGCCATCTTGGAGAGGGGGGGAGAGAGGTGGAGAAAATTTAAAACTTATGAAAGGGAATGTTGACAACTAAAAATAATTTAGTTTTAAAAAAGAATGGGGGTGAGCATGAATAACCTCTGAAGAGTAGAGCCAGAGTCTTCAAACCTCCTGTGTCTTCATTTCTTTCTTTTTCTTTTTTAAAGATGACAAGGGACTCAGTTAAGAGGTTAGTGTTAATAAGAACTGAAGAAAATTAATAATCCATTCACAAACAATTTGATTCTTTCCTGATAATTTAAACAAAGCATACTTAAAACTTCCAAATTCTCACTTTCTCCTAAGCAAAGATATTCCTAGACAAGTTTAGGGAAGTTATCTCAGCTACTCAAATAGAGAGGTAACATTCTAAGTGGAGTTTCAAATGGATTGTGTTCCAATTCTTAACGTCTGAAAAGAATAGCCAAACAATGATAGTCCCAAGAGCCAATGCTAATGCCGGGGCAGAGCGTCTCTAAGATTCATTTGGTATTTAAATTAGGAAAGGACAAGAGTTCTCGGGAAAACAGCAGTCTCCTCAGACACTAGGGATTCACTCAGTTAAATGGCAATACTGAGGATGCAGCAATTGTAGAAATGGCCACACTATTGGGTAGCAGCTAATATGTGATGGGACACCCACAGATGCTGTGATACTATAGACACTAGCTAACCTAGGATCAGGTTTTAGAAAGTGGCCAATGCCAGATGCTTCAGAGGGGGACAGCATAAAATTCCCATTATATGCCTAATTGTGCCATATTACATCAAGTGGATAGGGATTTTTCCCTGACCCCAGCTGGTGATCACAATATGCCCTGGAGCGGGTTGCATTCAGACACCCAGAATTTAGTGCCTTTTCTCAGAGTTTTAGGGGGATGGAAATGTGAAGTCCCAAAGCTTCCCATGCACAAAGGACAGAAAATGGCCCCCTCTAATGAATTCCACGTGTGCACGTGTGCGCGCCCACACCACACACAGGCACACCGACACAACATGTCCGAGGTACTGCTTCACAGATCACACAGCCCTGCCACATAAGCAAACAGGAGTCGGCTAATCACAGTTTTGAGTGACTGTGCCTGATCAGCACATAAGGATTTTGTGATCCTGTATTTTGATAATGAAGGTTCAGGATTGTGTTTCACTGGCATGACCTCCTGCAGCCATCTGTCAGGTTGGGACTAGGTAGCCTTCTGCTATGGAGCTGCCGGGCAAACAGTAGCTGACTTTCCTAGCTACTGGTAATTGTTGTTGCTGTTCAGTCGTTTTCAATCTCATCTGGCTCTTAATGACCCCATTGGGGGTTTTCTTGGCAGACATGCTGGAGTAGTTTGTCATTATTAGTACCCAGCTCATTTTACAGATGAGAAAACTGAGGAAAACAGGGTTAAATGACTGGCCCAGGGTCACACAGTTAGGACATGTCTGAGGCCAGATTTGCTTATACAAATTTATTTTTGTTAATTTAATGTATTTGAAATTATCCATCCTATACCTCACACTGCTCTCCTTATTTTATTTCTTTAGTTTATTCATAAACTGTTCGCCTATCTGTAAGTCTGGTAGGTAATATATTACATGTTCTTCAAATTTTCTTGTAAAATCTATCTTTATATCTAGGACATGCAACCATTTTGACTTCATCTTGGTAAATGGTATAAGATATTGGTTTATGCCTATTTTCTGCCAGACGGCTTTCCAGTTTTCCCAACAATTTTTACCGAATAATGGATTCTTATACCAACAACTTTTTTCTTTACACTTGCCAAATACAAGGTTACTATATTTATTTGTGGCTGTAAATTGTATGCCTACTCTTGATCTACCTGGGAGGCCAAATTTGAACTCAGGAAGACTCATTTTCCTGTGTCCAGGACCAGCTCTCCATCCACTTCTGTCACCTAGAGAAAGAGCGCTGTAATTTCAACTGAATGCATAAAGGAAGGGCACAGACTTAACTTCTACCATTTGCGGACTGCCCATAAACCCTCGACGAGCTGGTTAATTTCTCTTTGGTGGAATCTCTATGTGCAATGGGTCTGGGCACCTACCCTTGCTTGTATCTTAGAGCATCCCATGGAAACCACCAGTTGAAAAATATTCCAGGCTGCCTCCCATAGGTCTGTTTAGTGGCTAGTGTCTCCCCATCCCCCAAAATTTACTTAGTATTTTTCTTTTTACCAATTTAGAGAATTGAGAAGTAGTGTGGTATAGTGGCTAGAGAACTATTCTCAGAGCCAGCAAGACCTAGAGTCAAGTATCTCCTGAGACAAACCAGTTGTGTGATCCTAGGTAACTCATTTAGCCTTCCAGTAATCCTTCTAGTCATGCCTGGCATACAATAGGCATTTAATAAATGCTAGATCTCTGACTAGGCAATTCTTATTTTCTTTTTTATATTAAGTTAATTTATTTATTTTTAGTTTTCAACATTCACTTCCATAAGTTTTAAATTTTCTGCCCCTCCTTCCCCTCCCCAAGATGGCATGCAATCTGATATAGGCTTTCTATATAGATTCCTATTAAACGTATTTTCACATATGACTAGGCAATTCTTGAAGAAGTTAGAAGTAGAGGAAACTCCATAACCTGGGAGTTCTCTATGCCAGTGCCATCACAGGCTTATCCTTATGACCATATTGTCTCCCCCAATAAAAATGTGAGCTCCTTGAGGGCAGGGGATCTTTTATTTTCATTGTATCCCCTGTGCCTGGTTCATATTAGGTGATTACTAAATGTTTGTTGATTGATTTTTGGAGAAAAGAATGTTGTTGCAAAGTGCTGTTTCAATTACTACCTCCAGCCTGCTCAGACTGATTACACAAAGCCCTCCTGCCCAGGGGCATACATAGGACCCCACCAATGTTGCACCCAAATATAGAGATCCACTTTCTGAAAGGGTCAGATTATATCCAATTGATCTGTATGAATTATTCTTTGTTACGGCCTCTAAGCAGGCCTGGGAAGCTATATAAATCAAGATTTGCACCCTAGGGAGCTGAAGCTGCCACTAGCAAGAAAGCTTCCCTAGTTGGTTAATGATTCTTTTCAGTTTGGCTACTACTTACTTATTTGAACTCCGGTCTCGAAGACCCATTGGTGGACTACCCTCCCTGGAGGCCAGCTCTACTGGTTGAGAGATCCTCCAACAATTATATATGAAATAGCTTCATACAAAAAAAAAATCATAGGCTTTAGAATCAAAAGGCAGCTTTCTGCTGTTCTACAACTCTCATTTTAAAGTGGAGAAAGTTCACACAGATAGTAGGCTGGAATTAGAACTCAGGTCCTCTAAAAATCCATGGCTCTTTATCATCATGTCGGGAATTGAAAAAGGTGAAGAAAGGTGAAAGGAGGATGAGGACTAAACAAAGAAAAGGCCCCCTTCTTCATCCCTCCACCCTCCTATCCACTACTGACTACTCAAGAAATCAAAGGGAAAGCTTTTTTAGCCTCTTTGCTTTCTAATCCCCTAGTCCCCCAGGACCTCCTCATCTGCAAAATGGCAAAATAATGCCATCTGGGGATACGGCTTATAATAGATTATTAGAGTTGAAGGAAAGCTTAGGAATCATTCTGAACAATCCCTTCAGGAAATCAGGGCCCAGAAGGGCTGACTTTACCCAAGGTCACAAAGCAAGGCATTTGCCGGGCAGGGACCAGAACCCAGGTCTCCTGGATGCCAGCCCAGTGTTCCTTACTCTTCTCATTGCCAATTATATTAAGATACTTTGGAAGTAGAGAATTATTGTATTAACTTTTTGGTCCTAAAAAAAATGCTTAGACCAGAGAACTAAGACAAATCCTGAGGAATGAGCAAAGTTCTGCAGAAGGACTAGTCAGCATGCTATGTATTTTCAATTTAGCATCAAATAGTGAATGTCAGTATGTGACCGACTTCTGCTTTCTTAGTTTTATTTACTAGCCAAAATAGGGTTAGGGAGAGGGCCTGTGATTTCATTGGCATAAGGAATCTAAGGTGAGAAAATGCCCTCTACCAATATAGATTAGAAACCACTCTGCAAGTGAGTCTTGGGGAAAGCGTTCTTCACTTTTTTAGTCAGTCTAGTGATGCCTACAGATCCTGTCTCAGGATGATTCTTAATTGAGGAAAATACAAACTTTCAATTAGTGGTTAGTCAGTCAATTAATAAACATTTATTAAGCACCTATTATGTACATGGCACTGTGCTAACAACTAGGGATAAAAAAAGAGGCAAAAAAGAGTTCCAGCCTTCCAATAGCTCACAAGGTTAATGAAAGTAAAAATGTTCATTTTTCCCTTTGCAAGTTCACAGATCCTTTAAAATCCTCAGGCTAAGAACCTTTCTCTTATCAATAGAGTTGCCTCGAGCAAACATTGAGATGTTAATGACTTGCTTAGGGTGATATGGTCAGTATTTATCAGAGATAAAATTTGACCCCTGGTCTTTCTCCAGGACTCCACCCACAATTCCAGGCTTCCTCTTATTTACCAGAACACTTTTTAACAGGATGCTCTATTTAGCAGTGATCAGCCTCATACACAATCATTCTTCTTGAATACATTTCTCCCATCCAAGGGGCTTAAATAACTTTGTTGGAGAATCATCTTTGAAACATTCCCACAAGGTAGATAGAGCCATATTGTACTGGCTATTTTGCGGTTGGGGAAACTCAGGCAATGTCTGTCTAAATAACATTTTCACTACAATAATTTAATCTACAAGGAGCAGTGTGGCATAATTGATAGAGCCAGACTTCTAGTTAGGAAACCTGGGTTCATATCCCCTCCAGGCACATGGTAATAGATGTGTTGTGTTGTCTTGAGCAGGTCACTAAACCTTTAAGTGTCCCCAAATAACTCTCTAAAGACTCTATGTTTATGCACATTACAAGAAGGAGTTTCTAAATCAAAAATTGAAATCACAAAATCAGACTATACTCCCAGAAATGGACAGGGGGCGGGGGGAATGGGGGGTGGAGGGTGGGGGAAGTCAAAGGAAAGGTCACCTATTCTATGACATTATAATACTATGTACAATAGTAATCTCTCCATGTTTGTTTTAATATTTCCTATTTCTCACCTATATCTATTTTCTATCATAAATTTCACTTCATTCCCTTTTTTCTTTGTTTTTGTCTTTTTCACATTCATTATATTTGCACCTCAGTTGGTATTTCAATTTTTCCCATTTTAAAAGCTGTTAGTACCCATGTAGTATGGTACCCATATGTACCCATTACCCTTATAATATGTATATATGAAATATATAGTAAACTCATTTTTTTCCAATCTAATCACAACTTCCTTTTTTAGACAGGAGCGATGGTGTTTGTCTCATACTGCCATCTAATGGTGCAAATAGTGCCTTATTTCCTCTATACTTAAAATTTCTATTGTAAATACACATCACATTGTTAATAAAATTACACATCCATGTTTTAAGACTTTTTATTAAAGAAAAACAAACCTCTTTTATATGATGCAAATGTAGCTTAATCTGGATTGGATCATGCTGCACACAGCACACTACAGGGGATGGAATGCATCTATCTGAAGCAGGTTTTAAAAAGCTATGCTACATTTAGAAGCTGGTGACTTTGCACTATATGTCCCATTACTAATTTGTTTTTGTTTTTGTTTTACCTGATTCACGTTATAATTTTGAATGGGTAACAAATTATTATATGATTTCATATGAATTTTTACTGGACGATACTTTTAAACATCCCTGCAATAAAACAATCTACCTAATGATGCTAACAATGTAAATGGAAAGAAAATTTCAAAAATAAATAAAAAATAAAAGAAACTGAATGTGGTTATATATTTATAAAGATCCATCTTAGCCTTTGGAAATAGTTGAAAAAAAAAGGCACCTTCATCCCTTTTTTTGCAGAGGTGGGAGACCTCTATATATATAGGTAATATAATATCACCTATAGTACCTGATATGGTTGGTATATTTCTTGGCTCTGCTAAACTGTTTTTCTCCTTTTCTTTCATATTCTTTGTCCAATGGTTCTGTAGGGATGTACAAATGAAGGTGATATAAAAACAAAATACAATAATAAAGTATTTCTAATTGTCTCTGGGTCATAATCTAGTTGTTTCTTTTTTAGTCAAAATCTCTTAATATATTTCATCTACTAATTATCTTAATAATTCACAAGAGGCAATAAATGAGCTTCTCATACCTATCTCTAGTTTTTGAGGTTTGGGTAAGATACAACCCACTGATATTTGTACGTACAGGAAATACATTCATGTCTTTCATAGAAGCAAAGAGGAGTAGGGAAAGACTTACACCAGACTTAGTGTCATGAACAGGAACCCTGACTTGGCCACTTAAGAGCTGTGTGAGCAGGAAAATTGTTTAACCTTTCTGATTCCCAGTGGTCTTTATCGTTTCTAAAATGAGGATGAGACTTGCAATAAAATATATTTATATATATACATATTTATATATATATATATATATATATATATATATATGACTGCTTCAAGTATCCAGCAGATGATGTATATACATGACACATTCTGTAAGGGTAAAGCAATATTTTAATGTAATATATCAATAGTAGTATGTCATTTGTCTCTAAAATGGCAACTTTTTGTGGAGTGGAAACAATTCTGACCAAGATTGAAGACACTTAGGTTTTAGTCTTGCCTCTGTCAGATTTGTTGTGTAACCTAGTACAATTCGCTTTAATCCTCTTGTCATTAATTTCATCATCTCTAAATGAGAAATATCTTAAAAGTTGAAAACTATGACTTGATCAATACTATCTTTACATGTCATAGGATTGGGATATTAAATCATTGGTAGACTTTGTTGATGAACTGAGTATTTTCCTAACCCAGTCACTTGTCAGTTTTCCAACAAAACTGAGAGTAGCGATAAGTGACCATGGTACCAGAGGCAAAAATTCAATCCTACCAAACCCAATGGTATTTCCAGGTACACCTCCTACTTCTTCTCAACCAATCTTGGAATTCTGGTAGATACAGACACCATAAAACAAAGATAAATATGTTAAAGAGTTTAAGGGTCAAAACTTAAAATGTACAGAAATGTAGATGTGATTAAAAGGAAACTAATCCAAATCAAAATATTATTGGTATATTAATAATATAGGGTTTATATTTGTATCCTGAAAAGTTCATGTACTTAAATGTAAATATCTAGATATGCTTGTATCTTTATAAATGGAGAGATAAAGTATCTTAATAGTTGTCTCTTGTGTTGTCTTTTATAATGAACTTGATTAGAATTCATAAGAGCCAATATTTATATAACACTTTAAGTTTTAGATTGCATTTTCTCCATAAGAATTCTGTGAGGTAGAAAGTACAAGTACTATTCCTGTCATTCACCTGTTACACAGGTAAAGAAACTGAAACTTAGAAGGTTATGGCTAGAAAACTAGTAACAGAACTGGGATTTGAACTCAGGTCTTTTGACTACAGATAAAGTGATCTTTCAGCAAAATATAGTGAAAAACATCTGACTGTGTAGTCAGAAGTGATGAGTTCTAATCCTGTTTCTGTTACTTCATACATGTGTGTAAAGCATGAACACATTGCTTAATCTCTTAAGAGATGGTTTTCAATCTCTTCATTTATAAATTAAAGGGCTGGACTAGAAGACATCCATGGCTCCTTCCAGCTCTAAATAGATGATCCTATGATCTAATATATTACACCTTATGCATAATATGCTGTATAATGCAAAGGAAAAGTTAGAGTATTGCCAAATAGATTAATAAAACTGAACTCAGTAGAAATCGATACTGTTAGAGGATGGCATAAAGTCTGAGACTTCATTAGTATGAAAACAAACAGGTAGTAATCTCCTCCACTAGTTCAACTAAAACAATGTTTCTAAAATTCTCTTTAATTTTATCCCAAATTATTAATTAAAATCTTCTAATAAGATGAACCCCATGATTCTTCTGTTTCCAACTCTTCTAAAATGGAGACGTCAGAAATTAAAAAAAAAATATATATATATATATATGAATTAGACTCTTTAGGTCAGTCTTGTTGCTGTTGTTCAGTCATGTCTGAGTATGTGACCCCATTTTGGGCTTTCTTGGCAGAGATAGTGTGTTTTTTTTTTCCTTTTCCAACTCATTTTACAGATGAGTAAACTGAGGCAGATAGGGTTAAGTGACTTGCCCAGGGTCACACAGCTAATTCGTGTCTGAGGCTACATTTGAACTCAGGAAGATGAGTCTTCCAGCCTCCAGGCCTCATGCTCTGTCCACTAATTGCCCATTTAGGTCAATCTACATGTGTTCAATTATTTTCTGCATACTAAGAAAGTGAAGGGAGTAATGGCAGTAAATTTCACCCAAGAAGATTGTAGAAAATAGTATGACAGGGGCAGCCAGGTAGCACAGTGAGTAAGAGTACCGGCTCCACTGTCAGGATGACTTGTGGATCGAATCCAGGCTCAGACACTCAGCACCCACCCAGAAACACCTGGCCATGTAACCTTGAGCAAGTTACTTAACCCCAATTGCTTAGGGGTGGCCAGGTGGATCAGTGAGTAAGAGCACCGGCTCCAGTGTTGGGATGACCTGGGGTTCAAATCCGGGCTCAGATACTTAGCAGCACACCCAGAAATAACTGGCTGTGTAACCTTGAGCAAATTACTTAATCCTGATTGCTTTAAAAAAAAAATAATATGACCAAAAAAAAAGTAGCTTGGATAAAGGAAAATTTTGTTTTTATTTTTATTTGGCATTTTAATTTTTCTCTATTTCCATATAAAAACAATTTCTAACATTCATTTTTAAAACTTTGAGTTCCAAATTCTCTCCCTTCCTCCCCCCCAACCAGCCCCACATTGATAACAAGCAATTTGATATACGTTATACATGTGTAGTTATGCAAAACATATCTATAATAGTCATGTTGTAAAAGAAAACATAGACAAAAAACCCTCAAGAAAAATAAAGTAAAAAAGCATACTGTAATTTGTATTTGGACACCACCAGTTCTTTGTCTGGAGATGGATAGCATTTTCCATAAGTCCTTCAGAGTTGTCTTGGATCATTATATTGCTGAGAATAGCTAAGTCATTCACAACTGATCATCTTACAATATTGCTATTACTTTGCACACAGTACATTTCACTTTGCATCAGCCCATGCAAGTCTTTCCAAGTTTTTCTGAGAGCATCCTGCTCATCATTTCTTAGAGCATTGCATCATAATCACACTTATTCAGCCATCCCCCAACTGATAGACATCTCCTCAATTTCTAATTTAAAGGAAAAATTTGGAAGCGAGTTTATAAACCTAAGTCCTTTAAAGTTTTCCTCTCCCTTTTGGGAGGATTTGAATGTAACTCCCACTCCCACAAATACAGCAAGGATATACAGCCCCTACTACTGTCTTCAAGGCAATGGTATCTCCCAAAATTATCTCCTTCTCTCTGGAAATTTCTGACTTTTTCAAGCTGTTCAAAATCATTTCAGCCTCTGAGAATAGTGAAAGTAAACAGTTTAATCAGATTAATAAAACAACAGACAAGTTTAGAAGCAAGAAGCACAAGTTATCATAGAACCTGCAGACATTTTCTCCACTTCAACCTCCTTTTCTGTTTTCTACAGCTTCTCACATTGAACTATGGGAGAGTCATCATAAACCACTTGTCTTCCAGAAAAGAGGAAGCCAAACATGGACAATTATACACAGGGTTTGGGAACACTAAAGCATCATTTGGTGACTTGATCGCAGTTATATGAACAAACAGTTCAGTGGGATTCTGGAATCCTCTGCTTCCCAAGTCCCAGAAATTCAACTAGGCAAGGTCTGGTTCATGTACCTGACTATCCTCCAAACCTAGCATTGAAAAGAGTATTGAAGGCGGCTAGGTGACGCAGCGAGTAAAGCGCTGGCCCCAGAGTCAGGAGGACCCGAGTTCGGTTCTGACCTCAGATACTTACTTAACACACACAAAAAAAAAAACTAACCATGTAACCTTGGGCAAGTTACTTAACCCCAATTGCCCTCCAAAAGGCAAAAAAATAAAAAAAGAGTATTGGGTAAATGCTCCAAACACTAATGTCGATAGAGTGTAATTTAATCTTTAAAAATAAATGAAAACCTAATATAAATAGTTAGTGGAAGACTGACATGAATATATAGTGGTCCTCTCACCATCTCTTTCTGTTTTACAATTCCCTTTGTGCTATGCTCTGAATTCTATTCCAACCCCCCCCCCCAAGTTCATCAGCTGCATTTCACATCCCCTGTGAGTATATAAATCAAACAATTAAGAAATATTTATGAAGTTTCCTGTATTTGAAGCATTGTGAATACAAAGACAAAAATGAAATATTCTCTGCCCTCAAGGAGTTTACATTCCATCAGGGGAAATGACATGTACAGATATAAGCATATGCAAATAAACCCAAGGTAATTGGAGTCGGGCGAGTAGTAACTGGGAGGAGAGAGATCAGGGAAAGTCTCAGATAGGAGGGGGGTGACTATTTGAGCTGAGTTCTGAAGGAAGATAAGTATTCTAAGAGGTAGAGGTGAGGAAAGAGCAAGCAAAGTCACCCTGAATCAACCAGGTTCTTTGTCAGATGCCCCTCTTTGTACTGGGTTCCAACACATAGACCTTGAAGACAATATAAAAGTGGAAACCAAGGATCTCTATGGTGGTCTGTGCCAAGAAGCGGTCAATCATCAGACAGGAAGAAAGAATCATCCTTTATTGGGTTGTGGGAAATATACAGCATCATCAATTAGATTTAAGTTAGATAAGCCTGGAGACGGCATGACTGAATGTTTGTATTTACCACAGTGACATACAGAGAGGACATTCAGAGTTACAAAAATAGAACTAAATGGGGTATGTTTTGTAAACAGACAAGGTAATCAAATGTTTGGAAAAGTCAAGAAGGGACAGGGAGAAGAGAGAGGGAAGAGTCAGGGATGGGAATCTATTCAGAAATTTTCTGGTCATAAAACAGACTCATGAAGCAGGAAGAAAGAATACCAAAGTGAGCAAGCAGAATAAAGTATCCCAGAATCTGACTGGCATCAAAGGCATAATTGGTAGTTCTTGGGTGTTTATGTGTCCTAGTGTGCTTTTCTGACCTAGATTAGTCTGGTGACTCAGAACACAGCAGTATAGCTTGGCAGGAACATTGCCCTGTGGCTTAATTTCCCAATTAAACTTAAACAAATTTCTCAAATACCCATAAAGCCTGTTGGTGGCAAGATCAGTGTACCTGAATATTTAATTATTTGGATGTCAATTTGAGGCGGGGATAATTGGCAGCTAATAGAACACAACCAGATTCTGAAAACAAAGAATTCTTTTCTGGCTGATAAAGAAATTGAGCGACTGAATTTCCTGAAGTTGTGTGTGTATGTGTGTGTGTGTATGTGTGTGTGTGTGTATGTGTGTGTGTGTGTTTAAACCCTGGAGAAGTAGGAAGACTTGACTTGAGAGAACTGTAAATAAAAATCTAGGAATTCATTTTTAAAAACACAGAAAGAAAAAGGGAATGTTCATGTTTTGTAATTGCTTTGCTTGAATATTGAACTTTGACCCCAGTTAAATGATGGGACAAATATTAAGGGGACTAATTGTAAATATCTCCAGGCAAAGTTATCTAGTAACATAAAAAGTACAGAGTTAGGCAAAATCCAAGGAAGTGATAAATAAACATTCTTCTCTTTTTGTCTGAAACTATGCAATCCATATAAATCTAAAAATGAGTGAGGGATTTCAACAAATATTTCGCAAGATAAAATAAAGCTAATCTGCTTCATAAATCAAATTAATTACCAGTTTAGCAAAATAGTTCAAAAATTGGCTGAAAGATGATAAACCAGGGGTGATGATAAAAGAGTTATATGTTGAGCTCAAGAGAAGTGCCCAGTGGGGGACCATGGGAATTAGTCTTAGGCTCAGTCTTACTTTACATCTTAATTACTGATTTCAAAGAAAGGCTAAACAGCATATTAACTAATTTGCAGATGGTACTAAACTGGAGAACACTGGGGATTACAGATTAAAAATCCAGAGGGGCTCTCAGAGGTTAGGAATTGGAATAAATAAAATACAATCTTGCTAATAACAATATGTTTTATTACAAAAAATGATGGAAGCAAAAGTCTTGGGTAGAAAAATCTAATTTTGTGGAAGCATCATGAATTGAAATATGATGGGAAAAGACCTGCAGAACAAAGCATAAATACATTGGCACCTGTCATCTCTTTGGAAAATAAAACAAAATTCATTACCATTTCCAGAGGATGACTCTTTTTCTGAATAAATTCTAAAATTCTATGAGTTTAGGGTTAGCACTTTTCCTTCATCTAACATCAATTCAATTCACTTTTATTTTTCAGGTTGAGAAAATATAGTCACCTACTTACCAGTGAAGTGCTTGTATTTCCCTTTCACGATTAAGTGGAGGAGATAAGATACCCTACTGCTTTGCCTTTCACATAATGCTTTGGTGACAATTATCTCTCAATTACCACTGGTATCCTAAGTCATGAAACTGTATGAGACAAATCATCATGATGGCAATATGGCAAATCAATGGTCATTTATTACTACTGTTAAATAAAAGAAAATAGATGGGGAACAGACAACACTAAGAAAATTAGAAAATTTTAAAAGTTGGTTGTGGGGTGGTCTGAGAAATCATATCTACATTATAGTGATTCAACCCCAGTCAAAAGTCTAAAAGTGAAGATTTTGCACATTTGTAGCAGAAGCTTCCTAAAAACTATCCTTGTAATCAATTTGTGACTTCTGTAATTTATCCTGTATGCTGCTGTCAGATTAATTTTAAAATGTCAGTGGTTTCCCCTTGTCTACTGGAAAATGTTCAGATTTTTCACACTGGCATTTAAAGTCTTGTACAATCTAACCATATACAGCATTTCTGTCTCTCATTACTCACTCTCATGTAGGAACCCACTGATTGAAGTCAAATGGGTTTTCTACTTACTCCCAAAGGAACACAACTTGCACTTTCTAATGTTAACACCTTTGTCTACAATCGTCCCTACATGTGATACAGCCTAGAGTAATAGAATTTTCAAAGTCAGAAGTGACCTGAGAAATTGTCTATTCCAGTAGTCTCCAAGGTGAAGTCTGAGACCCATAGATGGCATGATTCCAAGCATTTTTTGATCAATTAATCAAAGAGAGGACACATCTCCCCATCATAGGCAATAATGGGGCATGTCTCTAGCCCAACAATATCTATCCTTTATCTATCATAGCTAGAGCCTGGAAAAATAAGAACAAAGCCAAGTTATAAAGGGCTTTTTAAAGCCAAACGGAAGAGTTTATATTTGTTCCTGAAGATAATAGGGAACCACTGGAGTTTTGTTGCTTTAATGGTTTGGTGGTGGCATGGAATGTGTGTGGTGTGTGTGTGTGATGGTCAGATTTGAATTTTAGACAAATCTGTTTGATATCTGAGAGGAGGGTGGACTGAACTGGAGGAAGACATGTCAGGAAGACCAGCCAGCAGGCTATTGCAATGATCCAAGCATGAGGTGATGAGGTAATGTATCAAGCTGGTGACAATGTCAGAGGAGTAAAGGGGCCATATAGGAGACAAGTTACAAAGGCCAAATCAGCAGAACTTGGGCAACAAATTGATAAAGGGTTTGAGAGAATGAAGAGTTGAAGATGATACCTAGGTTATGAATCTGAGTAACTAGGAGTATGGTTTTACTTTTATCAGTAACAAGAACATTAGGAATAAAGGGGGATTTGGAGAAGGGAGAGAGATAAGGTGTTCAGTTTTGAATATGCTGGGTTTAAGACATCTACAGCACAACCAGTTCAAAATATGAAAGAAGCAGTTGGAATACAAGGCTAGAGGTCAGGAGAAAGATTAGGATTGGATAAACAAATCAGAGAATGATCTTCATAGAGATGACAATTGGATCTATGGGAGCTGATGAGATTACTACATGAAATAGCATATTTATTTTATTTTTCAATATTTATGCGAGAATATTTTCACTTTTAAAGCCAGAGTCTGTTGAATTTCAAATATGACCATGTTCCAAATTGAAGTTTCAGATTTTTTTTGAACATTCAAAATGCTGCCATGGCCTACTTTTGTCTCTAAAATATTTTAATAGGCAACCCTATATGCTTGCAACTACCACATTCTCAGACCCTTAAATAACATTCATAGGCCAGATAACGTTGCAATAACATTAGTAGGACATCTTTATTTTACCTTTTTTTCCTTTTTTTATTTTTTTGGCAAGGCAATGGGGGATAAGAGACTTGCCCAGCGTAACACAGCCAGTATTTGGCAAGTGTCTGAGGGCAGATTTGAACTCAGGTCCTCCTGACTCCAAGGCCAGTGCTCTATACACTGAACCACCTAGCTGTCCTAGACATTTTTCCTATACCATTCCAATCCTGTATTTGAAAACAAATCCTTTCTGTAAGCTTATTATAATGTATAATAGTGCTCATGGAAAGAAACAATTGTACAGAAACTCCAAAATATGTCCCAAACACTATTTAAAAAATATATTTTAGCTCTTGCTTCCTGTAACAGACTTAATAATACTTCTTGATGAGTTCAAACTAAAATTACAAGGCAAAACAGCATTCATGTTTAAAAGTTACACTGAGGTAGAGTCAACTCGAAAAGTAACATTGTTTCAATCACAGGTTCTATCCAACTGCTTTCCACACTTTCCACAAGTGTATAATTTTAAGGCAAGAAAAAATATCTCTATTCCCACAAAATTGTAGTGGATATATTTTTTAGCTCAAACTACAGTTCCAGTATGTTTTTTCCAGACATTGATGCAAGTGTAAAAGAAATTTTTAAATTTCAAAATCCACTTAATTGTGCAATTTAGGAACTACCACCTAACCTTCAACTACAAGTAATTAATCTACAATATGTAATAACATGCTAAAAGGCAAATATCAAGAGAAGATCCTAATAGAATTCTATAAATACTTTCCAAGTAATGAATATGCTCAATTAAAATCATATGCTTGTGGACTGATATCAGTACTTGGCATTAACCATCTGTGTGAAAAGACATTTTCAAAGATGAAATACATAAAATTTCATTATGGATCAGCATTAACAGATAAACATTTTGGAATTGATTTTGATGATAAGGAACTCTAACTTTTAACTCCAATTAAATGAAATGTTATTGCCCCCCCCAATTCAATTCTTCTCATTAATAGACCTATATTATCAAAAAAGAGATTATTATTATATTTTGAATTTTATCAATGAATAAATTAAATAAATTTATTTTTTCTTGCTATTTAAGTATCTACATAATATTCTCAATTTGCCTCTTAGATCACAAAGTCTAAAATGTTCATTATCTGTCCCTTTACGGAAAAAAGTTTACCAATCCCTGCCTTAAAGAGTTGTCTGAGTTTCAATGAAGCTAAATAAGTTGCCAATGGTCATTATAGCCTTTAAGTGTCAGAGCTAATATTAAAATCCCTTTCATTGTATCTAATTCCAATACTACTTTATTCACCCTACCATACTTGATCTATTTTTTTAAGAAGCAAATTCATTTCCCATTTAGCCCAATCTTGTGCCACAAATTCTATCTATACTAAAAGCTAAAAAGGCATATTTCTGACTATGGCAATTGGTAATTAAATTGGCCACTTGGTAATGAATCTTTTGGTTACTCCAACCCATGAAACAAAGAAAAATGTAAAATGGCTATCAACCCAATTTGGTCTCTTTCTGCTTCTTAAGTGATAGTGGCACAGTAACATGAAAGGTTGATAGAGGGTACTAAGAATCACATGGTTTTTACACTATCAACATTAACTTAATTGTTGGTACTTTAAATGGTGTTGTCCAGTGATCAATAGGAAGATACATCAACATAAGAACTAAATCAATTAACAAAAGTTAGAAGAAAGTTTGGAGTATATCAGAATTTTTAAAAGTCATTCCAGGGGAATTTAAGGTCAAACTAGAAGGACAATCTACTAGGGGAAAAAAATAGATACGATATGTAGTTTTTTATAACAAATTCTTCACCATCAAAGGTAGCAGAGCCACCAGACTTGGTCTCTGTCATAAGAGTCCTGGGTTTTCTTCTGGAAGAAGTAGAAATAGCACTGACAAAGATTGGTAAAGTAGCTGGAAGAGACCAGTGTCATCTAAAGTTAGAAGTGACATAATTTTGTGGATACTGAGGAATCATTCTCAAGACATACGAAGGAGAGAAAGATATCAAAAGTTGGGGAAAATAATTTCAGACATTACCATCATAAAGCGACACAGAATAGCAATAGTGACTGACTCATATGTCTGCCTCCTATCTATATAATTTTTTTTTAAAGCAGTCGGGGTTAAGTAACTTGCTCAAGGTTACACGGCCAGTTATTTCTGAGTATATCTGCAGAGTATCTGAGCCCAGATTTGATCCCCAGGTCATCACAACACTGGAGCCAGTGCTCTTACTCACTGTGCTACCTGGCCGCCCCCTATCTATATAAATTTTAGTGAGAATAATCTTTCCATTTAGGAAGTTATGAAACAAAAATAGGAAGGCTTTCACAAATGATATTCCACAGTACACCTCATCTTTATAATCATACAATTAACTGAAAGATGCAGAGAATATAAGATGCTATTATACTTCTTTTGTTGATTATTTAAAATATTTAGATAAAGTAGAATACCACCACAGGAAGACTCTTCTTACAAGGTTTCTCCCATACATATGTCAAGCCCATATAAAATTTCTCTTTTTAACTATTTTTAAAGTAATAAACATTCATTTTCTATTTCTCCGACCTACATTCTTTACTGGTAAAAAATAAAGAAAAGAGAAGCCTTCTAATCAATATGTATAGTCAAGCAAAACAAATTCCCACATTGCCCCTGTTCAAATTTGTGTGTCTTTTTCTGTGTATTTAGTCCATTAGCTTTCTGTCAGAAGATAGGCAGCTTTCTTCCTGCTTCTCTAGAATCTTTGCTCCTGTAGAATCATGACTGGTCATTGTATTGGTCAGAGTTCTGAAGTCATTCGAAGTTTGTTTTCATTATGGAATAAATTTGTTCCATTGGATCTTTTCACTTCACTCTGTAAACGTTTATTCAAATTTTAGGTTTCTCTGAAATCATCCCCTTCATTGTTTCTTATGGCACAATAGTATTCTATTACATTCATATCCTATAATTTGCTCAGTCATTCCCTAATACATATATTAACATTTGGGTCATTTCCCCCCTTTCTTTGATCTAGTTGTGGTATTGTTAAGTCAAAAGGTAAGGAACATTTAGTAGCTTTGGGGTTATGTTTCCAAATTGCTTTTCAAAATGGCTGGACACATCTCCACCTTAATGTCCCTCTTTTCTCATATTCCCTCTACCATTTGACTTTTTTAAAAAATCAACTTTAGTAAACAGATGGGTGAAATGTAAAACCTCAGATTTACTTTTACATGCATTTCTCTAATTGTTACCTATTTGGATTATTTTTGCATGGTTATTATACAAAAAAAATTCTTGAAATATATAACAAAGATAATTTTGTTTAATTATGTTCAGATTTCTAATAACATGTAATATGTGAAAGTATAAGCTGGCCAAAGGTGTTTGCCACTGTTATGGAGGAAGTCCAGCAAGGACTCCAACTTTAAGAAGGACTCCTTTTCAAGGGCAAGTACTTCAGATGCTCCTACATGGAGATGATTTTAGGATCTGGGCCTGTGATTTCATTGATTTAGAAAACTCTTGGATAAAGACGATTCCCTTTGCCATTAAACATTAGCATCTTCTCTGTAACTTTTGATTTTAGGATTTTTCTAGAGTACCAAAAAGTTAATTGTCTTTGCTCAGAGTTCCATAACCAATATGTGTCAGAAGTTGAACTTGAACCCTTGTTTTTCTGGGTTTGGGAGTTGATTTACTCAAATCTTATAACATTACAGAACCTCCTGAATGATTTCTAGGATTATTAAGGAGATTTGCGTCCCATATAGGGAAAAATCATGTGTAAGGAGAATGTTTATTGTCTCTAGAACTCATCTGTAACTAGAATAGACACTAAAAATCTGAAATGAAATGGGCACAGAAATGAAAAGGACAGGGCAAACAAGCTGCCTTGCCTTTGGGAAATCACCCAGTGTTTTAATGACCCCACACTTCTTGATTTGAAAATTTGTATTTTTGACAAAATTTGATTGTATGCTGTGAGTCATAGAATGCTACAATTCATAGAATGTTACAAAGAACAGAAGTTGAAGATCACCAAAATGGCACTGGAGAGACATGTGAAGGGCATGAATAACTTGGAATAAATTACAAACAAAGAATTATACAGGAGAAATGATAAAAAGGATTTCAACCAAGGCATGGATGACTAGAAAATCAGATGGTTCCATTGCATAATGAGAGTAATGAATAAGCAATTGTTAATTATTGTTGTTGTTGATGTTATTCTTATTAATGAAATCTCAAGAGAAAGCAATGAAAACCCTCAAGACTTTAGATGGGGGCAGCTAGGTGGAGCGGTGAATAGAGCACCAGCCCTAGAATCAGAAGTACCTGAGTTCAGATCCCACCTCAGATACTTGACACACTTATGTAATAGCCATGTCACCTTGGGTAAGTCACTTAACCCCAATTGCCCTGCTGTTCCCCCTCCAAAAAGAAAAAAAAAGACTTTAGATGGCTTAGATGAATTGCAATGTCTCTTCCATACCATGACCTATAACCCTATGACTTATAACACATTGTTTATGTTACTTACCCTTGACAATCTTCAGCATTTCTTGACTACCTGCAACAAGTTCCATTGGGACAATAATCATGTCGTGCTTATATAATACTTCATATCATTGTTTAGCTTCTCCATTTTTTATGTTATGTCTAGTCTCCCCAAATAAATTATAGACCCTGTGAGGGCAGCAATTGTGTTAATACTTTGTAATCCCCACAGTGGCAGTGGCTGTCAGGGTTTTTGCCATTGTACATGTCCAATAAGTATTCCTTGATTAACTGAATTATGATAATAAATCTTATTCATATAATGCTTTAAGACTTACAAAGCACTTTCCTCAGAACAACACTTCAAGGTAAGCAGTACAGGTATTATTACCCCCCTTTAGTATATATTGTTCTTCTTTGTCTTTCATTTTCTGTTTCCCTCAGGGAAGTGATACCATGACATGCAAGTGAGTTGGATTTAAGTAAGGCTCAGGAATTAAAGTCACTTGCTCATGGACATACAGTTGGCAAGCATCAGAGCAGAGATATGAACCCAAGCCTCTTGACTCCAGATCTAGCACTTGTGATATGTTATAACCCTGCATCTAGTTTAATACTTTTAGAGAACTTACATAAAATAAATATGTACATTGCTACAGAGTCAGCCCTAAGTAATTGTGGAATGTAGGTTTTAATACCTTATAATTTGCCTTTAAAGGAATAAATTTCACTTTTGCATCCCTAATACTAAGTACAGTACTTGGCACATAGTAAGCACTTAATAAATGTTTATTGACTAAATGATTAATAAAATTATAGACAGAAGTAAGGTGGTGAAATTAAAGAGACAAAAGCACCAGACAGAGTATTGGGTTAAAACGTTGGTTTTGCTGTGTGCTTTCCATGTGGCTTTGGGCTAACCATTTAATCCATGCAGTCCTCAATATCATTATCTTTTAAATGAAGATATCAGACTAGATGAAGTCTAAGACTCAGCTCTCAATCTGATACTACTATGATCTGACACACAAAAGGAACTTGAATAAAAATAATCCAAGAAATAAATTGCAAAACCACAAAGATTTATACATCTTCTTAGCTAATCAAAATATGTATCATTCTTTAAAATTTTACTTCTAATAATTGAGAAATGTTCCATAAGCTTTAATAGTACTTTCGAATCATTTTAATGTTTTCAATTATTTTTAAATGTCTCCCTTTTAGTTGTTAAATTAAATAAACAAGTGATATTTACATAGCACGTTGTGTTTTACAAAAGTAAGTCCTACTTTTTAAGCTAGACTTAGGATTTGGGGTGTATCTTCCAACAAGGGCTACACTTCACCTTTATCACCAGCAGGGGGAGGTATAACAACACCCCTCCTTGATTCAGTGCAGGAACTAAGAGTGAATAGAGTGAATCCCAGATTTAAATTAGTCCCCAAATGGTGGCAATACTTCAGCCCTATGCCACTAATAACCATGGAATAGGTTTGAGTCCTTGAACATCCATTCTCCTAATGAAGAATGCATTTTTTAACCTTTCCTTTATAGAGATGGAAGTGCTAAGTGGGCTGTTTGCATTCTCTCTTTTTCAAATGTTGGAAAAGTTAATGACCCTAAATTGACTTTTTCTCCTCCTTTTGGCTGCCTTCTCTATGATCTTTGTGTATGAAACATTGCATTAATTATTCCCAGCTTTTACTTTTTCTTTGTAACACAGGCGGGGGGAGAGAGAAGGGAGGAATCCCTTTCTTCCTCTTCCTCTTCTGTTTTCCTTCTCTTTCCTTAATTGACTTAGCTTATTTCCTGAAAACCATTGCAGAATAGTTGACAGATTGATCACTCACTAACTTTCCCATCATCATTTCATTTGTCATTTGTAAGTGGGTCTTAAATGGAAAAACAAGTTGTCCCCAAGATAGCCTTTTCATCTCTTAACTTAATGACATAAGAGGAAGATTTTGATATCTGTCCCATTTTTAAAAGGAAGTGGAGGTGGGGACCACAAGGTAATTGTACAAATTTAGATGACAATTTTATTTTTCTGAGTTAAATATAAATGAGCTCAAATAAATATACTATATACAGCTGACAGACTAGGGTTAGAGAGAAATAAAGAGATTGTCCTAAAGGAAAAATATGTTGGACGTATACATTTTTAATTCTCTTGAGATAACAAAAACAAAATGAAAGGCTCAGAGTCTTTCTGATGAATTGGGACAATACTAGCAATCAGTCCTAAGAAATCAAACCCAAGAAATCATCATGTTCCTTAATGAGTATTAGTTTGTTTTTATTTACTTTAAATTTTTTTCCTTTCCTACCATAGTCACTCAAATAATTTCTTAAACACTCTACTTTGTCTACGGAGACATTTGCTAAGGGTATTATGTCCTGTTCTCATTGTCTACTTTTCTCCTTTCAGATCCATATATGTTCTTAGATTACTTCGAAACTATGCTAGTACCTCCTCAAAGGTAGAGCATTTGAACATCTTTATGTTATGGTTTCAAAGGATTACAAAAACCAAGTTTTAGCAAAAAAAAAATCTGATGAAATACTTCTATTTACTATATTCTCTGCTTTGCTAATGAAATTATCAAAATAATCTCAATGCATGATGTGTTATGTCAGAAAATCTGAAATTCACTCACAGACACAGACATGCAAACTCTCTGCACATCTTCTTTCATTTTATCTTTCAATTTGGATGCTCAGAGAATCCTCCATTAAGACTAAAACTATAGGAACATTGAACATTTTAAAATATTTTAGTTGCTTTAATTTTTTTCAAAGAACAAGTATTTTTATCAAGTTGTCCCACTGACTCCTTCCAATGCAATGAGCAAATTTTCACAATTAACACTGAACCATAAAGGGTTAATCTATTAATCATTGTCTTTGGATCCAAACACCAACAAGACAAGTGGGCAAGGGTGAAAGAGGGGATAACAAATTAAATTCAGTGAGCATTTGTTGAATGTCTCCTGTGGGCAAGGCATGCCATAAGAGACCTGACTTCTTAAATATGTTTTTCTCCTATACCCCTAAGAAAGGATATGAATAGAGGAAGATTATGTGATTTTTAAAAAAGGGTTTGTGCTACAAGTGCAAGGATATAGAAATGCAGATGGAAATAAAGTGATATAACACCAAACTATTATATACTCTATCACCAAATTTTACAAATTGGGCCAATGTTTTTCACTCAGAGAATCATATCTTGATTTTGATGATAGTCAATAAGGACATCGAGTTTACATAGAATTTTGTTCTACATACAATTTCAAATATACCTACTCTATTAATTCTGTGTATGTGTGTGTGTGTGTGTGTGTGTACATATGGAATAAAGATACGGGTAGAGATGGGGAGAGGAATAGGGATAAGGACAGGGATAGGAATAGTAAAAGGAGAAACTAGACCTGTGATTTCATTGATACAGTAAACTCTTAGGAATAGAAACACAGTCTATCAATGCAGATTGGTAGGTTTTCTGCAACATATAGTCTTACAGTTTCCTAGAGCACCAAGAAGTTAAATAATTTGCCCAGAATCATATGGACAGCAAATATATTAAAGATGCAGCTACTTCCAAAGAAATATTTTCCCTCTCAAACCCCAAATGGAACAAAATTGAAGTCATTTGCAGAAAAAGCTCTATAAGTTTCATGGCTAAAACAATGGATTTTGTTTCAGAAACAAAGATATGCTATACAAACACTACAAAAACTAGCTAATGTAAAATACTAGTAAAAAATATTTAACATTGTTATCACTAAATTAGCACCAATAAAAGGAATATTTATCTGCACTTCAAGAATAATGCTGATATTTCTCTTAAGCATAGTTATAACCAAAAACAAAATATAGTTAATACATATGCTTTCTTTTTTTCTCACAATTTCAGAACTTGTCTAATCTTGACTAGTCGATGTTAGCAGAATTTACACTTCAGTCATAACGTTTGTTGTAGTCATAGCAGAGTTTTGTCTACTCTTACCTATAGAACTTAATTTAGAATAGCTTCCCTGGGAGCAGAGGTAGTCTACAAGAATGTTCGCTGAGAGTTTCTTTGGGGAAACATCTACTTGGATCATTGAGTAGAGGAGAACAATAGATAGAGCTATGTAAAAGAAAATATACTTGGACCACTTCTGCTTATATGTATGTAAAAATGTTATGTGTATAAAATGTTACATTTCAGTCTAAGTTTAAAAAGAAAACTAATAATAATGATGATAAATAGCTATCATTTATACAGTACTTTGGCAAACTGCTTCATAATCTCATTTTATCTTCACAACAACCCTGGGAGAGGGACACTTCTATTGATGTTTTATAGGGGCAGAAATTGAAGTTAGTATGAAAACTTACTTTGGAACGGACACCAAGGAATCTTGATCATATCCTTACTTTTCAAATCCTAATTTTAGCCATAGATAATAAAAATCAGAGGCATAAAGAATAGTTAAATACTTTGATGAATTTGTGATCTCATTGATAAGGGTATGACTTTCAAACTTGCATACCACAACTCAATGTCCCCTATTCTGTGCAGCTCCTGTATATGTCCTCCCATGAATATAGAAGCCCACTTAATATTTTAGTGGCTTTCCTCAAAATCTGTGACATTGCCTATAACCTTTAGAGAATATTGGCTCTCCATCAATAATCCTCTATTCTCAATCAGCCTGTCTTTTTATGTTATACATTTTTATTTTACTTCTGTTGTGCAATTCTTGTTTGGTAATGTCCTCTAGCCTACTCACGCACACTGTGGCCCTTTTGGTGACCAACTTTAGTTCTTCAGAGACCATGATATTCCAAAACTTACAGTCATATCAAATAACAAGACAAGCTTTGCTTTTTTATTTTAAGACATTTAATATTTTAAAAACTATTCTCAAGGAATCTATAATAGAAAAGGATAACAAAGACTCAGGAAAAGATGAGCCTTGGTTTCAAGGAGAATTTTTGAGGTCATTAAAATCACTATGCAATTTCCCAAAAGTAATAGAGTCTGAACCGTGATCTTTGTACATTCACAACATCTGTCTAATATATATGTATATATGTGTGTGTGTGTGTTTATACATATATACTTATGAACATAAATGTTCATTTAATAAACATTTATTAAGAACTACAATATACATATAGTTTTATTATATACACAGAAAAATCTAATGCCGATGGACAAGCTAATAGTATTCGTTTTATGGACAACCTTTGTGTGTGTGAAGGAATATAGATATGGATGTGAGTATAAGTATGGACATGTGTATGCATATGTGTATATATAAAATGAGATTCTTGAGAATCAATCAATGCTCAAACTAATATATTATTATCTTATCTCCTTCCTCCTTAAAGGCAATTAAAGAGATTTATGGGAACTTCTTAGATAACAATACACTACAAGTATTGTACGCTATTCTGTGAGTGCCGGAACTTGCCCATCAGTTATAGAAGCCTGAAACAGATCCTTAGAGGTCTTTTAGTCCAACCTCTACCTGGACCATGAATATCCTCCATAGTGTCCCTGACAAGTGGTCAACTAAACTTTTGGTTGAATTCTTACAGTGACAGAAAACTCATGATTTCATGGGACAGTCTATTTATTTTTGGACAGCTCTCATATGTAGGAAATTCTGTCTTAAATTATGCTGAATCTGCCTCCCTGTAACTTCTAGCCCCTACACACTCGCCCCCAAGTAAGGTTTTGTCCTCTGGGGCCAAAAAGAATAAACTGAATTTCTCTTCCAATAACTTTTGCTCCCTTTTGAAATGTCATGAGAAGTAGAAGTATATTCATTCTACTATAAATAGGGTGAGATGGTTATTCTCTGATAATGCTGATAGATAGATATTACATTTGAATACAGTTTCTCACAGTATTGCACTGGAAAACAAAGGTCCAAGGTGAGGTCAAGAACACTGCTCTGTAAAGGGTTGGGAAGAACTAGGAAACAGGAAAGCAGACACACAGAGGGTTGCAAAGGACATTCCCCCAAACATTCCTTCGAGCATTAGCAGACCTCAAGTCAGCAGCCCTTGGTGTTAAAAATCTTTCAAAAGAGAAAGCATAATCCTTAACCTTGCACAGTTGAAGACAGCAAGCATGAAAGGAAGTCCCTCATAAGCAGAGAAAGACAAACCAAATGCTTGCCTGAATATACCAACAGCCCTCCTAACTCAAAATTATATAACCAACTTAAAACTTGCACAACATTTCTTCCCAAGAACCTATGAGGTAACTAATGTGAATGTTATCATTTTCATTCTTTAGAGAAATAAACAGACTCAGAGAGGTTATTGGATACTTCTATGGTCACACAGCTAAAGACTGGCAGAGGCATTACTCAAACTCAGGTTTTCTAATTAGTTTCAAGTACAGCACAACTTCTCCTCCTGCTCCTCCTCCTCCTCTTCCTCCTTCTCTGAAATCAAGGTTAAGGGACTTGCCCAGGGTTACACAACTAGTAACTGTCAAGTTCCCAATTTGAACTCGGGTCCTCTTGACTCCAGGGAGAGTATTCTATCCACTGTGCCACCTACCTGCCCCAGTGAAACTTCTAAAACAGAAAAAAAAAAAAACTTTTTAAAAAACTGTTTAGAAAGTATTTTTTAAGCAATTGTCTAGAATCTGTCTGAAAATAAACAAGAAATCCTAGTGGGGAGATATGATTAAAATTGTAAGACATTTTTGTAAACTGTTACTAATTTTTTGGGGGGATGTGATATGAACTACCTTAATCTAGGGGGATCTTTTGAACCTGCCTGCCCAAAGTACCATAAACTCTTCTGCTAGATTTCAGGCTATTGACAACAGAGTCCCTGTCTTATAATTGTTTCCTATTTTCTTTTATTTGGAGTACAGTTCCAGGAAGAATAGCTCAAGAACTACTAAAGAAATGAATGAATAAATACCCTTAATCAATGGTATCAAACTCAAACAGAAATAGAGCCACAAAACCATATTTTTTAAAAAAAAATTAAAAATGCAGTATTACCTGTGTTTCAGTGTATCTTTATTAATTTTTAAAAATATTTCCCAGTTACATTTTAATTTGGTTCAGGCATACTTGAGAGTATTACAGGACACTTGCAGGCCATGGATCTTGTGTTTGACACCTCTGTCCTAAATTACACACAAAAAATTGAGCCCTTTAAATTAAAAATGATTCATTCATTGTCATTCCCATAAGTCTGGTCTCCTTTAACTAATTATTTTAAAGTGTTCTCCACCACTTGAATCATGAACATTATAAATAATAATCCTTATCTAGCATTTATCCATGAAACTTTTCTTTCTCTTTACTTTTTCAATCAACAAGCTAAAGTTTCAGTAACAGGAAAAATGTCCCAATGGACTAGCTCCATTATGTCTATTATAATCCTATCTTTAATTTTTGTACAACAAACTCACAATAGGTTCATCTGATTATATATACAATGCAATTAAGTATCTGAGAATGATATGATTTTATATGCAATCATTTTCATCCTGCAATATGTGCAGGAAACCAAAATAATAATTACCCTGCTAGGATTTCAATGCTCAGGTATAATAGATAGATATTTTAAATTTTAAAATATTTTTAGATATTTTAAAAATATTTTGATGCATAAAAATTGATTTTACTATATTTAGCTACATATAAAATGATACTTATTATATTTAAACTATATTTAGGCAAAATTACTTTAAACAAGACACTTTGAGCATCTTAGTAGCTATATGGCCCTAGGTAGTCTATGGCATTTTTTAAAAGTCTCATTTGAATGCTTCAGTTACAAAACACTCATGAAATTTTGGGTGGTATTTTTGGCCATGGAGAAAAATATTTAATAAGCAGAATTTTATTTGATTACCTATGCAATATTTTATATATCTCAGGGTTGCTTGTTTAGCATGAAAAAAAATGCATTTCTTTATGTTGTAAACACATGGATTTTGTGAGAAGAATACATCTTTCCCTGGATAAGATCTTTGAAAAAGATATCTACTCCTTTGTAAGAGGCAGGTTCCCTCTTATCAGAGTCCTTTAACCAAAGTCTGAATGACAGTTATCTGGTATCTTGTAAAGGGGATTACTTTTTTTCCTGGTGAATTGAACTAGATCCCTACTGAGGCCACTTCCAACTCTGAAATTCTATGATTTTCTGACATGCTGATAAAGAACATCAAGAATTGTGCTGTTATTGTTGTTTTATCATCATCATCATTATGATTACTATTAATATTACCTCCTACCTTTTCATTCTTCTCACTCCTTTACTCCTCCTTCCCACCTTTACAATTCAATCATGTTAGCCTAAGTGTCATTTCTCCCACAGGACACTCTATTCATCATTTCTAATCTATGTGCTTGGCATGCTATCTCACTTTACCTCTACTTCTTAGAATGCCTTCTAGACTCAATTCAAATGCCACCTGCCTTTCTCTTTTCCCTATTCCCAGTCTAGCATCTTCTCTAGAGCCCTCCAAGATTACCATCCAACTACTTTGAGTGTATCTTACATATGACTAATCATTTGCTTGTTGTCTGTGCCACTAGAATTTAAGTACCTTGAAGGGAAGAATTAGATTTGTTTTCTTAATATTCCCAATACCTGGTATATGGTAAATAATAAATGTTTATTGATTGATTATTATAAGTATTCTTATAAGAATATAATATAAGTAGTCCTTGAGGTTTCTGCCTCTAGGCTAATAATTCCCTCTCTTTGGAGAAACTTGGTGATCTACTAAAAAAATAGAACACAGGAGTAGAGGTGACTTTAATCAATCAAATACATATCAAGCACCTACTCTATGTTGATATGTCCTAAATTCTATGGAGGAAATTAGCCTGATTAATCAATCAATAAAGATTTGTTAAACTCCTACTATATGGAGGGAGTTTGGGACACAAGGATAAAAGTGACTTAGTCTTTACCCCTGAAGAATTATACTGGGGGAATACAATGTGTTCAAATATAGCTAAATATGGAATATGTAGAAAATAAATGCACAGGGATGGGAGGGAGAATTAACATTGAGAAAATCAGGCTTCTTGAAAAGTCTACTTGTCTATTTAGTTGACAGAATTCAGAAGACTTGAATTTTAATTCAGCTTCAGACACTTAGTAAGCATGTGACCCTGGGAAAGACACTTATCTTCTCTCTGCTGAAGAAAGGAACTTATATTTTATCCTAAAGGCAATAGGGAGCTACTGAAATTTTTTGGGCAAATCAGTGATTTAGAAACATCAATTTGGCAGGTTGGTGGAAGTAGAGAAGAAAGACTATATGGCAAGTAGAAGGCTGTTAAAATAGTCTATTAGAGGTGATGAGGGCCTGAACTAGGGTTAACATATCCAGGGTTGTGTGAGAAGAGAGAAGGGGGCTAATGCTCTTCAAGTCTCTTTCAAGATTCACTCAAGACATAAAACTGACTAGATGAGAGTGAAGAGTCAGACTGTTTTCTGGAAGGGACCTCTTAACTGCCATTTTCCAGGCCACACAAAAAGAGGGAAAGTAAGTGGTACAGTAGATAGAGTGTTGGGTCTAGAGTCAGGAAGACTGATCTTCCTGAATTCAGATCTGGTCTCAGACACTAGCTGTGTGACCCTGTGCAAGTCACTTCACCCTGCTTGCCTCAGTTTCCTTGTAAAATGAGCTAGAAAAGGAAATGGAAAACCAGTCCAGTATATTTGCCAAGAAAACTCAAAATGTAGTTATGAAGAGTCAGATATGACTGAAAGAACTGAACAATGCAAGAATACCCAGAATAGGTTATTAAAATGGTACTGTCTCTTGAGTCAGAGGACTTTGGTCCAAATCCCACCTCTGGCATATGCTACTTGTGTGACGTTGGCTAAGTGATTTTAGAGAAATGAGGTGACTAGACTTAACTGTCTCTGAGGTCTCTTCCAACTCTCTATTTATAATCCTATAATGTATAACTTCCTACAACACTCCCAACAAGTTGCTAACTAGCCTTTCCTTGTCTGACCTACGCAATCCAAAAGAAAGAACACTCACTAGTTTTTGGACAAGAAGTCCTAACCTATATTCTATGCTTCTTAGAGGCACTAAGAAACAAACAATAACCAAAAAGACCAAACAAACCACACAAAGCAAGACAAACCAACAAAATAACCTATATCACCTAAATTACTAGTGTCTTGCCTTATTTTTTCCTAAATACAAATCTTAAATGAACATATAATAATATATAATGCTACAGTAACCTTATGGTGATTTTGAAAGATTATGAGGACTATCATACACAGAATTCCTTGAAACTAAGGTAATATGTGAAAGAACATATTGTTCTATTGTAAAAATTGGTCACTTAGGTGATCTTCAGCAATAGTAGAAACCTGGTAATCAAGAATGTTCAAACTCAATATTCTGACATATTGTTGTCATTTTAATGTCAGCATTCCTATGATATTACTTTGATATAAATTGACCAGTAGGCTATTTCTATATAACTAATAAAATTTCTGATCTTATGCTGCATGCTTATGGTACACGATTTTGTTCACAAAAACCATAGAGTTTGAGGAATGTACCTTGTTAATGCTCATAGTAATGAGTTTCTGTTTTAGGCTACTCTCTATAATTAGATAATAGCCACAGGCTGTCAAAACCAAAATTAACCTAATAAAAGATACTTACTTAAAACCATGCTTCCTCTGCCTTAATTTAAAGCTATATTTAAAGTTGGGAAATGTCTTTTTTTAGACAAGCACATTAAGGAGATAATTAAAATGTTTTGAGTTTAGCCTTTGAATGTTTCACCCATTCAGGAGTTAGATCTTCTTTGTACCAGTAAACAATGTGAACAGATAGTGCAGGATGAAAGAATATGAAGATAAATAGCAATTAGGGATAAAGATATAAGAGGTCTCTCCAAAGCAAGTGTCCCATTTAACATTCTTCATGAAATAAACAGGAAGAATTTCTTTGGAGAGGAAATTCATTAATTAAAAACTCACCATCTTAGTTTACAGATATCCATTTCAGAAAAGATTAAAAAAGATTGGCTAGATGAATTTTTATTTTAGCCAAATACCAGTTTCTCCCATATTCCTATATCTATATTTCATCTAGTGTGTTAACATGGTTTCATGAATGAATGAATGACACATTCATTAAGTGGTTACTATAAACCAAGAAATATACTAAGTGATGGGGTAGAGATACAAAAGTAGACATTTCCTGCCCTGAAAGAGCTTATATTTTATTTAGGGAGACAACAAATAAAAGGTAGTGGTAGCCAGGGAGGGGCATTTTTGTCCAGAGTTGTGGTAAATGGAAGCATAGGTAAGGAGACTGACATTTCCAATACAGTAAACTTGATCATGATTTATGATTACAGAGCCTGTATTGGGGTAATGTCAGAAAAGGGAGTTGAATGAAAGTGGCACAGCTTGCCACTATCACAATCCTGTTCAGCATAAGAAGAAGTTCTATAGGTCTTAGGAAGCTCTATACTCGATTTGGAGGTTATATTAATACATCCCACTAAGGGAAGGACTGGGGGCATACAAAGAACTCTATGGTTCTCAGAGAGTAGACAACCTTTCCAAAAGTTTCACTTCTCTCTTGGTGGCTTCACTATCTAAAGAATTTATATTATGGTAGATATCCCCAATCTGAATTAGCTGCCAAGTACCCATCTTACCAAAAACCTTTCCTCCTCTTTAACTTTGCTATCTTTCAGGTGTACTCTGTGAGTGCATGTGTGAGTGTGTGTGTGTTAAATTTTGGCAGCAGATATCGTAAGATATCAGAAATGACTGATTTAAAATTAAGTAGCAGAAATGAACTAAAAATAGGGGAATACAAAACAATAAATTTCCTATCTTTGACTGAATTCTGATTACATGGCCTTGCCACAGTAGAATTGATTTCCCACAGGAAATAGTTGCTAACCATTGTTATGAGGACAGCAAATTTACCATGGGTCAGGATACACACACACACACACACACACACACACACACAAACACACACACACAATATAGAGTACTGAGGACTGAAAAAAAGGTAATTTTTACTGATGAATCTCATTTTTTTATTCAAATTTGTACCAAAGTATTGTCAGAAAAAGTCTAGGTGAGCCTATAAGATTTGGAAATCTTCATCATACTGTTTGGGGAATTTTTTTTTTCCAGTGGATCTCTCTGTAAGTCTTATCTCATTGAAAGAATGAAAAACTGATAAAATGTATTTATATACTGAGTATAATGGATAGAAATTTGACCTCAAGCAAGAAAGACTTGGGTTCAAGTCTCATCTTGTATACATAGTTTGTGTGATTGTAGACAATTTTCTAAGGCTATTAGATGTAAAAACATATGTCAACCTGAACCTGTATTGATAGAGGGAGTTTCTATGCCTAGGGGTTCCTTATAGCAATAAGATCACAAGTCTAGAACTTATCCCTTATACTGAAAAACAGAATTATCCAGAATTATAGAAACTCCCAAATGGAGTTGAAGTAATACAACATAATCTTGCACATTGTCATTCATCACCAAAGGTTAAGAATTGTATCCTAGAAACAAAGATTGACATGCTTTACTGTCCTGAGAACTCACTTGATTTCAATTTCATAGAAAACCTATGGGTTTATCTATAGCTGTGGAGAAATATCTAAACTTCATTGTGGCCTTCTGGGGGGTTGGAGAGAGGGAGAAAAAATAAAGTAAAAAAAGTGCACAGCAGAGAACAAAAGAAAACTCACAAGGAAGCAAAGAAGAGATGGGCAATTCTCAACACAATGAATATTATTTATCACATAGGCTTTCTTGAAGCAAAAATTTATTGTTATGTATTTTGAATCCTCTCATGTTCTGCTATGCACATGACATGCCTTTATTTCTAACTTTGTATTTAAGTTCCAATATTTAAGTTTATTATTTTATGTTTTTGTTTCTTTTTTATTTTCTATTTGTGTTCTGGCATTTGAGTCTAAAATAAAATTTTAGAAAACAAAAAGAAAACCTATGGCTTATTGTAAGGGTTATGGGATTTAAAGATCTCCCATGCCCCATGGACGTGCTGACATAGCAGAGCAAGAAAAAAAAAAAAGCCGAGCTAATGGTCCTGTGGTTGGCAGTTGGCGGCAGTTGCCTTTTTTTTTTTTTTTGAGTTAGAACTCCGGCTGAGCACTGCCAGGGGCCGGAGCTGCTGGGAGCGCTCTTCCAGGACGCTGGGTGGTTGCTGTGAGTGGGGAGAGGAGGACCTTTGCCTGAGGTAGCCTGTTCTGTTTTAAAGGCTTGAGAATGTGGGTGCTTTCTACTTTATCTACCTGTGCCAATATCATAACTACTCTGATGGCTTTCACTTTCTGGTTTTGGGACTCAGTCTTTTGGTATCTTAATAAATTTTCTAGTTTATTTCCCCAAATGGCAAACCTGACGTATTTTGTGATGGATAATTATATCAGCATATTTATAATCTCAATAGGCATTGTGAATATGGCATTGCTGATACACTTATGAACAAAGCTAGACCTGGGGAAATGGACAACTTAATAGCTATGTAATCCTCGGCAAATCAGTTTTTCAGAAATTCTGTTTCCTGATCCATGTAATAAGCAGGGTGGAGAAAAGTGAAGCTCTCATTCAAATTCTGACTACCTTTTCTGACCTTGGGTAAGTCAATTTTTCTGGAACTCAAGTTTCCTCATCTACAAAATGCAGAATAAGGACCAGATAATCTCTGATGTTCCTTCCAAAGTAATGAATCCAAAGGCTTAACATTTGCCCAAGGTGAGAAAGTATGGAGACACTGGGATATGCACTGGTGGATACAGTACCCACATCAACAAGATCACAGATCCATCCAAGAAGCTAGTATGTTATTTTGTCAGTCCAATTTACCACTATGCCTTGAAATATCCCAGAACACCCTCAGTGACTCAAAAATACCAGTTGTAACTCTCAAAGAGCTATCTTAACAAGCTACCATAAATCAAACAGAATCATTCAGTTACATCCATTTCTCCTGCAGTCATCAGATCATGTTCTTTGTGCTACGTAGTTTCACTTCTGTTTTAATCCAGCTGTTTAATATTCCAGTGGTACAAATCTTTGAAAATTCTTACCCATTGCTCACAAGCATTCTGCAACATTCTATAGATTAAGGTAAATACAAATGGCAAAATACTTTTGTGTAAAACAGAAAAGTTTTGTAAAACTATGCAAAAAAAAATCACAGAAACAGGAAACTATTTAGACTTAAGATTGCTATAAAGCATTGCAGGGAGCCAAAATAGCTGACTAAAAGCAGGGAATCACCGCAGCTCTTCCCATATCCCCTCTGAACATTAAAATAATGCTTCAAAATTAATTCCAAAGTGGCAGAAGCAACAAAAGGATGGGGTGAAACAGTTTCCAGCCCAAGACAGCTCCCAGGTGATCAGGAGAGGTCTGTCTTGCTGGAGTGAGAATGGTCAATGGTCCATCGTAGGATGTTCCAGCACGAGCTACAACCCAGCAATCCAGCAGCAAGTCCTGGGGGAGACTGAATCACCAATGATGATGGAATCCACAGAAGCAGCTTTCAGAGCTCTCCAATCCCAGGTGGTAAGAGACACAGACAACTGGACAGAAGGAGATTACAGGGAGCCCTTTGCAGGAGATAGGAGCAAGATTGTGTTGCATTACCTCTATGTGGTCATAGTAAATGAGCAAGGAGGAGGAGTGCTAGCACACTAGAAGTATGGCAGCAGGGGTAGAGGGATGCTGGTCGCAGTTCCAGGCCAGAGAAGAGTGCTTGTGTCCACTCACAGGCCAAGAGGGCAGTGACCACACCTCTCCTCATGTCATACCACTTTGGAAGAAGCGAACACTCACAGACCCTCAGAACCTGAAAACAACTACACAAAAACCTGAAGCTCGGGACAGTGTTCCCTCCTCCCTAGGAGCAGAGACAAACTTTAACTAAGTTGGAAAAGACAATCATGAAGAAAAGAGTCAACATTAAAGGAGGCACAAAAAATAATGAAAAAAATGGCACTTTTAAAAACAGAATAAGCTAAATGAAAAAAAAAAGACACAAAAATCCACCAAAGAACTCTTTAAAAAAGCAAGATTAACCAAATGGGAAAAGATATTTAAAAATTCACTGGGGAAAAGAATTCCTTAAACAGTAGAACTGGCCAAATGGAAAAGGAAATATGAAAGCATGCTGAAGAAAATAATTCCTTAAAAATTAGAATTGGGCAAGTGAAACCTGATAACTCTATGAGATAGCAAGAAACAATAAAGCAAAATCAAAAGAATGGAAATAGAAAAAAATGTGAAATATCTTATCAGAAAAATAAGTGACCTGGAAAATAGATTGAGCATAAGGAGAGATAATTTAAGAATTATTGGACTACATGAAAGCCATAATGAGAGAGAGAGAGAGAGAGAGAGAGAGAGAGAGAGAGAGATTTAAACATCACCTTTCAAAAAATTATCAGAGGTCATAGAACTGGGAAGAGGCCCCATATATACAAAAATATTTATAGCAGCTCTTTTTGTGGTGGCAAAGAATTGAAAATCAAGGGGATGCCCCTCAATTGGGGAATGGCTAAACAAGTTGTGGTATATAAATGTAATGGAATACTATTGTGCTATAAGAAATGAGGTGAAGACAGACTTCATAATAACCTGGAGAGACATATACAAACTGACATTGAGTGAAAGGAGCAGAACCAGGGGAAATTTATACACAATCACAGATACAACATATGTGTGATGACCAATTTTGATAGACTGGGCTCTTCTCAGCAATGCAAGGTGAGACAACTCCAAAAGACTCACGATAGAAAGAGATGTCCACATTCAGAGAAAGAACTACAGAGTTTGAATGCAGATTGAAGCAAACTACTGGCTCTCTTTCTTTTTCTTGTTTTCTGTGTTTCCTCTTTTCCATTGCTCATTCCATTGGTTATAATCCTTCTTTACAACCTGACTAATGTTTAATGTAAAGGTATTTGCAGATCCTATATTTGCTTGCATGCCGCCATGGAGGGGAGTGGGGGTAGGAGTGGAACTGAATCTTGTGAACTAAAAGGAAGCAAATAAAATAATTTTTTTAAAATAAATTATCAGGGAAAACTGCCTTGATGTCCTAGAACCAAAGATCAAAATAGAAATTATAAAACTCCACTAATAGCCTTATGAAAGAGATCCCCGAATTAAAATTCCCAGGCATGTTATACAGTCAGATTCCAAAGGTCCCAGGTCAAGGACAAAATACTGTAAGCAGTCAGAAAGAAACAATTCAAATACCATGGAGCCACAGCCAGGAAAACACAACATTTAGCAGCTTATACAATATAGGAGCAGGGGTTTGGGTATGTGATATTCCAGAGGACAAAGGAGCTAGAATTACATCTGAGAATCACCTACCCAGAAAAACAGAATAATCTTTCAGGGGCAAAAATTGATATTCAATGAAATAGATGACTTATGAGCATTCCTGATAAAATGATCAGAGTTGAATTTTTTTTAATTACCTTCAAATACAAGATCCAAGAGGCACATAAAAAGGTAAACAGGAAAGAGGAATCTTAAGGAATTAAAAAATGTAAGCTGTTTACATTCCCACATGGGAAGATGATACTTGTAAATCTCAAGAACTTTCTCATTATTAGGAAAGTTAGTAGAAGTATACATAGACAGAAGGGAGGTAGAAAAATGGGCAAATTAATGCCCTGTTGGTGGAGTTTTAAATTGATTTGACCATTCTGGAAAGTAATTTAGTACTATTTTTATATTTTATATTTAGTACTTTATAACCCCAAAGGGCTATAAAGCTGTGCATACCCCTTGACCCAGCAAGACCACTACTAGGTCTATATACCAAAGAGATCAAAAGAAACAGAAAAAGGATTTATATGTACAACAATATTTCCAGTGTATCTTTTGTGTGTGTGTGTGTGTGTGTGTGTGTGTGTGTGTCGTAGTGAAGAATTGGAAATTGAGAGGATGGCCATCAATTGGGGAATGACTAAACAAGTTGTAGCATATGAATGCAAAAGAATACTATTGTGCTATAAGAAATGATGAGCAGGTGGATTACAGGAAAACCTGGAAAAACTTACATAAACTGATGCTGAGTGCAGTGCGCAGAACCAGAAGAACATTGTTTATAGTAACAGCAACATTGTGAGATGATCAACTATGATAGATTTAGCTCTTCTCAACAATACAATGATCCAAGACAATTCCAAAGACCTGTGATGGAAAATGCTATCCACATCCAGAGAAGAACTATGGGGTCTGAACATAAATCAAAGTATAATCTTGTCATTTTTTTCTTTCTCATGGTTTTTTTCCTTCTTGTTCTGATTCTTCTTTCACAACATAACTAATGTTGAAATATGATTAACATGATTGTGCATGTATTACCTACATCACATTGCTTGCTGTCTTGGGGAGGAGAAAGGGGAGGGAAAATTTTGGAATTCAAAATCTTACAAAAGTGAATGCTGAAAACTATTGTAATTGGGGGAAAACACTATTAAATGGGGAGAAAAACATACAATGGTCCAAGACAGTTCTGAAGGACTTAAGATGAAAAATCCCATCCATCTAAAAAGCAGGAACTTATGGGGTCTGAATGCAAATCAAAGCATATGCTTTTTAAAAACTCTTCTTCTCCTCCTCCTTCTCCTCCTCCTCCTTCTTCTTCTTCTTCTTCTTCTTCTTCTTCTTCTTCTTCTTCTTCTACTTCTTCTTTTGTCTCCTCCTCCTTTTCCCTTCTTCCCTCTTCTTTGTGTTTTCTTTCACATGACTAATATGAAAACATGTTTTGCATGACTTCATATGTATAGCCTATATAAAATTGCTTGTCTTCTCAATTATGCTAGGGAAGGGGTGGGAAAGGGAGAGAAATTGGAATTCAAATTTTTAAAAAATGAATGGTAAAAATAAATTGGGAAAAAATAAAATACTCAAAAAATGATTACTATAAAGCTCATGAGTATGGGGGGAAATAACAGGAAACATTGTTACAAACTATCAACCCAGGATGAAAAAAGTGAAGGAGATAAAAAAAAAACCAAACAAGTTTTAGAAAGATGATTTACAAAGCCTAGGACATAATGTTTTGAAGGGAATCAATTCTGTAGTCTTTTTTTGCTTTCAAAAATGTGATTTTAAGGAAGTGTCTGAAGGATATTTAAATGGAAATAAAAGAAATTGAAAGTGAGCCCTCCCCCTTTTTATGTAATTAGGAAGTTTCATCATGTTATTATGAAGTAATTACCAATAAGTTGACCTAGCAAAGAAAAAAAAACAGATGAATGAGTAGGAAACAGCTACATTGCCTTGATGATAGCAGGGTATATTGATTGCTGTCATTGTGGATGAATACTTTAATAGAGAGGACATAGAGAGCAGAAGACTAAGGATTAAGACTTTTGTGACCAATGGAGTAGGAGTAACTTCAAAAAATAGAAAAAGAATATTCCTTTAGCAATTTAGGAAAAAAAAACCAGGATAATGTGCTCTCTATCTCTTAAATAAACAAAACCTTCAACAGAGGAGAAGAAGGTGGTCAGCTACACCAAATGCAACAGAAGGGTCAAAAGAATTGTCAATAGAGAAAAGATTATTGACTATAGTGGGAAAAGGGGACCACTGATGACTTTTGAGAGAGCAGTTTATGATCCAATCTTGCTGTAAAACAATTTAAAACTATGCCCAAAGAGCTATAAAACTGTGCATACCCCTTGACCCAGCAACACCACTACTAGGTCTGTATCACAAAGATATTTTTTTTAAAAAAAGGAAAAGGGGGTCGGCCAGGTTGCACAGCAAGTAGGAACACCGGCCCCAGAGTCGGGATGACCTGGGATCGAATCCAGGCTCAGACACTTAGCACCCACCCAGAAACACCTGGCTGTGTAACCTTGAGCAAGTTACTTAACCCCAATTGCTTTAAAAAAAAAAAAAGGAAAAAGACATATATATATATATATATATGAAAATATTTATAGCATTCTTTTTGTGGTGGCAAAGAATTGGAAATTAAGGGGATACCCATCCATTGAGGAATGACTAAACAAGTTGTGGCATATGATTGTGAAGGAATACTATTGTGCTATAAGAAATGATGAGCAGGATGCTTTCAGAAAAACCTGAAAAAGCTTACAAGAACTGATGCAAAGTGAAATCAACAGAATCAGGAGAACATTGCATGCAGTAACACAAATATTGTTTGATAAAAAATTGTAAATAACTTAGCTATTCTCATCAATACAATGATCCAAGATGCTTCCCAAAGATTTGTGATGAAAAATTCTATTCCTAGAGGGAAAGAAATGATAGAATCTGAATTCAGGTTGAAGCATATTATTTTTTCACTGTATTTTTTTCTTGTTTTTTTTCCCCTTTTGGGTCCGTGCCTTCTTTCACAATGTGACTAATACAGAACTATGTTTTGCATGATTGTACATGTATAATCTATATCAAATTGCTTACTACCTCAGGGAAGGGGGAGGTGAAGGAGAGAGGGAGAAAATTTGGAACTCAAAATTACATGTAATTGAGGGGAAATTAAATAATATTTATAATTTACTTTTTGTTTTTGCTTTTTTTGGAGGGGGGAAGGCAGGGCAATTGGAGTTAAGTGATTTGCCCAAGGCCACATGGCTAGTAATTGTTAAATGTTCTGAGGTCAGATTTGAACTCAGATCCTCCTGACTCCAGGGCCAGTGCTCTATTCACTGTGCCACCTAGCTGCCCCTGAAATAACATTTATAAAAAAGAGAGAGCAGCTTAATTAAAGGATATCATAATCATTTTAACTTTCTTTTCTGAATTTTCTGTTGTAGATGGTTTTTGTCTTGAATTCTATCAAGATCTCAACTAAAAATACCACTTGATGTGACAAATGAGAGAAGTCAAATGTTTGGTTGACCTTTGGAGGGAACAAAACCTGAAAAATGATCATGAATCTTTAAAATCACAGGTAAAGATAAATTCTGATAATGAATTTCATGTACATTAAAACCACATAATTTTAGAACCTTGTATTCATTTTCCAAGGGAAATGTTGAAGAGCAACAATGTTGATTAAGAATCCAGGGGCAACCAGGTGGCACAATGGATACAACACCAGTCCTGGAGTCAGGAAGGACACGAGTTCAAACTTAGACACTTACTAGCTGTGTAAACCTGGGCAAGTCACTTAACCCTAAATGCCTCCCCAAAAAAGGCAACAAACAAAAATAGAGTCCAGAAATGAGGAATTACTTATTAAAATAAGCCAGTAAAAAACTTAGTAAAATGTTCAAAAAAGATTTTTTAAGAACATCACTTAAAATAATATTAAGGGGGCAGGTAAGTGGCACAGTGAACAGAACACCCAGCCCCGCAGTCAGGAGGACTTGAGTTCAAATCCAGCCTCAGACACTTGACACTTAACTAGCTGTGTGACCTGGGGCAAGTCACTTAACCCCAATTGCCTTGCCTTACCCCCTCCAAAAAAAAAAATAATACTAAGGAATCACAAAATCACAGAATTTTAGAGTTGAAAGGGATGTTGGTGATTATTGAACTAAACCCCCTCCCCCCAAAAATACCCATTATAACAAATCCAATCACTCTCTAGTTTCTGCTGGAACACCTCTAATTAGGGAAAAACCACTATCTCTCAAGATGGCTCATTTCACTTTTGGATATCTCTAAATTTTAGGAAGTTTTTTTTTTATCAACATCAATTTGTGATTTGGCTCTTTTCGATTTTTACCCATTGCTCCTACTTTTGTCCTGAAGAGCTAAACTAAGCAAATAAAATGCCTCTTCCAAATGATTATCTTTTAAACACTTGAATGCAGCAATCCTATCCTTTTTATGTCTTCTTTTCTTCAGAGGAAACATGTCTCATTTCCCTCAAATTTACAATGGAAGCCTTCTCACTCTGGAATTTCCCTCACTCCTGGTGTCCGTTGATGAATTCCTCCAGGGGCCTTTCATTGCTTGAAGGCAACTAGATCCACCGTGTCTCAGTAGCTATTCCAAAGCCTTCTCATCCGGGCACATTATTCTACTTTGCTCCTTTCTCCCATTATTGAGTTCCTCCTGTGACCTCATTTTGGAGAGAGGCCCAGATAACAATCCTTCATTGTACTTCCAGATCTGCTTCTGGCTCTTTGGACATTAACACCTCGCCCCAAAACTGCAAGTACTTCTCTCCACTAAATCTTCCTCTTCAGCTCCTTTTTGGAACCTATCTTTCTCCATTAGAATGTAAGGGTAGGAACTTCCCTTATTTTTACTTGTTTTATTAAACAGTGCCTAGTACATTGTAAGCCCTTAATAAATGTTTATTGTTTGTCTGCCTTCCTAGTTGCCTTCTTCTGGACATCTTCTAGCCTATCAATGTCCTTCCTAAAATCTGTTGCCCAAAATCAACCACAAAAGAATTATGTCTCCTAATTCCCAGAGGCTATGCCTCTCAGTTCAGCACAAGATGTATTACCTTTTTTTTTTCAACCTGTCATATAACATTGTTAATTGAGGTTGAGCTTCTAGTCCACTATATCCTCAATATCTTTTTCAAATGAATTTCTCTCTGGTTATGCTCCTTCCATTCTGTACTTTTAACATTGATTTTTTTTAATCCCTTTAAGAATTTACCTTAAGGCTTATTAAATTTCAACTTGCTTAGTTCAACCCAATGTGCTATCAAGGTCTTTTTGCATCCTGACCATGATCTGGAATATTTGCTATTCCTCCTAGTTTTACATCATTTGTAAATTTGATAAGCATACCATCTAATCTTTATCTAAGTGACTGATAAAAATGTTAAATACACAGAGGCAGCTGAGACTAGCACAGGCCCTGAGACACAGCACTGAAGACCTTCCAAATTGGGAGTGGACTATTAATGATTTCTCTAAGTATGATCATCCAGTCAGATTAAAATCCATCTCATTGTATTATTGTCGAATCTGTATCTCCACCTTTTCTACAAGAATTGTGTAAGATACTACTTTTTATCAACCACTTTGATAAAGATCTATATGCTATTTATCTACAGCATTTTCCTAATCAATTAAGCAATGATCAAAACAGGAAATAAGGTTAATTTAACATGACTTGTTCTTGATGAAGTTTTTTTGACTGCTGTTTCCTTTTCTAGACATTCACTAAGCATCTCTTTAATGATACATTCTCCAATTTTGCCAAGAATTAAAGCCAAATTTGCTTTCCTACAGCATAAACTATCTTCTCTTCCCTTTGCTGAAATCTGGATATGCCTGTCATACTTCTCCCATTCTCCATGACTTTTCAGATTCCAGATGATTTCACATTAATTCAGAAATCACTTCTACCAATTCTTTCACTATCCAAGGACGTAAGTAATTCAAGTCCAGTGACTTGAATTCATCAAAGACAACCAAGAGCTTTCTTATAATCTCTTTATTTATATTGGAGGTCCCTTACTTATTAGTCATTTTTTATGTCTCCTTCCAGGTCCACAGGTTACTGTCCTTGGCAGAGAAAACAGAAGCAAAATTAAAATTGAATTGCTTTTCTGATCTCTGTTGTCAGCTATCATCATCCTAATGGTGGGCCTATTTGATCTTCTTTTCCTCTAGTAAAGCTTTTAAAATTTCCCAAACCTCTTTTTGTTATCTTTAGCTGAATCCCCAGATTCAGTTCATTCTGAGTTTTACTGGTATTATTGGGCATTACTGCCATTATTTTATAGCACCATGACATATCATCCTGTCTTACTTACTCATACTCCATCTTTGTATGAGCCCTTAAAATATTAAAAAAAAAAACAAAGTTGATTATTAAGTTTTCTGTGCATCCATGAATGTGTCTTTAAACAATTGCCCATTTTCCTACTCATTAGAATTATTTTCCTTTGTGTTTTCAAAATTTCATTACTGAGACTTTGCCCTCTCCTGCCGACTTTCTCTGTAGAATCTTAGGCTATAGTATGATTCATCTTCTGAACCCTTTAAAATCTGATCTCCCAAAATCTAGGGTGCATTAGTAGCTGTGGGACCTTGGCAAGTCACTTAAATCCAATTGCCTCAAAAAAAAAAAGGAATGAGTCATTTCCCAATTGGGGATCAAAGGATATGAACAGGCAATGTTTTGTCAAAGAAATCAAAGCTATGTATAATCACATGAAAGGTGATCTAAATCACTACTCAGAAGAGAAATGAAAATTAAAGCAACTTTGAGATGTCATCTTATACCTATCAGGTTGGCTAAAATGATAGAAGTTGAAACTGACAAATATTGGAGGGGATATGGAAAAATTGGGACACTAATATGTTGTTGGTGGAACTATGAACTGATCCAGCCATTTTAAAGAGTAATCTGTAGTTATGCCCAAAGAGTTATCAAACCACGTATGCCTTTTGACTCATCAGTACCATTATTAGGTCTGTTTACCCAGAGAAAAGGGAAAAGAACCTATATATTCTAAAATATTTGCAGTAATTTTGTCTGTGGTGGCAATGAAGTAGAAATTGAGGGGGTGCCCATCAATTGGGCAATGGCTAAACTAGTTGTAGTATAGGATTGTGATGAAATACTACTGTACTATAAGAAATGATGAGCTTGATGATTTTAGAAAAACATGAAAAGATTTGTATGAAATAATGAAAAGCAAAATGAGCAGGACCAAGACAACATTGTATACAGTAATGGCAATTTTGTTTGAAGAATAACTGTGAATGACTAGTTTATTTGGAGTATTGTAAATAGTCAAATCAACCACAAAGTACCTATGAAGGAAGATGATATTCACCTCTATAGAAAGAACTGATAAATGAAAATAGTATTGCATAGTATGTGCACCCATTGTGTGTGTGTGTGTGTATGTGTGAAATAGTGGGCTTCTCAAGTATGGGGTGGGGAAGGAGGGAGGTAGACAATTTAGAACTTAAAATACAGCAACAACAAAAAATTATTTAAAAAGAGAGAGTGGATTGGTCATGGTATCTGGCAATCCTAGTTAAAATCAGCTATTTATAGCCAGAGTTTCTTTTAGCAGCAAAGAATAAGATTTAAAAAAAAAACATTTTGTACTTATCCAAAGGTCTCTGTCCTTGCCAAACCATTTAAATTTTGTTTTCACTAGTCTCACTGAAGTTCCTACAGTCTGAATTGAACTTTGCTATTCCCCAAAGATGTCACCTACTCTGGAGTTTCCACATTATTTTAACAAATGGAAGAAGATAACCCCTGAGGATACTGGACTGAAATGTAACTTGCCCTAATGGACATTGAACCACATTTTTCCTGTAATGTTTTTTTGAAAGCATGTCACATTCTGAGACAATATTATGGCTTTTAAAAATATCTAGAAGAAAAAAATATTTCTGCGAATTTTGTTGAGTTGTTTATGCTTTATCACACTCTATGGAGAAGATATTTGTACAAGAAACTAGTCTGACGTAGTTTAGTATCAAGGACTGACCTTTAATTATGACCATCTAGATTGGTTTGTCTGATGTCAAATAGTCTTACACACACAGGGATATATAGTAGAAAGAATGCTAGATTTAAAATCAGGAAGACATGGACTCAAATCTTATCTTTGATGCTGGGTGGTTCTATAGCCACAGGCAAGTGTTTATTATTAACTGAAGTCTCAGTTTCCTTTTCTGTAAGATGGGGATAAAAATGTCTGTTTACCTCTCTCAGAGTGATTGTGAAGCTCAAATGACAAGGTGTGTTAAGACCTTTGCAAACTTTAAAGTACATAGAAATGTCAATTATCTTCACTGATGCTTGGCATAATATATGTGTGTGTATGTATGTATGTATGCATGTGTCTATCTATCTATACACACACATAGATAGGCACTATAGATATCTGAGAAACCTAGATGTCTTCATTCCTAGAAGTCTATGATAAAATTAAAATAAAATTTTGATCCAAGAATTTAAAATTATTATATGCACTAACTCACATCTGTGCATGTTACAATATCTTTTAAGTTGATAGTCTTAACGTTAATTCCCATTACTTAGTGACCAGAACATTAAAATGATTATTAATAACTGACCTCTGTTTAGCTCAGGGAAACATTAGTCACATTTGCCTTTTCAGCAGGATAATGAAAAAGATCATAAAATATACATGAATCACCATGACATGAATGAAAAAGGAGCATCAGATACCAACTAACATTTCTATAATGTTGTGCAATGACCTGCTTTTTGAGGTCTTTGGAAAAGACTTGAGAAAAGAAAATTCTGTTTTCTTTATATGAGGGCTTGAAGTATCTAATAATGGCTAGTGATATAACACCATACATATCACTGTACACCATTAGACATGGAAAGAGAATCCCCCAACTCATCTTCAGGAACACCGCACAAACTAGCATTTGTCTTTAAATACAGGAACAATGTTAACCCCAAAGAAGAAAGGGAGGGTAGTATTGAACTACCTCACAATGCTGGTTCAGAAAATTTTACTGATGCCAGACTAGAAGGTAGTTTTTGAGGGTGACAGATATTAGAATTGGGTCTGTTGACTACCCTCACACACTCTCCTTTCCATCCAGTTGTACCTACTTCCTTCTACCTACTCAGTCTTGGCTAATGATACTGGAATTGGTTCCAATTTCCATAGCAACCACATAAAAGTTCTGAATGTGAGAAATCTATCTGGCTCAGTTTCAAGTCCTTCCCTTCAGTAGATACCCTGTATTACCCATTTGCCTTGGACTCTGACTCCTGTTGATCAAAATTTTTGCCTATCCCTTTTTTCATGTCCTCAATTTATTTACTTAACAAGTATGCTTGAGTACTTCCTTCAGATATAGGACTATGCTAGTCTATTTGACAGAGACCCAGATGTATAAAATTTGATTCCTATGCTCCAGAAACTAAAATTTAACTATGATACAAAGGGGAAACAAACAATAAGCTTTATGTGAGCAATGCAGGAAATAACTGCTATAGGAAAACAGGGGAGTCAATAACTTATATTTTCTTCTTGAGGAATTCTCAAGGGACTATTTCAAATTCAAATTCCTATTTGGATTTGAGCTGGATCTTGAAGGATGGGTAGGATTTTAATAGACAGAGATAGAAGCATGGGATGTGTCCTCTGGGTGGTGTTGGCAGACTTACAAGTATAACCCAGGTCTAAAAATTAAGTATTTGCATAAGATTTTTCCTCATTGGATGAGAGAATGCTTGCTCACAGCTCTGTTCCTACATGGGGGTCAGAGTTGGCAAGAGTTTATGAGAATAGAATTTCTTCCGGTTTTGAGGAAGGAAAATTATGCTTCCAGGGTCTCTTCAGGGAGAGACCCAGGGAGGAAGAAAGATTTCCAAAGGAGTTAGAGAAACTGGTACTTCAAGCATGTCCTTATTTCCTGGTTGCCACCATACTTCCCCTTAGGTAAGACAGAGGATTATTGCTTGGTGGATCTGAGGTATGTATCTCCAACTGGGAATGCTCATTGATTCCATGTATCATCTGGTATATTTTGATCTATATAATTTCTATTTCAGCTTGCTATTAGTTTAAAAAATCAATTTATTTACTATTCAATATGTGTGATGGTCTTTTTATAACTAGCATTTGTTGGTAGCAGCCAAACCTTTGGATATAGATTGGGACACTCCCTCCTAGTTAAGGGATACCAATCAAGAAAAGTGAGTTAAAATTCAAAATCATTTAGCCTATACTAGCAATGAGGAGTGTAGAGTGGGTCAGTCTTGTGGTTTCAATCTTCTGCTCTCCTCTAGGCAGGAACCAAAGTTTCCCTTAAAAAAAAGGATAGAGGAGACTCCAGAGACCCTACATTTAAACAGACCCACATGGACATACAACTAGTCTACTTGGGTAATATATATGTCTTACACAAGTGTAAGGAATGGCTTGAGCAAAATTGAGAAGAGATGATAAAGACTAAAAGCACAACTGCATAATGATGACACTCTGATCTTCTGGTCTAGTCTTTTGTATTGCCCAATCTTCTGTCCTTGGTCCATAACTGTTCTAATTCTAGTCTCCCAACCCAAGTTTCTAATTTCTAATAGAATCTGGTTCCTGTTTTCTGGAGGAATCCATCTCCCCTAGGTTCCAGACCATTTAGCCTACAATGACTTTTTAGCTCATCAAGCCTTACTTTAGCTCTCTTTAATTCATGCTTCGGTTCCTGGTTCCATAACTTTACTACTTATTAGGACCCTGGCTTTGAAAAAAGGCCCTTGTGCCTTTCCTTCTGGAAATGTATAAAACACTTGAGTTATATGCCAATCACTGAGGGAAGAGTCAATTGCCTTCTTATGTAGGGCAGCCTTGTTAACAAAGCTGATGAGGCTGATTTATCTTTAAAGTAAAATGAGTGTCTTTGAATTTATGGCACCCAGATTGAGGTTAACAGAGCAACAGAGTACTTAGTTGATCTGACTTAAGACAGGTTCTGGCATACAGTATTTGATTTCAGATAGCCTTATTTCTAAGGAGTTTATTGGATACCATTGTGAAAAATAAATAAACCAGAGCTACATATACTAGATAAGATTATTTGAGGCAGGAGTGGGGATGGGGGTCTAGGAATGAGACCATCATCAGTGTGATGAGTTCCCAGTTCTATCACTATGAGAAAGCTCCTTCCATTTTTTTGGATTAGTAACTCAAAACACTAGTAAGTTGCATGATGGCTTTGAGAGACTGTGATTTAACCTGGGTCACATATTCAAGTCTTCCTGACTCCAATGTCAGTCTTCTTACTACTTACTATACCACATCATATCTCAACATCATTGCTGTCTATTATTAGGGCAATAGCATCTGTATTACTTTAGGAATGAGAGAGCTTAAAAACAATATTCCTTAAACAGTATTTTTAATAATACAATGTTCAGAAATTAATTGTATTAAATGACCATGTGACTTCTCTATAGTTCCCTGTAACCTCAGAATTTCACAATAAGGTAATTATGTTCTGCTAGTGACTAAAAGCTCCTGAACCTAAGCAGGTTTTGTCTACCTGAAGTCTAAGTAACTGAGGCAGTTTATTGAATTTAAGGGAAATAATAGTCAATTGAGCTAATAAAGGGACTCAATTTCCAATTCTTTGCCACCACAAAAGGAACTGCTAGAAATAGTTGTGGTGGCAAAAATTGGAAATTGAGGGAATGACCATCAATTGGAGAATGACTGAACAAGCTGTGGTATATGAATGTAATAGAATACTATTGTTCCATGTGAAATGGTGAGCAAGAGGACTTCAGAAAAACCTGGGAAGACTTACATGAACTGATGTTGAGTGAAGTGAGCAGAACCAGGAGAACACCGTACACAATAACATCAAAATTGTTTGACAATCAACTTTGATGGACATAGATTCTAGCAATGCAATGATCTAAGACAATTCCAAAAGACTCATAATGGAAAATGCTAACCACACCCAGAAAAAGAATTATAAAGTCTGAATGCAGATCAAAGCATACTCTTTTCTCTTTTTTTTTGGTTATTTTTTGTGTTTTCTTTCTCATGGTTTTTCCCTTTGGTTCTGATTCTTCTTTACAACATGACTAATGTGGAAATAAGTTTAATATGATCATACATGTACAACCTATATCAGGTTGCATGCCATCTTAGGGGGGGTAGAAATTTAGAACTCAAAATCTTATAAAAGAGGATGTTAAAAAGTATTAGTTAATTAATAAAAATAAAATTATTCAAAGCAATTGTTTGGCATTAAAGAGAATGAATCATTGAATCAATTTTTTTCAATCACCACCTGAATGACTCACCAGATAGCTCACAGATATACTGAATACTCATACCTCTACCTCCTAATCAGTCAGCCACAACCTTTCCCATTTTGTATTGGGGAAGATGTACTTTCCTTCTCAGTCCTGTTCTTAAAATGATAAGCAGTGATATATCAATGATGAGAAGGTAAGTATCAAGCGAAAGAGAATCTGTTTCACTCTGTTCAAGAGTGCTTTCCTTATTTATGTATTTAGTGATCTCATGCCCTGGAATGTAATCATTTTGCAATTGTTACCAAGAAAATACAAAAACAGATTTATTCTGAGTGTCTAAGTCACATCTCAAGCATAAATTATACATGTAAGGGGGTGAATTAATCTCTTCAGATCTCTGAGATAAAGTTTACTGCAGTTCCCTTAGAATTAATGCCCGTCCCACTGCCCTTAGGGGACAACAGAAACAATAGTTTCAATAATTTAAAATATACTTAAATATTTACAAAAGGCCCTAGTTCTGTGCAGTTTCTTCTGTTTTTGCAATGATGGCTGCAGAGTGATATGAAGAGAAACAGAGGGATCCTTAGAATCGTATAATATTTAGACTACCTAACATAACTTACTATTGATGCTCTAAATGTGAAGTCCTTGTTCAGTAACTATTGAGTGTTGCAGAACTCACCTAGTGTGAGAATGATAATTCACATTTATATGGTATTTTGTTATTATAAAGCTCTTGGCTTACAATAACACTATTAAGTAGTCATATAAGTATTATCACTCTCATTTTCCTGTTAAGGAACTGAGTCTCAGAGACTTTTCCAAGTGGAAATATGCCAGAGGAATTGAATCATTTTAATTTTGACATTTTTACTACAAATGAAACTAGAAGACAAAAGGAAATTGCAGTTAAATGGAAAGAACGTTCATGGGTTCTCCTTGGAGAGACAGATAAAACAGTTGGTCTTGTTGGTTTTATTGTACACCCAAAGGCAACAAGAAACATAATTGCATGGGACATTTTGTCTTCTCATTTACAGTGCTCATGAGAATTTTTTTAGAAAAAAAATGGCATCATGAAAATAATTATTATCTCTAACTACCTTTTAGACATCTCAAACTAGATATCCCAAAGAAATCTTCATCTCAACATGTCCAAAACTGTACTCGCTTTCTTTCCCCCAAGCCTCTCCTCTTCTTAACTTTCTTATTATTCTTGAGGGTGCCACCATCTTCCTAGTCACCCAGACGATGACCTAGATGTCATCCTCCACTCTCTATTCTCTCTTATCACCACCTTATCCAATCAGTTGTCAGGTCCTGTCATTTCATCTTCATAGCATTTCTCCTATACATCCCCTTTTCCTTCCTCTGACATTACCACCACTCAGTAACAGGCCCTCATTATCTCATGCCTAGACTATTTCAATAGGCTGCTTCTTGGTTTCTCTGCCTCACAGCTCTCCCCACTCCAATCTGTTCCCCATTCTGCTATCAAATTGATCTTCCTAAAGTACATGTCTGACCATGCTACCCATCCTGCTCAACAGATGCAGAATGCTCACAAGTTCCCTATTATTTCCAGGATCCAGTATAAAATTCTCTGGTTTTTCATGACCTGTCCTTTTTCTACCTTTTCAATCTTACATCTTGCTCCCCTCTGCATCCAGTACCACTGACCTCCCTGATGTGCCTTGCACATAATACTCTATCTTCCAACTAAGGGTATTTTCACTGACTGTCTCTTATGCATGTAATTCTCTCTCTCCTTATCTCAGTCTTCTAGCTTCCCTGGATTGCTTCACATCTTAGCTAAAGTCTCATCTTCTTCAAGAAGGCTTTTTGAGTTCTCTTTAATCTCAGTGCCTTCCAGCTGAGACTGCTATCAATTTATCCTGTATTTATCTTGTTTGTACATAGTTGCTGGTATATTGTCTCTCTCATTAGATTATGAGATCCTTGAGTAAAGGGACTGCTTTATTTATTTTTGACCTTTCTTGTATCCATAGTGATCAATATAATTCTTGGCCCATTGTAGGCATTTAATAAATGTTATTTGACTGATTGACCACAGAGAATGAAGAAGAGAAATTCCATGAAGATTTTGATAGCTTCCAAAAGGAATTGTATATTGATACTCCAACTTCAATGTAAAAAATAGGTGTAGGTGAGGACAGTAAATATGTGGGGAAAAACTCAGGATGAAAGAATGAGAGATAGAAGTCTCGTGGCTACGTGTCAAGAATACTTTCATGTAGAAAAAAAAATCAGAAAGCATTGGATATGGTGAGCAACAAATAACATCATAAAAATGAAATCCATTACACTTAATCAGCCAGAAGGGAAAAAAAGACTGATTACTGACATGGGAGTCATTCCTGAATAAACTTTCTATATGAAGTCCAACAATTGACTTGTTAGAGGAAAGATAAAAATTAATATGTAATTCGAGGAAAATCTCAAAATTATATGCTATGTAACTAAAATGGCTCCAAACTGACATATTTAAGTAAGTCATTGACACTGATTAATAGGAAATGGATGCAGGAAAGAACATTGACACTGATTATAACAATTTCATTAAAAAGTTATGAGGAGACCCAAAGAGTCTACAAATAAATGATCTTTTTGCTGAACATGGTTGCTAAAGACAATACTATTTTAGAACATTAGTGTATTGTAAAATCTCTCAGTGGCAAAAGATTGTGGATCTATGTATCAAAAGTGAGTGATAAGGCTAGTAGTTCTTCATCCAGAAGCTCCATTCTGGCCCTGGAGTTCACACATTGAACATAACCTCCACCATTACAGCCTTTCCCTATGGTTCCTCTCAGAATCTCCATTTAAGAAAAGCACAAAGGCAAACCATGAATCATTGCTCTCCTGCCTATAATCCAGACTTTCTCAACCATGTTTCTTCATAAATGATATCTTTGTTGCCTCTTCCCCCCCCCCAACACATACTTCTTTCAGCTTTCTTTTATATGTTGTCTTCCCCCATTAGAATATAAGGTCATTGATGACCTTTCTCTCTCCTTTTATTTGTATTCCCAGTACATAGCACAGTGCCTGACACATGATCATAGTAAGCACTTAACAAATACTAGTTGACTGCCTAGTAACATGAATTACTTCTGAGTTCCAAAGAGATCCCCACAATATCAGGAGAATCCAAGGAAATCCTCTAGCCCCTTGGGTGAATTAATCTCTTGTGGTAAGTTGATGGGAAGGCATGGACAAGAGTTTCATAGGATGAGCAGGTACAAATAAGTTATAATCTATAGTGCTAGAGTGAAAGCCCACAAGATGATGCCAAAGACTCACTGGTATATTAAAATATGCTTATATTCTGACATAAAAGAGCATGACAACCTAAAATGAGAATAGCACTTCACATTTATTTGGTTCATTGAGGTTGACAGTGAAAATAAGTTTGATTAGATTATTCATTCATTTCAGTCATGTTTGACCCTTCATTAATCCAGTTTGGGGTTTTCTCAGCAAAGATATTGGAGTGGTTTTCCATTTCCTTCTCCAGTTCATTTTATAGATAAGAAAACTGGGGCAAACAGGGTTAAGTGACTTGCATAGCTAGAAAGTTTAGTCTAAAGTCAGATTTGAACTCAGGAAGATGAGTCCTCCTGACTTCAAGTCCAACATTCTATCCACTGTGCCACCTAGCTGTCCCCACAAATATGTTTATTTCCATTTTATAGATGAGAAACTAATATACAGAAATTTTAGTGACTGATCCATGGACACACAGCTTTTTAGTTGGACAGTTCAGAGTTGAACCTAGGTCTTCTAACACCAAATCCAGTTCTCTTTTCCACTATATCAAGTGACAAAGAGAGAGCTTGAGAACTAATAATTTAAAAATAAATACTTACAAATAACATATTTGAATGACTCTTTTTATGTATATTTACTAGTATGTCCTTCCATGTATTAAAAGAGAAAAAAATTCTTTCTTCTCAGATAATAAAACTCCTATGGTACTAGAGGATAATAGGGGGAAAAAACCTTATTTAGACCAAACTTCTAATTTTCCATGATCCTCAAACACATAAAGTGTTTATATAACTTAAAGGTTACTCAGAGAGGAAAGAAAAGAACAAGAATTCTTACTAAAGCTTTTTAACTTCAAATCCATTGTTTCTTTCAAGGACATTTCTAGACTAACATGAAAAGTTTGAAGGTGATATGATAATGTTATAGAAAAGGCAATTTTGTGGGGCTTATGAGAACCCATAGAGCTAGATAGCACAAGAAGAGTAAAGGACCTTCTAACAGATTTCGATCCAGGGAAAGTTAGAGAAATGGGACCATTGACCTGTTCTAGAACATTCCTAACTCTGAGAGTATAAACAAACAAATTATCCCAGAGCAGTTGATCAACCCCATCTCTTTCTTCCTGAAAAGATAGGGGGAAAGGGTATACTATTTTTTTGGGAGAATCCTTTTACTGGGAAGCTTGATGGGATTCAGACCTCAGAATTCACCATGATCTGTTGATAACAGAGCCACAAGTCAGCAGGTAAGGATAGTTCTCTTTTATTGACTGAATAGAGTGGGGTGGGGGAAGGAGGGTGGATATGGATAGGAAGTGGGGGAAGAAAACTTAGGATCCAGATCCCATCTGGTGTGGGTTATTTACAGAGTTTTGGAAGGGTGATAATACTTCAACTTTTCAAAACAGACTTTTACTTCAAACAGTCTGAGCTCTGACAAGGAAAAAGAGAAAAACCTCCAAATAAAGTTTGATTTTAAATTTCAATTTAATTTAAATTTTAAATGTAAATATTAAATTTTATTTGACTTTTAAAGTACAGTGAAAAGGATGGCTTTCTCCATATCAGTCCACCTCATCAATGGTCTCAGCCAACCAATTTATCCCCAATCACTAAGACCATCCTACATGAGATGTCAAAGGAAATGTCAATATATTCCAGGAGAAAATACACTCGAAAGTCCCAAACAAAGGTTCCGCACCCTATAATCTCACCATTAGTGGGGAAACTCCCTGATTAATAGCCTATATTTTTATATGTCTATAATTTTGTGTTTATCTATAATAATATAATCCAATATTTGTGTATGTCCTATAATATCCAGATTAATATCCTATATTTGTGTGTGGGGGGGTCCATCTTTCCCTCCCCCATTAAATTGTAAATTCCTTAAAGGCATGGGCAGCATAATTTTTAAACTTTTATAGCACATATTAAAAGGATTTCTGATTTTCTCTATTCGAGGAACTCCCATTATACAAACTCCCTTGAAGCACTTAGATGACATTCCATCCTTCATTTAGTAAATAAATCTAGGGAGTTTCTAGAGGTATTTAGAGTCCAAGTATTGCCCAGATTCAGAGGCAGGATTTTGACTCCAAATCTAACATGCTAATCATTCCAGAATTCCTCTAACGAACAAGTTATGGACTCAATGTATAGTCATTGAATGAGACTGCATAGAATGTTCCCTAAAGTCAACATTTCTAACCAATATCTTTGCTATGACTGATACCTGCTTTGCTGTTTTACTCTGGCTCACTTTAGACTAGCTTGCATAATAGTCCTGTCTTAGGTCTGTCCATGCTACAGATCCATTACCCAACATGGGGACTTGCCTTGCACAACCTTACATGATTGGGAGGCAGAGTGATACAGTAGGAAGCAATCTTACTCTAGAAGGTAAAACTAGGTTCAAACCTGCCTCTGATGCTTATCATGTGCACAGCTCTGGGTATGTTAACATCCTGGGCCTCAATTTCCTCATATAGAATAAGGGGGCTAAGGAACAGGTAGGTGTCACAGTGGAAAGAGCAGTGGTCCCAGAGTCAGGGAGATCTGAGTTCAAATTGAGCCTCAGACACCTACAAGCTGGGTGACCCTGAGCAAGTCACTTAACGACAATTACCTCCTGCCACCACCATCATCATCATCATCATCAGTAATAATAATAATAATATGAGAGGGTTGGGCTAGCAGGTTTCTAGAGTTTCTTGCAGTTCTAGCTTTAGGATCTTCTTAGGTGACTTCTTTATGTAACTTAAAGGAGCATTGCAAAGAGGTTTCCATAAGACAGGCAAGAAAGGAGGAATTGCACTCCCTCTTTATCCAAGAAGTTTTGTGACCTGGGCTATGTGTAAAGTAAAGTCATCTCTATGCCAAGGGGAAAAGTAACTGATCTAGGTGTCACACTTTTTGTTTTGGAAAGTAGCCTACCTTTGTTCTAGTGACTGAAATAACCCCAACCCCAGCACACCATTCACAAGCTATTTATTGCCTCATCTTCTTCCTCTGAGGATAGGAAGAACAGTCCATTTAACTTTTTGAACTCTGGTCCTGACAACTCCCTGTTACAGTTTATTTAAATGTCAGTGTGTTTTTTTTGGATGATACACAGATGGAAGGAATCTTAGAGGCCATCTAGCTCAACTCCCTGATGTAACAAAGGAGATAACTGAACTTCCCCTAATCATCACATAGAAAAGGATGTACTGGACCCCAGGTCTTTTGATTTAAAGTTCTCCATTTTTTTCCATTCCACCATGCTTCTTTGCATGCCAATTTATTTTATTTTATGGATGCAATGAAAGTTAAGTGACTTGCTCAGGTGGTTAGTGTCTAAGGGCTGAATTTGAACTCAAGTCCTGCTGACTCCAGGGCCAATGCACTATCCACTACACCACCTAGCTGCCTCACTTTAAAAGGCAGGCATATATTTGGCTATTAGTCATACACTGATGTAATTAGACACCAATAATATTTTAATGACCACTTTAAACATAAGTTGTTACTTTTAAATGGTCCCAGGACCCTTGAAAGAAACTTAGATTTGAACAGGAAAGGTCGTGTCTTAACTCCTTTATATTTGGGGTAATTTATAGTGTTTAAGCAACTGACTTGAAAGGTGTCATCTCATATCTGTCAGATCTCAAAGGCTCCAGGCTCCTGGATTCCAGAAGTTACTTCACTGTGCTAAATATTTGGAGAGGGGAAAAATACATTTTCCCAAAAAGGGAATAAATCTACCTTAAGAAAAGCAGCTGGGGGAGAGAGATTAGCTATGGAATGAGCACAGATAGATTCATATACATCAGTGAAGTTATAAACTGGTGGATTAGAGTTGACAAAGTGCTATCAGACTTTGTGTATATATGTTCAATGGGGAAGGGGGAAGGGTTGAGAAGGGGGAAGAAGTGATAGGACGATAGGGCTGGAAGGGACCTCAGAGAGTATCTTGTTCAATGCTTTCACTTTAAAGACAAACTGACACCCAAATACAGAAAGTGACAACCAAGGTGACAGTGAATTAGATCTTCTGCTTCCAAGAAGTTCATCGCTCTTTTTGCTATTATCCTCAGTGTCTAGGTTACTTGACTTTATTATATAAATAATCACATCACATCTTTCCTAAAATTCTTTTATACAAATTACCATATAAACAAGGGCAATTCCACTCCACTCTTACCCATCCCCACTGCCCCAAAGTGGTGAAGTGGATAGAGCACTGGGCTTGGAATCAGGAAGACTACTCTTACTAAGTTCAAATCTGGCTTCAAACACTAGCTCTGGGACCCTGGGCAAGTCACTTGCCTTAGTTTCCTTATCTGTAAAATAAGCAGGAGAAAGCAATGGAAAACTAGTCCATATCTCTGCCCATAAAACCCCAAAATGAGTTCATGAAGAGTCAGAATGACTGAAACAACTTAACAACAACAAAAACCAAAACAAAATCTGAATATAGCCAATAATTTTTCAGTGTATGTATGTCATCCATCACTATATATACACATATATATGTAGCTAGCATCCATCACTATATATACACATACATATATGTGTTTATGTATGTGTCCATGCATATATTTGAATAAGTATGTGAGTATGTATGAGAATATTCATAAGTCTGAGTGGTGTATTATATAGGGAACTAGTTTTGAATTGAGTACAAATCTCATTTCTTGCACATACATATGACCCTGGGCAAATCACTTAGCCTCTTAGAACTTTAACCAAATCTCTAAAACTAAAACTAAGTTGCAGAAAATCTTCTTCATTGCATGGTAGAGGGAGTAGTAGGCTTCTCTCCCAACCATCTGGACTTTCTCTACCATTGATGAGGTATGGGCTCTGGCAGCCCTCTTTGAGCTTTCCTTGAATCCTTGAGGTACAGGCTCTGGGAACCTCGCTTGGACTCTAGATTAAATGAGTCATTTGCAAGAGGCAATAAGCCTTATATTGTGGCTGGGCCCAGACCTACTAACTGCTAACTACTAGCCTCGTTACTAGCCTAGCCCTCCATTGTTCATCTACTTCCCACCCCTGAGCCTATCAAAATATCAATACACCCTTGAACTGGCCTAGCCCACCATTGTCTGTAGCTTCCAGCTACCTCCCACCCTTAGTCACGCATTGACCTCATTAACTCCTCCTGAAGACCCTCCCCAAACTCTTTCTCTAGACCACCCCTAGATTCCTCCCACAGCCTTCTGTGTATTAGACCCCCAACTCACACCATGTGGTGTGATAGTGCCATAGAATGCCATAGAATAGTGAGAGCGCAGTGAGAGCACCATAGAAGGACCTAGCACAGACTTACTCTGTGTCTAATGCAAGTGAACTTTTAATAAATTTTACTTTTCTTTGGCTGAGAAAACTCGAGTCAAATTCATTAGGCAGGACCCAGCTTGTTGGTATTTTGGGGTCTCCAGAGCAACCCTAACCCTCTTTAGGGGTAACCTCTTCATCCTGGCATTTTTCATGCTGGAATTTCACTCCACCCTTAGGTTTTTCACTCTGGAAGCACCTTTGCCCCAGCAGTCTCTTGAATGACTGACTGTTCCTCCCAGAATTCCCATTTTAAGGAGGTCAACCAGGTTAATCATATCTTGATTCTTCTTCAGGCTATTCTCTTAACTCTCTGGACTTTCTCTATCACACCCCATTGAAGTACTCCCTCTCCCCCTCCCCTTTCAACTTCCTTAGATTTGTGGTCTCCCTCCTTTAGAATGTAAGCCCATTAGGGGCGGCCAGGCCGGGTGGCTCAGCAAGTAAGAGCAGGAGCCCCAGTGTTGGGATAACCTGGGGATCAAATCTGGGCTCAGAAACTTAGCACCACACCCAGAAATAACTGGCCATGTAACCTTGAGCAAGTTACTTAACCCCAATTGCTTTTAAAAAAGAAAGAATGTAAGCCCCTTGAAGGCAGGAATTGTCTTTCTGCTTGTGTTTGTATTTTCTGAGTTTAGTGCAGTACCTGCCATATAGTAAGTAAGCACTTAATAAGGGCTAATTGACATTGAAAGGATTGTCTCCCTTCACTAATGATAATGGTCAATTTGACTCCAAAGAATAGATTTATATTAAAGCTCTCCCTTGAATTCAGAAGTTTTCTAGAATTTAAAAAAGCATTAACAATGCCTCGGAGTAGAAGTTCTAGGTAATGGAATGATTACTGGAATCCTCATAGTAATTAACAGCTGTAGCTACAGAAAGCTTTTCAAAATCCCCCTGCCCCCTTCCCCCCCAACAAAAAAAATCATCTAAATGCATTTATGACTAAATATTTTACAGAAATTTCTTTTCATAAAATCCCTATATTTTACCTGAATAACCCTATCCTAGTTACAAATGCAGCTTTTCCTTATATAAAAAAGATATCTTATGGAAATAAATGTTGAAAACTAAAAATAAATTGATTTGTTAAAAAAAAAGAGATGTCTCTTTAGAAGTGTAGTCTGTATTAGGAGATGATCCATAATTTGAACAATAAGGAAGGAATATGCCTCTTGACAGAATCACTCTTGAGACCCAGCTTGGACAAGAAGAATTGGGAACCCACAACTGTGCCAACATGTTTAAGAACTTGGGGGTGATTGGTGCTCTTCAGTATTTCAGTTGGACCATCTGATTCTTAACATTGCTCCTTAATCTCTTTCTGCCCGTTTCACTGTTTCCTGGAGGCAGTGTACTATATAGTAGAACAAATACTGGACTTGTGGTCTAGGACTGTTCAAGACATGGGCACGTTTATTATGTGTCTCATTTCTAGCTGAGGACACCAGGTGAACTCAAAATTTCCTAGGATTAATCCGTAGTGATTTTCATGGTCAATGTTTAGAACCCAGCAAAAACCAATTCAATCCTTCCCTTCCTCCCCACCCCCCCCCAGCTGTTTTCTGAACTTCCATGATTCTCCTTGGATGGGATTGGGTGAGATTATTCTAATTCCTCCAAGTTGCTCCTGAGGCAAGGGAAAACCTACAGCACTCTCTCTTGGCAACATGGCTATTGGAAGAATAAAAGAAAAAGAAAAAAAAAGAGTCTCTACTTCACATACATTCATTCATTATTCCCTAATTTCTTTCTTTCTTTTTTTTTATTAAGCAATCTGGGTTAAGTAACTTGCTCAAGGTTACACAGACAGTTATTTCTGGGTTTGGTACTAAGTATCTGAGTCCCGATTTGATCCCCAGGTCATCCCGACACTGGGGCTGGTGCTTTTACTTGCTGTGTTACCTGGCTGCCCGTATTCCCTAATTTCTGCTTCTAAACAGTATGACAAATAGACTAGAGTAAAGGAGAGAACATAAATGATTAGAAACACACTGGGTTTTTGTTTGTTTGTCAACATACTAAACCAACTAAATCAACCAACTAAATCTTGGCTTTCCCTGCGAGGAAGACATTTCATTCTGTAACATGAAAAGCTGCCCCACAATTTTCTCATAGCTCTCAGTCTGACTGCATGTGTATGGAATAAGTGTTACTTTCTGGCCTTTTAATTCTGAGTATTCTCTATTCTTAGAGATTGAATTCATTTTCACCATGTAAAGACCTAACAAATCCTGAGCTGAGAGGGCTGCTGTCTCTCTGCCTTGGAGATAGTTAAACTATATTTCCCTTTTAACATAACTTTGTAAAGTGCTTGCATCTACCTGTGATGTTTCATCAAAATAAGGTGCCCTGGTAGCTTACTCAGAACTCATTCTAACTCCTCCTCTTTGGGGATAAATGGTGCCATTCAATTGTGGTACTTCTTACCAAATACTTCTAATGGGGATTCTTTATATGTTTTCAAATAACATTAAAGAAAACAGAATCGTTTTTAAGACAGAATACTAACATACTATAAGAAATGATCTTAGATAGACTTGCATAAAATAAAGAAGCTCGAAATTAGCAGAACCAAGAGAATTAAAACCAATACTGTTTTAAGAACAAATTTGAGCAAACAAATCATTTTAACTATTATAAATTAACTATAAATGACATATAAAGGAAGATACTATCTGCATCTAGAGAAAGAACTGATAAATATAAGTAAGTATAGAATTATTTTACACACACACATTTTCACCTAGTGGTCACCATCTCTAAGGTGGGGGAGGAAGAAAAGAAAAAAGGGAAAAAATTATATGATAGCTTTATTATAAAAAGGAATAGCAAGAAGTACAAAATGGATTTGCAGTTTCATGTGCAATCACCTTTTTTATTATACTGCATGAGGGAAATGCTTGCTTTATTCCATAAATTAAAAGTAAAATAAATTTTAAAAAATTTAAGACTGTTCTATGTCAATGGACATACAAGCATATTTAAATTTTTTTCCATAATTTTACAATTTACCATATTTTCTCCTACATGTGCAAATGCACTTTAAGCACAACAAAATTATAAGCAGATACAAATTTACTTTGAAAAAAAATTCCATCTTATCTCCAGTACTGCACCCATTGATGCAACTATCTTTTAAGGTATTCTTAAATTATAATCCATCTAGCATTATAAATAACCTTATAGAACCCAAAAGAAATAATTCTCCCTAAAATAAATCATTTTCTTTAAAATTAGGCATTTAAAGCCCTTATAACCTGAATACTTTTTGCCTTTTGAGTTTTCTTACATCTTACTCCCAACCACAAATCTCGCCTTCCAGTAACATCGGTCCTTTTGATTTTCCTCCAACTCAAAACTCCATCTCCTGAGCATTTTTATTAGCTGCCCCTCATGTCTCAAACATTCTCCCTTCTCATCTTCACCTCTTACCTTCCCTGGTTTCCTTCAAGTCTCAGCAAAAGTCTCACCTTTTATGTGCAACCTTTTCTCGTCTTCCTTAATCTAACTTTGAGACTAACCCTAATTTATTCCGTGTATGTTATGTTTTATAAAATTTACTTTTTCACATATTGTCTGACCCCTTAGACTGTGAGCTCCTAGAGAGTAGGGTCTATTGTTGTTTTGTTTCTTCGTTTGTCTTTCTTTGTATCCCAAGGACTTACTACAGTATCTGGCACAAAGTAAGCTAATTGATTGATTGATTGACTGACCTAAGCATCTAACTGACCAAAGGGAACTACTAAGGCTGGATTTATAATAAGCAATAAAATAGATAACCTAGCAAACTATCCACAGTATTTACTTTTTATAAAAATACACTTGCCTAGATTTTCTGGATGGATATTTCAGTCTTATATTAGGTCTGTATTATCCAAAGGAAGAAACAAAACCCTCAGATACTTATATAAAGAGTTCAAGTAAATTAAAACCTGTTTGACTTTGACTTTTTCTAGTGAAAAATGTTATTTTTATGTAAGATTATTGGGAAAATGCCTCTGTTCTTCACTTCTATTAGGAATTTTGCTTCTCTCACCTGCAAAAAGGAGGAGGTGAGATTCAACCATCTCTAAGATTCTTTTCATTCTATGTTTTCTTTATATCAGCAAACCCTCAAGAGATGAGCAAACTTTCACTTTGCCCAAACTTTCTTGCGACAAAATTACTCTGGCAAAAATTCAACTCTAGCATAGCAGTATAATGTAAAGCCATGGGGACTCTAATAGAATAAAATGAAAAGGCATATATAAGGAATAAGCACAATTATTAAGTCACAGTCCTCTGCCATATATAAATGCACCCTAAATGTTTACAAAACACCTTAGGCTGCAAATAGAATCTCCCTTCAGTCTCCTAAAGTAATCATTACTGAAAAAAAACCTATATATTTATTAGATATGACACTGTGTTATGTGATACACAAAGAAAACCAGTGACAACAGTGTTGAGTTTGGTGTCAGAAAAGACCAGGGTTTTCAAATTTTGCCTCTAACCATCACTACCTCTTTAACCATGGACAAGAAATTTAACATAATTTAACATCTCTGAGCCTCAGTTTTCTCCTCTTTTAAATGGCAATAATTCCTATAGTACATATCACATGAGGATCAAATGAGATTTTCATATGTACAGTTTTATAAAACTTGTAGAAGTACTATATCAAAATCAGCTTTTATTAAGAAGAAAACTAAGTTCTTATAGGAAATCATTTCTAATTTAAATTAAATATACTACTGTGGACACACACACATATGTAGATATACATACATATCTGTATATGTATATATTTAAATGCATACACATATGTGTGTGCACATATATGTATGTATGTGTCTGTATATATATTACATATATATATTCTATGACCTATACCTAAACTCTGCATTTATATAGACTGGGTTCAGTATTATAGTTTCCTCAAGCTATTCCTCTTTGGCTTGTGTCTCCATCTGGAATTTCCCCTTGGGGTCATCAGAATTCATGTCATGTCTAGATCTCTACAAAAAGGTAACAGCCCTCAGTTCTCCTACAGATACACGCTAAAAAAAAAACCTCAAATATAATAAAGGTTTTATTCAATTCGACAAAATAAAAATACATTGTATAGCAGTAAAACTAACCTCATAAACACTCAAATATCCTTTTATCATGAGAGCCATATCCCTCACAAATAATTTGCATACATACAGTCTTTCATATTGATGGTACTAGAAATTTCTCACAGCTAGTTAAGCGTTTGAGACTGGATTTGAACTCATGAGGAAAAGTCTTCCTGATTCCAAGTTCAGTGATTTACTCACTGGACCAGCATGGCTCTAGAGAAAAAAGTTAGCCTGGTGACTTTGCATCGTCCTTCCTCATTTAAATCCAATTCACTTGCAATTCATGGTACGACCTTTCTGATGTCATGATCCTCTTCAAGAATGAAGGACAAATGACAAACAACAACAACAGCAGCAGCAACAGATTCCTATTTCTGAAGTGTTCAAGTGATTAGTATGCTGTTCTTAGAATCAGGAGTGCCTAGGTCTGAATTCTCCCTGTAATACCACCTGTATGACCTTGCACAAGACACTTAGCCTTGTCAAGCCTTACTCATCTGTAAAATGAGAATAACAGTGCCTATATTATCCATCTCATAGGGCTGCTGTGATGCTCAAAAGACAGAATGTGAAAAGTGCTTTCCAAACTTTAATATGTGACTTAGTGTCTCAAAGTCTGTGCAGCTTTAAGCTACTAAATCTTTTGGGATACTCTATAAAAGTGCCAGTGATGAAGATGATGATGATGATGGTGGTGGTGGTGGTGGTGATGATGACAAAGAGGACAACAATGACAATGATAACAATAACAATTCTCAAGATTCAAAATAAATAAGAACTAGGTCCCCAGAGGAATGGTTATACTCTATTTGGAGGATTTATTGGAAACCATGGACAAAAATCATACAGGTTAAGAGGACACGAAAGGATTGAAACAATGCAAAGTACTTGAGGGCAGAGATTATTTCATTTTTGTCTGTGTATCCCCAGTTCATAGTACACAGAAAACATTTAACAAATGCTAATTAAATAAGTAAACCAATGCTTGGCTCAGGGAGAGCTCGCACCAAAGAAATCACAGATCACTCAAAGTATCAACATCATAGCTGAAATGATCTTTATTTTCAGCTCACAGAACTCTCCATTAAAGCAGCCAATTTATCAAGTTCTAATTGCCCCAACTCTACTTTAAGCTTCAGATGTCTCTTGATTGTGTAGAAAATAAATATTGTTTTCCCCCAATTCAGTCCTTTGTGGTGTGAGTATTCTCTGCTCCCTAATCCATTCTTTGTTTTTCTCAGTGACTGCTCCATAGAGGCATAGGACTCCAAGGGATACATAGGGCTTTGAGAAGTGATCTAGGCTATCCCTTTGATTGCATTTATAATACTAGCATTACTAAAGATTTTTGCCTGGGCTAAATCCCCTAGAATATTTTAAAATGAGAAAACACTGCAGAATATATTACCCAGAACAATGCTTCCCTCAGTAAAAAGATAGACAAGATGACCTAATAGGTCTTTTCAGATCCTTACACATATGATTTCTTACAATATGGAATCTGTTTATGGTATAATAAGTCCTTTATACAAGGGAAATGAATATAGCTTCTAAGTTCTTATTTCCTCTTTGCTTTTGAATCACAGTGTAGTTTCTAATTAAACTAGGCTAATGTTAAAATGCAAATGCAAAGATTTTGAACTTTTTCAATAGTACTTTTATCAAAAAAGGACAATTAAAATTGGTGAGAAATATATATTTTAAATTTTTGTATCTCAAATTTCTGTGCATATTCCATGACTACAAAAAAAGCAAGGCACATTCTTTCTTTCATTGAATTTATAGTTGGTGGCAAACTGAACTTTGACTCACTTTAGACAGTACACTGCAAAACCACTGGAGAGCTTCAGGAAGGGAAAATCAGCTTGTGGTTTTGATTATAACAAACTAATTTTTCTTTACTTCATTAAATACCCTGCATGCAATATCTAATACTGTTATATCAACATGATCTATTTTTAAAATTTTAGCTAGCACTTCAACATTTTCAAAATTTCAAAATATAAATTTTTGCTTATGTTGTTTTCATCAAAAGCAAAGAACAGATTTGGTGTCAAGGGGATAGACTGTTCATGATTTCAGTTTTAATTTTGTTCATTGTTTTAAGCTGGCTACATCTTGTCTGAATTAGCATTTCAAGGCAAAAGAAAAAGAAACTGAAGCTAACTTCATATAGTGAACCCTGCTCAATAAACAAACTAAGCACGTATGGAAAACCAGACATTACAGTTCTGGCCATTCAAAATCAGTAGGATTCTTACCCAGAAATTCAGACAAGAAGAATTAACTACTGCCCAATAGGAATTGGCTCCACTATTAGTCAGTCAGTAAGTCAATAAACATTTATTAAACACCGACATATTCCATGTCAGAGACTGTGCTAAGTGCTAGGGATACTAAAAGAGGCAAAATAAAATAGCCCCTGCCCTCAAGGAGCTCATAATCTAAAAGTGTTAAAATCAATTATTTTAGATAAGAAGGAAACTTAGGACTATATTAATTTTTAAAAATGAAAATCCTCTTCTTCCATTATCTTAATAAAGTAAAAGATCTTATAAGTAGGATATATTTTATTTTTATATGCAGTTAAACACATTTATATACCACTTTAAGATTTGCATATATGTTTATGTATGTAGGTCTATCTGTTTATCTATCTATCTATATTTCATTTGTTCAATGTTCTCTTTCTCAACTTTGCTTTACTTGAGCAGATAAAAAAACAGCAAATAAAAAACAAATAAAAAATTCAAAGGTATTTTGGATTTTGTCTCTGTCAAGGTATTTCAGAGTAAGAACTTTTTTTTTACACATTCCAAAGAATATTTTCACATTATCTGGGGTCATAAAACTTTGAGAATGATGTATAAAACATACATCATTCACATACATACACACATACATATACTATATAATGCACAAACACATATACATATATGTTACATAAAGGTACAGACATGTATACATACATATATACACGTGTTATTTCCCAATAAAAATTATTCCATGTGCACATTTTGTGTCTTTGACTTCAATCCATTTTTGAGAGAAATTAGAGAGCATTGTTAATAGCACACTCCACTTTTCAAAAACTCAGTTATGATATAATATAATATAATGTAATAAATGTAATATAATATAATAATGAAATAATATAATTTAATATAAAATATTAAATATAATATAATTAAATAATCTAATAAATATAATGTAATATAATATAATAAATGCTTTTGTTAGCTTTATGAAGAGGAAAGTGTGGTGCCTCCAATGTCTGAATACTGCTTTGTAATTTTATCTCAATTGAGTTTTCTATTGTACTCCTTAGGGGTTATCCCATGTCCTCCTGATTACTTTATCTGATACTTATCAGAATAACTACTTTTTATTCATGAATTTCATCTGAGCCAAGGATGAAAATTTTACAACTTTTTGTGTATATGTACCATTTATTTTTATTTAAATAAAATCAAATAATGGGATTTATGTGGGCACTGCCCTATGTAGGCAATGCTACTATATTATTATAACACTAAATTTTTGGCAAAATCCTTTAAACTATTTTTTTATTTATTACTTAAAAAGTAAATGAGTAAAGTTTTTTTTCTTATTTTCTAACTATGGTATCTGAAGCACAAAAAAAGGGAGCCAGGATTAGAAATACCCCCACTTAAAGCATATCTGAGTCTCAGCCTCAACCATGGCTTAACAGGTGCAGGTCATTCCCTCTCCAGCTGTGCAAATGGAAATTGTTTGAGACTTAAAGTTGTAGATAGTCACCTGGGTCCCTGGGCAGTTTAGTAACCTGCCCAATGTGTCATAGAATATGTCAGATCCAGTACTTGTACCAATGACTTTCTGACTTTCAAGTCCTGCTTGACCCCCAATTTGGCCAAATCAAATGCCACCGAGTGCTCAAGCCTCTTTGCAAAAGACTCTCTTCATTGGTAAGGAATGATTACTCAAAGTTCTGTGCTCATGTGAGCATCAGCATTGAAGAGAGCCTGGAACAGCTTGTCGTCCTTCAAAGTCAGAAGTCACAAGTCAGAAGATGTAGGATCTCTCCTCTCCCAAGTATTCTCCAACTTCACCCCTCATATAGGAACAGAGGGTCTTTTTAAAAATATTTATTTATTTTATTCTGAACTTAGGAAATAAAACAAGAATTTCCATAACATAGTAGAATAGAAAAAAAATCATTGCAAATGTGTTATGTACAACTTGCTATTCCTTTTAAATATTTAATAGTTATCATATCCCTTTCTTTATTTTCTTCGTCCCCCTCTGCCCTAGAGATAATGACCATTAGACACAGATGTGTGTGTGAAACCATTCTATATATACTTCAACTTATTGGTTCTTTCTCTGGATACAAATAGCATCTTCCTTCACATGTCCTTTGTAGTTAATTTGGGTATATGTAATACTCAAAATGACAATCCCTCAAAATTCCTCTTAAAATAATATTTTTTTTGTTTTATACATCATTCTCTTGATTCTGCTCATTTCACTCTTCATTATTTCATGCAAGTATATCCATGTTTTTCTTTTTTTTTATCAAATCTTTTATTAACTTCTAGTTTACATCATTCATTTCTGCAAGATTTTGAGTTACAAATTTTCTCCCCGTTTTTCCCCTACCCACCACCCCAAATTAGCGATCCCACTGGATTTTCCGTCCTCCAATCTGCTCTCTCCCATATCTTCTCCCATACCCCCTCCAACTTTCCAGTAGGGCACGATGGATCTCTATGCCCCAGTGCCTGTATATCTTATTTCCCATTTACATGTAAAATAATATTGATAATAGTATATATATATATATATATATATATATATATATATATATATATATAT
>NW_027187263.1:806063-946322 GCF_028583685.1 Petaurus breviceps papuanus | reverse complement strand
TATATATATATATATATATATATATATATATATATATATATATATATTTTAAACATTTGATTTTAAAACTTTGAATTTCAGATTCATTCTCTTCCTCCCTTGCCACCCACCCTTACTGGGAAGATAAGGAATTCAATATAGGTTATACAAGTGTAGCTATGCAAAACATTTCCATAGTAGATATATTATAAAAGACTGACTATATTTCCCTCCCTCCTATCCCACTTCCCACTTGTTCTATTCTCTACTTTGATCCTGTCCTTTTTCAAAAGTGAATGCTTCCAACTTCCCTCCCCTGCAGCCTGCCCAACTTTCTATCATTCCCCCCTCTCATCCCCCTCCCCTGTAGGGTGAGATACCTTATTTAGTGTGTATGTCATTCCCTCCCTAAGACAAATTCAATGAGAATAAGGTTGACCCATTCTCTCCTGACCTCCTGTTCTTTCCCTCCACTGCAACCATCCTCCTATCCATGTTTTTCTAAGGGAAATCATTTAACTCAGCATTTCTTATTACACATTAGTATTCTATCACAATCATATACCACAGTTTGTTCAGCCACAGAGTATCTTGTAAGAATTCTCCATCATAAGTTGTGAACTGATCCAACCATTCTGGAGAGCAATTCAAAACTATGCCCAAAGGGCTATAAAAATGTGCATACCCTTTGATTCAGCAATATCACTTCTAGGATTGTATCCCAAAGAGATCATACAAGTGGGAAAAGGACCTATATGTACAAAAACATTTATAGCTGCTCTCTTTGTGGTGGCAAAGAATTGAAAATCAAGGGAATGCCCATCAACTGAGGAATGGCTAAACAAGTTGTGGTCTATGAATGTAATGGAATACTATTGTGCTATAAGAAATGAGGAGCAGATGGATTTCATAATAACCTGGAGAAACTTATATAAACTGATGCTGAATGAAGGGAGCAGAATCAGGAGAACTTTGTACACAGCAACAGACACATTATATCTGTGATGACTAACTTTGATAGACTGGGCTCCTCTCGGCTATGCAAGGTTATAACACAACTCCAAAAGACTCATGATGGAAAGGGTTATCCACATCTGAACACAGATTGAAGAAAACTACTTGCTCTCAATTTCTTGTGTTTTCTTTTGTTTCATTCCTTCTTTCTCATTGTTCACTCCTTTTTATAACTTGACTAATGTTTAATGTGAAGGTATTTGTAGCATGCCACCATGGCGGGGAGGGGAGAGGAAAGGGGGAGAAAATTTGAAACTCAAGGGACTGTGGAACTGAATGTTGTAAACAAAAAGTAAATGAATTTTTTAAAAAAAACTTTAAAAAAGAGATTCTCCAGCATAAGGAGAGCTTTATGCAAAACAACTTGTACCAAGGTCTTCCTCACATCGGAGGCCATTATGCTGTAGTGCCAACACAATATCCACAGATCCTTACAGTGCCTATGAATATACTGGCATAATTCTGAAATGCAAAATATAGCAGACTCTCCACATGGAAAGCAACCAAAAACATTTATTCAAATACCAGAAAGCTGAATCCCAATGCCAGAAAGCCAAATCCATCATAGCAACAAAAAAATCTACACACAATAACAATGCAGAAGGCACCACTATACCCAAGCATTCCCCCTGCTAGGACCTTCCCACAAATGAACACTCATAGCTCACAGCCTACTTCCTCTCTCTCCCTCAGCTCTAACTACTTTTACCAACTTCCTCTGGGCTCTGCTCCACCTCATCCTGCTCCACCCACTCAGCAAACTCCTCCCACCCCAGCCTCATGTGACTCAGGCTCATGTGTCTTGGTCTTCTATGTGACTTAAGTAGGTCACATGGTTCTATTAATGGATTGGAAAGATCTTTCCATTAAGCAAAACTACATTAACAATACATATCCCATATCGTCTGTCATGAAGATACTTCTATCTCTTTCCAAAGGAAGATACAACCCTAAAACAGAAAGTTATAAAGCACAATAGTACATGATAAGTGTACAAGAGTTGCATAACAGAGTACTATTGAGCAAATCCTACCCCGACACATATTAGCTGTCACTAGCAATTCAATTAATGTCAATGCAGTGCTCTAGACAACTCTCTAAAACTCTAAATTGAAGAAAAATGGGTTGGTCTGCATCGGGAGGAGTTTCTTATACCAAAGAAAATCACATCTTTATCTCGATGGCATAGAGAATTTCTTTTTTCTGTTTGTTTTTGTATATTGAGTCCTTAACACAGTAACTAGCACATAGCAGATACTTAATAAATACTTATTAATTGATATAAAGCAATAAATAATTGATCTTTTAAAAAGACCCAAAGGGGGAGGCTAGGTGGCACAGTGAGTAAAGTGCTGGCCCTGGAGTCGGGAGGACCTGAGTTCGGTTCCAGCCTGAGACACTTAACACCCACACAAAAATACTAGCCGTGTAATCTTAGGCAAGTTACTTAACCCCAATTGCCCTCCAAAAGGCAAAAAATAAAATAAAATAAAAAGACCCAAAGTTAAGTAAAGGATGAGATATTATATCTGAGAAATTACTTTATGTTCCAAGAGGTTTTATGCTTTAAGATGGAATTTGGGAGAAGAGTTTTGAATTCATGTTGTCATAACTCAATAACTGCCTCTGTGTTTATAATGAACATCTATGATAGCTCTAAAGAATGTTACAGCTGCAAAATAATTTAATCTAATCCCTTCATTTTACAGATAAGAAATTTAAAGTCCAGAAGAGGTGTGAATGGGCTCATTCTTCAGGACAAAAAGTTGCCCCTTATTGTCAGTCCCTATAAGGTTTATATCTCTTGGCTTTAATAACACAGAAATAGGTTGATGAGTGCAAAATATAACAAATTGTATCAATAATACTCTGAAGGACTCAGCTTGTTGTCCCCAACTGGGTAACCTGAAGACTTCCTATCTAATACTGACACTGTATGATCACTATTTCCCTACCAAGTATTCATTTTACAACGCTCAAAGACTGAAGGAGTTTATTTATAGTTCAATAATAATAAACGGAAGGGCAGATAGGTGGTGTAGTTGATAGAAGACCAGCCCTACAGTCAGGAGCACCTGAGTTCAAATTTGGCCTCAGACACTAGTTGTGTGATCCTGGGCAAGTCATTTAACCCTATTTGCTTCAGTTTCCTCATCTGTCAAATGAGTTGGAGAAGGAAGAGGCAAAACTATTTTAGTATCTTAGCCAAGAAAACCCTAAATGGGTTTATGAAGAGTCAGACACAACTGAACAACACCACAATGATAATAAACTGAAAATAGAGATGCCTATTGGTTAACAATCCCTTGCCCAGGAATCAGTATAAATAAAGCCAACCACTTATAGAATGTCATAGATGGAACTCCCACTACAATGTTTCCATGTAGCTCCTCAGTATACACACACACACACACACACACACACACACAGATGTGTATGTTTATCTTCCTCTTCCATCCTCCATCCTTCCATCTTCCACATTCCATCCCCCATACTTCTATTCTCCACATTCCTCTGAGTAAATAGCACCTGACATCTCTCCACCACTAATGTACCAAACCAGTTGTTCCAAAGATAGATGCTCTCCTTTGGATGTGGGAGGGAATGTTTCCAGAGATGCATTGTCTTAACTAGGGAATTAGTGATTATTCCCCCTCCCTTGTGTCTAGCTCAAGTACAATATTTGTTTTTTTAGTTCCTCCAGTGGAACTAGAGTTCTACTTATTGTCTCACAAGAGACTTGCAAACTTGAGTTAGGAAGTCTTCTGTTCAAATGTTTGCTCCAAAACATACTAGTTCATGACCAGGGGCATGTCACTTACCTAGTCACTGACTCTGGGAAGTTGAATTGAATCTGTTGGGGGAATTTTCACATTTGTGCAGCATTTAAGCCCTTCACAACCTGGCTGCAATCTATCTTTCCAACTTTATTATATATTGATACCCTTCCCCAAATCTGATGTTCAGATGAACCACTCTTACTATTCCTTGTGTATGGCATTTGATCTTTGGTGTTAATCTTGCTCCTACAATGCCCTCTCCCTCCTCTCTTTTGTCTTCTGGAATCCCTAGTCTATTACAAATTTTAGCTTAAATCTCTGCTTCTATGTGATATCTTTTCTTATGCTCCCCCTTCAAACCCCATGAGAAAAAAAATTCCTCTTTATGTAGTGGATATGGTTGATTTAATGGGTATCTATTTACATATACTCTAATACATATAATATGTACATCTTGTTTCTTCTGATAGAACATAAGCTCCTTGAGAAAGGGACTATTTCTTTGTGTCCCCAGTGCTAAATACAGAGTCTGGTATATGGTAGGTGCTAAATAAATGCCTTGTTATTGATTGATATGTATTTCTCCCACTGAAAAAATCACAGATGTGGACTAAAGAAAAAGTCAGAGCATCTATCATACCATAAATAGTAAATAAGAAGCAAATAATAAAGTAAATAAGTTATAATATTAAGTAAATAGATAATACCCTAATTTAAGAAAGATAATAATGAATTATTTTTAGGTGATGCTATACATTTTAAAATCTGTAGTGATATAGGGAAGCTATTATTATAACCATAAAGGTACATAGGGAGGTGTAATGTGTTTGTGTTGAGTTCTCAGACCTTGTTTGTGGGTCTGTGTTGATTTCTATGTTGATGATTTATGTTGACCTCTTAGACCTTGTTGGTGGGTCTCTGTTGATTTCATAGGCAGATAGTGAATGGATGATGGTGCCATCAATGTGCATGAATGTTATTGTGGCTCTTTTAAGCTTTGTCTTCCCAGAAACTGAAACTGTAAAGGACTCGAGATGGACTGGACACGTGAACTTCAGTGTGGAAAGGGAACTGAATGAGGAACTGGACAAGGAGCTGAGAGCTGCCTGCCTTTGAATCCAGGTGACAGTTGGATAGATTCAGGTAGGAGCTGGGACCATGGAAGAGGAACCATGGAATCTGAGAGCCAGCCTCAAGTCAAGATGAAAAGACCTCTTCTTGAGTACTTAATGCTGACTGAGAAGATTATGATATACTGTGTCCTAGGGGTGGAGAACTTTGACCTTTGTACTTTGTGTTCCTTAAGGAGGCTTGCTCCTTGAGGATGATTGAGTTAAGTTCTAACTGAATGATATCTTTTGCTTAAAACTATGTGGCCACTTTAGTGATAACTTGTAATGTCATAACATTGTGAATGCTGTACTTTGGTTTCTGTCAATGTTTTGTCTTAGTTTGTTACTGAATAAATAGAGAGTTCACTATACTCTGTAATCAGAACCTTGAAGCTATTCACAGCAGCAGTCCTCTGGAAAGCTGCTTGTGTTTGGCTTTACAAGAGGGTACTGCCCCAGTCTAGGTGTAAGATGAGCAAACACTGTAATAATAGCTAATGCATGAAGGTACAAAGCACTTAACACAGGCTACCTTCTTTGATACAACAACCCTTGGGGGAATGGGGGGGGGTGGTGGTGACATTACTATCCTCCTTTTACTTGTGAGGATACTGAGGCTGAGAGAAGCCAGTAAGTTATGTATAGTCAATACATGTCTGAGGCATGATTTTAATTCACTTTTTTCTTGGTGTTTCTAGAATAAAGTTGCAGATATGCATGAGAAATGTTATAAATAATAGTAACTTACACTTATATAATGTTTTATGGTTTATAAGGAGGTTTGCTTACAACTACCCTTTGAGTGTAGTATAAATATTATCATTATCATTTTACAAATGTAAAAACTAGAAGAAATAAGATATTTATTAAGCACTTACTATGGATCAGGTACTGATTGTACTATATGATCAGGTACTGATTCATTGAGAAATGAAATTATTTGAGCACTGTTACATGGCTAGTAAGTGGGAGAGTGAAGATTACAGTCTAGATCTTCTGACTTTGATATAGTTCACTTTCTACTAGAACACATGGACTTATTTTGGAGGCGGGGGTGGGTGGAGACATGGGTATGGAATTAGGTTTAAGCAGTTGGAAATGTATGAGCATGTCAAGTAACAAGGATTAGAGAAAAAAAAAACACCTGAGTTGCCAGGTTACTTGCACATCCTGATTTGTTCATTCTTATGGACTACCGAGTGACTTCTCAAAAATAATCCTGACCTTCCAATTGATAAGATTGATCTTCTTATGACACTACCCATTATCTGAAGGGAGATTTTTGGAGTCTTGATGTTGAGCCCTATGATTAGGTGAGTTTATAATTGGTGGGATCGGAGATATCCTATAGAATGCTACATGAGACCGGACCACAGGGGAAACATACAGAGGTAAAAAAAAATAAAAGCATATTGTTAAATATAGCCACATAAGAGATAGAATATTTCTCAGTGTATATGATTTTTAAGCTAATTTATTATTCATCTTTGAAGGAAAAGGCCCAGAGAAAACTATGATGAAACACTATGTACCAAAATATATGTGGTGACCCTCTGGTAACTGTTAGTCCTGGATGTTATGATTTAGGTGGACAGTGCCCTGGTGACTGAGTCACTAATGCCTCTCAGAGGCCATAAAAACAAACAAACAAAAGGAAAAAGGTCAGGCAAAAACAACCATCCTCCACCCAGTGGAAAAGCCCTGCTAGATTAGGACAGCAGTGCTTTCTTGTTCTTTCATTGCAGTGGCTGTTAAGTGTATACCCAAGAATAATTATCTAGAGCCAGGTTCTTCTATATATAGACCCTGAATTTAAGTAATTAATGAGATTGCTCTATTCCATTGCAAACTTCTCTAAGTCAGGGACTAGAACTTATTTATCTTCCTTGGACAGAAATACCAGGTAGCTTGCATTTGTTTGAAGCCTTAAAGTTTACAAAGCAGCTTTCCTTAAATAGTAATGAGATAGATAATGTAAGTAGTATTATTTCTCCTCTTATAGAAAAAGAAATTGAGGTTTAGGGAGATTCACCAATTTGCCTTTGGCCACATGGCTACTAAGTAAGGGAGTAGGGATTTGAGTGCAGGTCTGGCTCCATATGTTTTGCTTTTCCCACTCCTGAAAACTGCCTTTCTATCTTTAGCGAATGCATTGGACATGTATAATACTAAATGGGTGCTCAAGGGGTGGCTAGATGGTGCAGTGAGTAGAGCACCGGCTCTGGAGTCAGGAGGACCTCAGTTCAAATCTGTCCACAAACATTTAACACTTACTAGCTGTGTGACCTTGGGCAAGTCACTTAACCCCAATTGCCCAGCCTTCTCCCCTCCAAAAAGCTTAAGAAAAAAAAGCCTTAAACTGGGTGCTCAGGGTGTCCTCAAAACCTAACACAAATTTAAAATTGAAAGCTTAAAAAGAAAATAAATGTGATCCAAGGGAGCATCTACTAACTGTCTCAAGTTTCTAGGATATGAGGAAGTGGGGGAAGCAGACAGGTAGCTAAGGGCAGAGCTGTGAGTAGCTTTCATGGCTCACTCCACCCTAGGTTTCCTGTGGAAATACTGCCAGTTTAGATTGCAGTAATGCTATCTAGCCATATCATAAGTAGAAGGCTATGTAAAGGTCTCCACTGATATTCTCAAAATATTATCATGTGTTTTATTCTTCTCATATTTTCCAAAGGAGTTCAAATAGGAACAGTCCTAGTTATGACAAATCGCTATCCTGCTATTAGTCTTTGGTATTGAATGTTCCACATATTACTGTATAGATGGATAAAATGACTGTTCTCATAACTGAATAAAAAGTATTGGGCTATAAATCTTCTGTAGGATCAGTGACAATATCTTCAGTGTCAGTCCAAAGGCAGACAAGGAGGATATGTACTTCATTCTGCTCCCAAATGATTCTGATTTCTCCTTTCCTATATTTTGAAAGGACAGTTAGGAGGCATAGAGTACTGGACCTAGAGTCAGGAAGAAGCATCTTCCTGAATTCAAATATGGCCTTAGCTGCTTACCAGCTCTGTAACTGTGGGTAAATCATTTAACCCTGTTTGCTTGAGTTTCCTCATCTGGAATGAGTTGGAGAAGGAAATGGCAAACTACTCCAGTATCAAGAACACCCTAAATGGAGTCACAAAGAATTGGAAAACTTTCAACAACAACAAAAATATTTTGAAAGCTTTTTATTCAACGTAGCCTGAAAATTGTTAGTATTTGGTATGGTGACATCTATCAAAAACATTGGGGAGAAGAAAAGGAAAGGAGGGAGGGAAAAAAAGTTGGAACTCACATTTTACAAAAATGAATGTTGAAAAACATCTTTACATGTAATTGGAAAAAAGTAAAATACTATTAAGAAGGAAAAAAAGAAATATTTAACAAAATAAATTAAAATACAATAAAACACACACACATTGATCTAAATTTTAATGGCTCACTATTATGTCTAGGAGATTTCAGGCAACGGCTTTGACTGTGATGTTTCTCCAGTGACACTAAGAAGTTGTTTGTTGGCTACAGTTACTGCTGCTACTAATGATGATGATGATGGTAATGCTATCCACCTTGTTCTCATCTTTCTTGAAGGTGTTGAGATGGACACTGTCCAAGGACAAGTCTCTAGCCTACTATTATTTTTTTATATTTAATGTATCCCCAGTGACAAGCCTGTACAATCTGTTTAGTAGTGTTGTGGACTATTGCATGGGAAGAACCTGACTGATTTTGTAATGTAATCAGAGTATTGGAATGTGAGTTCAAATTCTATAGACTCAATTAAAGTACTTTCAGAAGAACTCCACTAGTAGAGAGAACAACAGAGATAATATGAATTGACATGAACATCAAAAGTGATCCCACATAGTCTAAATTTCCTCTGCTAGGTTACTATGTATTTGAAAGCTTTTCTTTCCATGTGTTTGGAGATTATAAACATTTGGGTTGGAGACAGCTTTTATTTTTAGACTTAGTTTCCCTATTTCACCCAGCCTGGAAATGCAGTGGCCACCGACCCACTGGTGATTGGCAAGAAGCTTTGTTGTACTTTTTTTCACCCAGACTGATTCACCCCTCTTCCACCTCCTGGGGGCTCACCATATTGGTACCAGAATTGACATGGACAACCACTTGATTTTAACCCTATTCCAACTCAAAACTCCCTGGCTCAAATGATCCCTGAGGGGCAGCTGCCCCAGGTAGCAAGGATATAAGAGTGCACACCATCTCCAACTCCTGAGATATTAAAAAAAATTATTATAATTAATTGGGTTATAGAATGAAGATTTTCGGTTTTGTTTCATGGGTTATTATTCTTAATTATCCTCATCATTATACGGAGGTTTGCCTGTGGCCAGTAATTTTTGTTCTTAATATTCCTTGAGTAGCTTTCAATAGAAGTTTCAGTTCAGAGAGTTGAGCCTCACCTTCAAGAATTTACTTCAGAGGTGGCTAGGTGGTGCAGTGAATAGAGCACCGGCCCTGGAGTCAGAAGAACTTGAATTCAAATCCAGCCTCAGATAATTAACACTTACTAGCTGTGTGACCATGGGCAGTCACTTAACCCCAGTTGCCCTGCCTTCCCCGATCCAAAAAGAAAAAAAATTACTTCAAACAACTAAATAATAGTATATCAGTCCTATATAATTTAAAATACACTAGCCTATCTTTAAACATTGTTCAACCTTGGCTCTTACTAGTAGTCTAGACTTCTCCCCCTATTTCCTCTTCAGCTGATTAGAAGGACAATGTAAAAAGTTTATAGACCCCACCTCAGAAGACTGGGAGGCATCTTAGCAGTATTAAGAAGATAACAGCATCTATAAAAGCTTCGAAGGATACAATAGCAAAAGCAAATAATGGTCTATTTACTGATAAGTAAATAAATACAGGAGGTCCAGTGTATCCACTTTTAATTAGAGAAAGGTGAACCTGAATACCTGTGTTTGAGCTTGTTTGTGGGGAGGTGGAGAGAGGTTCAGGCAGCATTGGGTCCTCCTAAATTTGAAGGTTGTTTGGGAGTAAGGGAGGTCAAGGGGAGACTTGAGGGTACTAGGTGTCTCCTGTGTCAGAATGGCCCTGCTTCACAGACTTAATTTTGTCTGGTCAAAAGTATACGTATTTACCTACTGAAGATAAAAATCTTTATAAGTAGGCCAGGATTTGGTTTTGAAGATTGTTGTATTTTATTCAAGAATTACTATAAGGTGGCTACCTTCTACTATCATTCCCACCCCTTCCCGCCCCCCAACCCTGCTCTGAAAAACTTGGATATTGTAGTACCTGGGACAAGTTTGACACCAGGCCCTGATTCTAATATTACTTTCAAATCCCTTTAAAAGTAAAACCAATAAAATTTGTTAGCTAACTTTGATAACTTATATCCTCATCACAACAGGACACAAGAGGAACTGAAGATAGATAACTACAGACAGCTAGATTGTGTGGTGGATAGAGCACCAGTCTGGAGGCGGGAAGACTTGAGTTCAAATCCAGCCTCATATGCTTACTGGGTGTATAACCCTGGGCAAGTCATTTAACCCCGATTGCTACAGTTTCCTCACCTCAACATAAGCTGGAAAAGGAAATGGTAAACCACTGCAGTATCTTTGCCCAGAAAACCCCAAATGGGGTCATAAAGAATCAGACATGACTAATCAACAAGTGGGACTTCACAAAGCCAAACCTAGAACAAAGTTTTCTTATTTTTTGTTCTGTTTTGTTTTAAATTACCCAGGTTGATTTCCCAGTAAATCAGAAGTACCGAATAATTAAATGCATGGTCTTTAAAGGTACCTACCACATGGCTGTGTGGACTCTTAAGCACCATGAGCCACAACCTCAAATAGCCCAGTCACCTATGAATATTTTTATCCCCTGGAGGAGGCAGTGGACTGCCTAGGGGAAAGAATGCTGAATTTGGAATCAATGGATTTGAGTCTTTGGGTAATTATTCTGGGTCTCAATTTCCTCATTTGTAAAATTGGAGCATTTTACTAGATCACCACTAAGGTACCTTCTACCTGAAAGTCTATAATCCAGTGAGCTCATGACCATATGCTGGGGAAGAAGTACTGCCTGAACCTCCTAAATAAAGTCTGTCTGTCTTTGTTTCTGTCTCTGTGTCTGTTTTTGTCTCTTTTGAACTATCTCTTCGTTGTATATTTGATCTATGTCTTTTTCTTTATCTCTGTCTCTTTCCATGTCTGTCTGTCTCTTTCTGCATTTTTGTCTGTCTCTCCACACATATCCCCCCTTTCTCTTTACTAAGATAGGCCATTTCATTTGCAGAATAACCCCATAAAAGGGGCATGATGGTGGAGGTGGAGAGTATCCCTTGAGTAGTCCCTGCCAGCTTGCTCTCTTCTGTCTTCCTGCCACCAAAAGAGCTCCATTCTCCCTGCTACACTGACATGTGCTCTTTGACAAACCAAGCTGAGGAATTATTCACTAGTTTCCTTTCAGCCGGACTGCTGAAAGGAGCTGAGGGACTGACAGATCCACAAGCCCGTTACATAAAAAGGGGAAGCTCAGAGACACAAAAAGGGCAAAGTTGGGACAGAAAAGAACCATACTGGGGAAGAGAGTGCACTAAGCTGAGGAAAAAGCTGTAATCAGAAGCAAGTCACTCCAGGGAGACACTCAGAAGAGAGACTTGTTCAAAGTCTGTACAGGCTGAGGAATCACAGAGGAAACTTTTATTTCAAGACAGAGTTACTTCAGAATGCCTGAGAAATAATGTGACCCTCTGAAGATCCAAAGGAAAAGCCAACACTATGGTTTTTAATTTGATTCAACAAATATTGCAATTTAATAAACATGCATTAATCACCTACTCTAGGCAAGGCAAAATCCTCTGTATGTAGCACCCCAAAAAGCAGAGCCAGACTGTCATTAATTTTGCCCTTTTCCCTTTTTTTGTAGGTGATTTTCCACTGTTCTTTCCATTCCTTCTATTTTCCCCTTCCCTCTTTGTGGGATATCAGTTGGAACCATCCAGGAGCATTAGGATGTGTTAGACAATGGTGACTGGCTTCCTCACATAAGTAACATAATTCTTAATTCAGGGGCCCTCTAGCAAACAGATCCCCTTCCCTCTCCTTTCCCTTTTCTGTAGGTGATTTTTCATTGTTCTTTCCACCCCTTTTCTCTTCCTTTCACCTCCAGGTGGGACTTCAGTTGGAATCCTCCAAGGGCATAAGGGTGGATTAGGCAATTCAGGCTGGTTTCCTCATTGTAAGTGCATAACTCTTAATTTAGAGGCACTTCAGCATATGACTTCTCTTTCTTCCTCTTTCCCTTTTTCCTCTTCTTCCCTCCCTTGCCCTCCACTTCCTTTCCTTTCCATTCCTTTCCTCTCTGTCTCTGTTCCTTCCTGTGTCTGAATGTCTGTATCTTCTCTCTCTCTCTGTCTCTCTCTGTCTGTATCTCTGTCTGTCTCTGTCTCTTTCTCTGTCTCTATCTTTCTCCTCCAATCAATGCCTAGGCTCATTTCTTCATTCATAGCTGGAATACTTATAGCAGCTAGCTCCTCTAGCTTTCTCTCTTCCCCCATCTCCTCCAGTACTCAGGAAGCCTCTAGCTGGTACCTCCACGTCCACAGCTCCTCCACTGCTGCTACCATTTAGTCCATTTTTCAGTCCTTTCATCCCTACTAGGTCCCTTTGCAAGAGCCAATGCACCCTTAAAGTCCTGTCCAGTTGAAATGTATGCATTCTGTGTACCTATTGTGTCCCAAGCCTTGCTGATTTCTTAGCTAGGATTACATATAGAGTCATATAATCCAGGCATCTTCCTTTCTAAAGTTGGAATCCCAGCTAACAAGGGGTTAGCCAGACTATGCTTGATATTTTCAGTGCATAGGAATTCACTAATATTTTCAGTGCATAGGAACTCCTAAGCTAGCCCATTCCATTTGGGGACAATTAGGAAAATTCTTCTTTATGTTGAAATAACTCTATCTCTCAATGACTCCATCTTTTTTGTTTCAATCATGCAAAGCCCTGTAAATCTTAATCTTCAATGAATAAATTTCAAATATTTGAAAATAGCTTTTCTTTTCACTAGTCTCTCTAGTTCCTGATTCTACCATGCCAAATTTTGAGGCTCCATCATTTTCCTACTCACCTTTCACTGGACATAAAACCACTTAACAAAGACTTTGATAACATATGATGTTCAGAACTTATCACGAAATGGTCTAATGAGAGCAGAATAGAACATCATTATCATATACCTCTTCTTGAACAAGGTATGAACGTAAATATGGTGTGATGAGGGCAGAATAAAATACAATGACCACATGCCTCTATTTTTCCATAATAATGAATAGTAAATACATAATATGGTTCCTCTTGACAAGTATGTGAAGGACTCTCAGTTCTGGAATCCCTTGTTCCTCCAAGATCAGTGTGGGAGTATTTTGAGTAACATAAACTGAACTTGAACCCAGGTCTTCCAACTCCAAAGCTGGGATTCTTTCTACTGTCATGCTGCTTCAGCCCTACTTCCTGTGTCAGCGCTGAGATTGTCATTTTGTTAGGCTGCCTGGTCCAAGTGGAAATTTATGAGTAAAGAATATGTTTCTGGGTCAGAACTGATCCAGTATTCATTTCATGTCACACATTTGCTGGCTTTGATAGCCTCAACTATAAAATGGGGATAAAAAATACTTGTATTAGCCACTTCACAGGGTTAGTGTAAGAAAAGTGTTTTACAAATATAGAAGTGCTATAAAAATGAGAGAGAAGACAATGGTGCTTCAGTGGGATCCAGTGTGAAAAAAAATGTATTGTGGTATAGAGAAAAGAGGAAAGTTTGGGGAGTTAGACAACCTAGGAACTTATTAGTCAAGAAATCCTGATTTCAAATCCTGCCTCAGATATTCCCTAGATTTGTGAACCTGGGCAAGTCTCTTAGCTTATTTATGCCTTAGTTTCCTCAACTGTAAAACAGGGAAAATTCTGTGCTTTGACAAACTGAGCTAACTGGTTAGAAACGATTGCTATGACTCAAATGCCTAACACAAATGATCCCTTCAGGCAAAGTAGAGAATGGAATTTGCCAATGGATACAAGGAACCAAATTGGGAACTTAGACGATCTTAGATCTGGAAAAAGTGCTGCCAACACAACCAACATTTGAAGATGCACATTTTCTTGGTCTGGTGTGATACAATGTCACTTCACTCTGTGATGTGTTAGATCAAAGCTCATGAAATATTGATACTGTAACAGACACATTAATAGCAGGCGAGAGGCAAGATAACATAAATAACAGTAAATATTTATGTTACCCAATATATCTATCACCATGTTCCCTTTATGTAAATCCCATTCAAGATGAAGAACATAGTTTGTACTCATTAAAAAGCATAGTATCAAAATGATATATTTCATGATTTCCTGACCAAACTTTTATTTTATAACTTTTTTATGGCTATGCCAAGTAGCAGGAAAAAACAACAGTTTCATCTCTATGGTCAAGCTGGCATTTTATCTCTCCTCCATGATAAGAGAATGCTCATCCCTTAGAGTGGCAGCCTAATACAGTGGGAAAGAGGGTTAGGTTTGGAGGCAGAAGAGTGAGATTCAAATTTACCACCTTTGTGACCTTAAATGAGTTGCTTATCCTCATACACAAGATGAGGGTGTGGGATCAAATGACCTCTAAGGTCCCTTCTAACTCTGAATCTCTGTAACTACAAAACCTCTCCCCTAGCAAGTCTCCTTTCATCTGACCAGGATAAGAGTAGACTTCCTACCTTACAAAGATTACAGATTTTACTAGTGTATGTTTTTCTATATATTTCTATTCTGATGACACTTGGAAGTCCCTATTCTTAATAGTATATTAATATGTCAAGGATCTGTTAATTTATGTTTTTATTTTTTTGGTGTGGCATTGCCTATACCCATTCAAATAATAATTCCTTCCCTGATTCAATAGATGTTCTTTAAAAATTGTTGTCACCAAAAAAATTGTCACCCTGTGAGCAACCTGGTGGCGGGCCTCTCCAAACTTAGCAAGACTGTGCTTCACACAATAGACATAGGTACCTCAATCAGGCTCATAATATAGCTTGGTAGAGTGGTGAGGCCTCAGGGCAGGGATTTAAAAGTACTAAAAAAAATACCTTAAGAAGGTAAATGAAAAAATTTGAAGGCTCTCTCAGTCCAAGTGACTTTCACTGTGATTTGCCCTATTTCCTGCCTGAGTGCCACCTAGAACCTTCAGCTCATCAATCTTTTTGTATAGTCCACTGCTGGAGGTCTTTATTTTTTTTTTTAATGGTACACTTTTTAAAAATGCAACCTAAATTTCTCAAGGGGCAACTAGGTGCAGCAGATTGAGCCTCAGGACTGGAGTCAGGAAGACCTGAGTTCAAATCTACCTTCTAAAACTTACTGATGGTGTAACTGTGGGCAAGTCAATTCCACTTTGTTTGCCTCAGTTTGCTTTTTGGTTTTATTTTTGGAGGGGGGAAGGCAGAGAAATTGGGGTTAAGTGACTTGCCCACGCAGTCACACGGATGGATTTGAACTCAGGTCCTCCTGACTACCTATAGCCACCCCAGTTTTCTCACCTATAAAATGAGGATAATAATACCACCTACTTTCCAGAATCAGATGAGATAACATCTGCAAACTATTTAGCATAGTTCCTGCCACATAGTAGACTCTATATTAGTTAGTTATTATTATTAAATATTTGTTGATTGACAGCATGGCATTCATTTTTTTGTTCCATTTGCATTGCTATAGTTATTGTATATTGTATATTATTTTTCTGGTTCTGCTTACTTCACTTTACATTTACTATAAGTCATCTCATGCTTCTATATATTCATCATTTCAATAATTTCTTATGGCACAGTAATATTCCATGACATGCACATACCACAACTTGTTTTGTAGCTTCCTAATTGATGAACCTCTACTTTTTTCCTCCTCTGACTTGGGTTAACTGTTCTACTTACTTCAATAGATATCATGGAAGAAACACTTGGTTAGTGGTTTGTTTGGTATTTTTCCCCCTCATATTTCACTTCAGCTACTCATTAACAACCCATTAAGTCCTTACTTCAGAAGTAGAGAAAAAATTCACTTGGCCCTGGAGTCATGAGAACCTGATTTCAAATCTGGCCTCAGACACTTAATACTTACTAGCCATGTAACCTTGGACAAGTCACTTAAGCCAAACTACCCAGCCTTCCCCCCACCAAAAAGCAAAAAAAAAAAAAATCACTCTCATGGTTAGTGATTAAGTAGATGATAACTGAGCTCTCTCCTAGCTTGGAGATTTTGTATATCTTTGAGAGCCCTCTCTTTCCATCTGTCAGATTGTAATGGTAGAGAATATCAATGGTTATGCTTGGGAAGTATATTAAAGAAATTGTAAATGGGCTGGGCAACAATATCAGCATCAAAGAAAAAAGTAAAGTAGTAGAGAGCAGTAAATAATGCTTACAACTGGAAGTAAAATTTTTTTTAATGCGTAGGAAATAAAAGTTCATCTTCTCAAAAGCTCTGAAATACATCAGTATTGCAAAATAAGAGAGATAATTCATTTTGCAGGGGAAAAAATTTCTAAACTGGTCTGGATTTATTCAGCTAGTTTTGGCAGCCGACGTGTGGGAACTTGACTCTGGGCAGATGTTCAGCCTAGCATTTCCAGTCTCTAGTAGCAATGATGTCAGAGTGTCACATCATCTGTCATGTTTGTTACTGGCTGAAATAAACAGTCCTCTCCTTGGGTCATGCACTTAACATGAGAATTCTTTCCAAATCTGCTGCATTATGAACTCTGTTGCACTGTATATCTTGTCACTAATCTCTTGATGACCTTAGTCTAGTAGGCGTCATACAACTGATAATAATGAAAGTGAAGATTTTTTTGTTTAGAGGATAATATATCTAATAAAAAGTGTCTCATTATCTCCATACTTTCTGGAGTAAAAATGCTTTTTTCCCAAAGCATTCATGGCAGGTATCCAGGGGTTTTTTTTGTTTGTTTGTTTTCTTTTTCTCTGTTTTTTAATTTTCTGTTTTCCTCTTGAGTCCCAGATTCCTATAGTTTATTTATTGGTTTATATCAGATTTCCAGCTCTATACTGAAGTTACCATGTTACTTGTCTTCTAATTTGAGTCCCACCCCATATCTTAACACCAAGTATCTCGCTTGTTAAACACATTCTTATTTATGCTAGATGTTTTAAAAGGAAATCCGCTTGGTTGAGTATTGGTGCATGTCTTTAGGGAAAAGCCATCCCTTAACAGCTTCAGGTGGGGCACACTTGAAGCAATTAAGGAGAAAGGAGACATACACTTAGTGAACCAGATCACCCAAACTGACCCTGATCATTAAAAAAAAATGAAGATGGCTGAAATGGCAGTTATATCAATGATTCATCTGATGAGCGTTGGGACCCATGTTTTCAGGTTAGTCATGCCCTTAAATTTTCCAAAGGCTCACCAAGATGAACAGATGAGAAGGCAAAAATGACCAGAAGGACTGAAGTGGAAATGGCACATGTGTGTCTAGCACATGAGCCCCCAGAGAAGATGAACAGCCAAAACAAAAAAAAAGAGGGTATGAGGCTATTGACATGAAGAAAGCCATGTTTTTTTCCATGATGCTATGATGGTGAAACTGTACCTCTGAGAAAGAAAACGATCATAAGATGAATGAAGGCAGTAAGGAAAAGCATCTATAGGAGGAATGAGTATCCAAGTGAAAATTGCAGGTGCTTGCTCTTGGGATGGAGCCTCAAGACCAACCAAGTTGTCTTGGGTCACAAGTTTCCTCAATGACTAGACATTGAGCCTACAGGAAACTGTGAGTGGAACAGCACGGAGGAGCATTTCATCATTTCCAGTGGGAGCAGCTGATAGGCAGAGTGAAAATAGTTGAAATGCATTCAAGAACTAGGACTTAGGGGCATTTCTATAGACTGGTTAAGAGCTGCTTAAGTCTGGGAGGAGCCATGGACATGTACCTGTGGGAGTTGTTGTGCTCACATAGTTACCGTTTATTGAATGGCAATATGAAAACTAAAAAAAAAAAAATGGACTTTTCACAGTAGGTGGGAACTTGAGTCAAGATTCTCTTGTATAAATCCTCACTAGCCATGTAATGAGGTAAGTAGCTTGCCACTGTAGCAGCAAGCACCCCAAGCATCCTCAGGATTGCTGCCACCACAGGTTCTTGGATCTGCTTTAATAAAGGAAAGCAATTCAAAATGGGTTAACAAGCTTACTTTAATCAATCAAATATGTATCCTTTACCTAGTTCAGGGGAAAAAGGTCAGCACCCCGAACTTCAGAGTATACAGACAGAATTATCAAGTCAGAGAAACAGATCAAGTAGACAGATTTCAAACTGTCCAACCATTACATCCATACCAAATCAACATCTGGGTTTCAACATCTGGGTTTTTCAAAGCCAAGGGGGGGCTCTCAACAACGGCTTCCCAGAATCCAGATCAAATCACAGAACACTTCTCAAAGTGAGCCCCAAAACAAAGCTACACATCAGGGCTTATATAGCCTTCTCCTGGCTCAGAGAATGTAACAACTTTATTGACTCACTGCCCAATCAAAAAGTATCTACTGAAAAACAAGCCTCCTACCCCAGGCTCCAGGTGCACTTTGGCCTAAGGACAGGGAAGATCTTAAAAATTTACATTCCCATTACAGCCACCAACAAAAGAGTAGAGTTGAGGGTGGGGGCATAGCACTTCTCAAAGAACCAGAAAGAAATTATTATTTCCCCAAGTGTGTCTTGGCCATTTGGTGGAATGCACAGCTGCCAAATTGAGAATAGGATTTCCAGCACCGAGATGCTCATTACTGAAAACAGTCAGGTACTTGTGTGAAGTACCCACTGGTTGATTAAAATACTCTCTCCAGGGGCAGCTAGGTGGTGCAGTGAATAGAGCACTGGCCCTGGAGTCAGGAGGACCTGAGTTCAAATTTGACCTCAGACACTTAACACTCTTACTAGTCTTGTGACCTTAGGCAAGTGACTTAATCCCAATTGCCTGCCTTTCCCCCTCCAAAATGGCAAAAAAAAGAGAAATTCTCTCTTATTCATATAGCTCTTGGTTATTTTTAAAATGCTCTCACACATATTATTTTATTTGATTATCTGATTAAGCTTGTGAAATAGACATTCCTGCCATAGAATGGATTGTTTTGGAAAGTAGTAAATCTCTTGTCACTGGAGTATCCTGTCAAACAAGTTGACCTCCCTTGAGATGTTGTAGAAGGGGTCCTTGAAGAAATATAGTGATAACTGTTTTTTATTAAAATAACATTCTATTTTCCCCCAATTTTATGTTCAAACAATTAACATTTCTTTTAAGCAATTGGGGTTAAGTAACTTGCTCAAGGTTACAGGCCAGTTATTTCTGGGTGTGGTACTAAGTATCTGAACCTGGTTTTGATCCCAAGTCATCCCAACTCTGGGGCTGGTATTCTTACTCACTGAGCCACCTGGCCACCCCAACATTTATTTTTTTTTAAGTTTTGAGTTCAAATTCTAGCCCTCCATCCCTCCCCTCTACCTCCCTGAATTAGTAAGCAATTTGATATAGAATACACATGTGTAATCATGTAAAACATTTCCAAGAAGATGCCAACCAAAATAGTGAGACATCAGCTCTTTCTCAGGGGAGGGGAAGATAGCATGTATCATCATGAGGCCTTTGGGAGTGTGTTAGATCATTGTGTTGCTGAGAATGGTTAAGTCATTCATAGTTGGTCATCATGCAATATTGCTGTTACTGTGTACAACGTTCTGGTTCTGCACACTTTATTTTGCATCAGTTCATGTAAGTCTTTTCAGATTTTTCTGAAATTATCTTACCTATCATTTCTTGTATAGCACAATAATATTCTATCATACTCATATATGGTGGTAAATATTTAGCAACTAACTCTCTTAGAGAAAAAAAAAGTATGCAAGACAATTTAAAATTTAATTTACATTAACATTTTCTGTTTCACTTTCTTAACCCAGAGAATCACCAAAGCAATAAATCAAGCCCTGATTAGTAGCATCTGCTAATTATTGAGATAAATGCTCACATTGAAAAAAATAACATCCAGCTGTAATAAGATAGTTCAAGCTAGTTCCAGTACACTCCTGGGTCCGTGCTGCATAGAGGTGTTGTATTTGATGACTCCGCTGCACAGCTACAAGATGAAGGCTCTGTGTGGCTAAACAATAGGTTGTATGAAAGGAAAAAAAATACCTTATGTTTTTAGGGTACTGGGCACCAATATGAGTGAATGGTATGATGTAAAAGCCACAATATTAATATGATCATAGACTATATTAATACCAATACAGTTCAGGATGAGGGAAGCAATAGTCATTCTACACTTTACTTTTCTTCAGATCACATCTATAGTATTGCATTCAGTTGTAGGTGCTATATTTTAAAAAAGAACATGGACAAGTTGGAGGGCATTCAGAGGAGTGCCATCAGGGGTTCAAAATACTGGCATATGAGGATCCATTGAAAGAACTGAGGTTGTTTAGCCTAGGGAAGAAAAAAAAAACTTAAAAACCTTTATTTTTTTGTTGTTGTTGACTTCAAATATTTGAAGAGCTATCATGTAGAAGATACTAGAAAGAAGACTAATGGTAAGAAGTGACAGGATGGCAATTGTAATTCAACAAGGAAATACATCCTAACAATTAGATATATTCAACAATGGAATGGGCTGCCTCATAAATGAATGATCTTGCATATTCACTGCATGATTTACAGTGGAAGCTGGATATAGGTCTATTGTAAAAGGGATTCATGCTGACGGTATAGGTTGGACTAGATAACTTCTTTAGAGGTAGTTAGATGGCTCAATGGATAGAATACTGTCCTTGAAGGCTGGAAGACCTGAAAGTAATGGTCTCAGACAGTAAGTAGCTGGGTGATGTTGAGCAATTTACTCAAGCTCTGTTTGCCTTAATCCACTGGAGAAGGAAGTGGTAAATCTACTCCAGTATCTTTGCCAAAACAATCCTCTGGAGAGCATTGGCTGTCCATAGGATCACAAAGAGGCAGATGTCACTGAACAACAAAAGATAAACTGTGAGATACTTTCCAGCTCAAGGAGTCAAAGATTCTAACACTATGGTAATATTAGGCTCCATTTTTACAGATGAGGGAAGAGAGGCTTAAGATGATACATGTAAAATCATAAGGTTAGGAAGTTCCAAGATTAGATGATTGGCATTTATTAAGTGCCAACTATGTGCCAGGCAGGCATTGTGCTAAGCAAGTGCTAGCCATACAAAGAAAGAAAAAAGACAACCCCAGCCCTCAAGGCACTCATAGGTTAAGTGGTAAGATAATAGGCAATTATGTACAAAAAAGCTATATGTAGGATAAATTGGATATAATCAACAGAAGGAAGGCACTAAAATGAAGGACAGTTAGGAAAGACTTTTGTAAAAGGTGGGATTTATCTGAAACTTAAAAGAAGCACGAGATGCACAAATTTAGACATCTGCACTCCAAATGTTCACGTGGACTATTTATGCCTGACCTATGGTAGAACCTTCTGTAGAAGCCAAAGAAGCCAGGAGGTAGAGATGAGGAGAGAGAGCATTCCAGACATGAAAGACTAGAAGTTGGGAGATGAACTAGAGCTCAAAACTTAGGACTCTTAGGCGAGCTTTTCCTCTTCTATACCATAAAGATGAGGCAGCCTCTAAGATGTTTTGTATTTAATAGTTGAAAGTCTATGAGTGTATAATTAGCAAAATGATGCAATCTCCATATCTTCCTGGTATTCTAAATGAAACTGATAATTTACATGTTGTATACCCATGTGATTATTATTTTTGGCACCAAATTCAAGCAGCTTATTTATTAATGTAGGGAGGCAATGTGATATGGAGGATAAAGTACCAAGCTTGGAGCCATGAAAGAACCTGGGTTCGAATTCTGCCTCTGACACTTTCTGCCTTTGAGACCCTAAGTAAGTCATTTTGCTTTGTTTAGGCAAGTCCCTAGGATTTATTTATCCTATAATTTGGTTGGTTGTTGTCCTTTGTTCTTGAAGAGGACAAAAACAATGTCACTATGTTAGAGTGAAGGTATAGTGTGTCCAACTGTGGCTGATCAGACCAAAATGACCTCAGAAGGTTCTACCATAGGTCAGGCACAAATAGTCCATGTGAACATTTGGAGTGCAGATGTCTAAATTTGTGCATCTCATACTTCTTTTAAGCTACTGCAATTCTTATTTGCTCATAGAACACAGCACCTTCTTTGGTGTGGGCACACCATGCCAGGCAGTCCTATGCCAATGTCTCCCATGTCTCACAAACAATTCCAAAGTTCTTCAGAGAGATCTTGAGACTATCCTTGTAACATTTCTTCTGACCTCCATGTGAGCACTTACCTTGAGCTCTCCATAAAATTGTCGTTTAGGCAAACACATTTGTTATTTAAACAATATGGCCAGTCCATCAGAGTTGTGCTCTCTACAATTTGAATGCTTGGCAGCTCAGCTTAAGAAAGGGCTTCAATGTCCAGTACCTTATTTTGCCAGGGAAATTTTAGAATCTTCCTAAGACAATTTAAATAAAAGAAATTCAGTTTCCTGGCACGGCACTGGTAAACTATCCAGGTTTCACAGGCATCCAAAAATGAGGTCAGCACAAGGTCTCTGTGGATCATCAGTTTGGTAGACAGCCTGATACCTCTTCTCTCACACACTTTCCTTCAGAGCATCCAAAAGTGAGCCAGCTCTTACAATGGGTGCATCAACCTCATCATCTCTGTGTACATCCCTGGAAAGTATACTGCCAAGGAGAGGCATAATAGAAGCGTGGGAGAAAGGTCACTTTCTTTGGAATCCTCCAACAGTGGAATATTGGTCACAGTACAGAGGGCATTAGGCTTTTTTAAAAATTAGACTAGGGACTTCTATAGTTTGGATGAGGGTTAGGGGAAGGGATACAGAGATAGTAAGAGCTTTTATTGGAATATCATTTTTTCTCTTAGCCATATTCTATTGGATTTATCTGATTTTTAAAAAGTACATAAATAAAATACAATATGTTCTGTTACTTAGTAACCAAGCCTATTTATTATAATTGGGAGGGGGCAAAATAGACATCTAAAATGTACCATCTTTCCAACTTTATTTGATTAGGTGTTTTTGGAGAAGGGGCAAAGACTATTTTACCTACAAAACTCAACCCTATATGTCTCCCTCTACCATCATATTCCCATCCAAAAGGCACAAAAATTCCCCAATCAGATTTCTACTTTCTTTTCTAACATTTATGATCAATATTTTCTTCTTGGGAAACATTCCCATGCATTTCATTCTTTCTGTTTGATGTAGTGTATTAGTCAATTCCAATGGACAGGTGACAAATGTAGCCTAGACTCAGCCTGCTATAGTAAGATGGGCATGGAACACGGAATTAGGACAACCTGGGCTCAAATCCTGAGTCTGTACTAGCTGTGTGACTATGGGAACATCACTTAATTTCTTTTAAGCCTCAGTTTCCTCGCCTCGAAAATGGGGATAATGAGACCCACAAGGTTGCTCTAAAGGCTCAAATATGACAACATAGGTAAAACACTTGCAAAATTTAAGTGCCTGCATAAATGGAGTTTATTGCTATCTCATTCTAAACAATGTAAATGCAATAGTTGCTGGACCTCCTTTTACAATGATGCCCCCTGACCTTAGTCATAGCCCTTCTTCAAATCCAGATTCTGAGCCTGCTAATTACACCATAGGCCTGAGCTTCAATGGCCATGGTCCTTGGATTTTGATACCTTTTGTTTTGTAATTGGAAACAAAAACAAGATAAGAGGTTACAGCCCTGGGCTTGGCTTTCCTAGCTAATTTGGCCTGACACTGCATTACCCCTTGGCATTCCTGACACTGCTGCTCTGGGGCAGTCCTCCAGGCCCCAGACTGTCTAGCCAGGTCATTTTCGGAGCCACAGACTGACCCCGAGCAAGTGTCAAGTTGACTCTTTTTAATGGGCACAAGATAATGAGGAACAAAATTAAATGAGCCAGGTAGACTCCTCGTTAAGTGGCTCCTCTTTTCAGCTCACTTCTTTCACCTTGCTGGAGCTGAAGTCCCTCACCTTTATAACCATTCTTAGTGGAATTATTTACCCTGCATATCCAATGAGATCGGGATGTATATGATAAGGTTGTCGCTCTTAAAATCTACTTGAGAGGGCAGCCTCTTTCACTGTTAACAATAATAAAACCAAAATATCAATTTCATAACGACTAGGGTGTTATTTGCTAAAACACCTCTCTGTCTCTCTTTGTCTTTGTCTCTCTCACACATTCACATTCAATTCTCTGTGTCTCTGTCTCCCTCTCTCTCACATACACACACACACTCACACACACACACACACACACACACATACACACACATACACACATCCTCCGAAACTACAATGAAATCACACTTTTGCATATAAGGCCTGACTGCAGATCTAGTCTGTAAGAAAGTATCCCTTAGATAAACAATTTCTACTGGGAATGAAGTGAAACAAAAAAAAGATGGTTTTTTTAAATACATACTGAGGTTTTTTTTTTATTTTTAAATTATATTTTTGAATAGCCAAAGAAGTTCTCTCATGTATAGTCAAGATCAGAGAATTTATTATATGAATCACAATCTCAATGAATATACAGAGTAAATAACAGACCCTCCATTTTATGTGCTAATAGGGAGTACTTGAAATTAATTCACTAGCAACCCCCAAAGCTTATTCCAATTACCCAACTAACATTTTGAAAACCTTCTCTCAAGTATCTAGGAAGAAAGATGAATGAATGTTACTCCTATCCCCAACCAATATACTCTTTCCCAACTAAACAAAATTAGATTCTGTGCTCTTCTGTGCATATCTATGCATAGTTGATATGTACTACCCACACTTTACATATTTGTCTGCCCAAGCTCAGCTCATTGACTAATTCCCCCGGGGCAGAAGTATGTGTCCTCTTACTACTACAAACAGCTGCACCAGCCACTCTACAGAACCTTTTACAGAGTTTTTACAGAGAGTGGATATTAGGTAAATATTTATGGACAAAGATGATGAGCCACTTCTATTTAAATTCATGCTATTATGTATTACAGACCTTCCACCCTCAGACTCAGAATGTTTCAGATCTTTTCTTCCCATTGACTCCAGAGAAGAACTTGAAGGTAATACAGTTATCCCTTCTACAATGCAACTTTCCCCATTGAGGTTTCGATACATCATATGTTGGCATTAAGAAATTAAATGGGAATTTTAGGGGAGTTTTGAAGATGCCACAGATGCCACACAAAGGCCAGTAGACAAAATAGAAAAAGTTTAGGAACTCAGAAATATATAACATACATACATAGTGCTATATAACATCAACATATTTTATCTTTTAATACCATAATGTTTCAGACTTCTTTGGAACACAGGAAAGGCAAAAAAAAAAAAATTATGTGGATTTTCCAGATTGTAGCAATGTGGATCCCCTAAACCCTGAGAGGTGGAAGGGATTACTGTATATTCAAATGTAAGATTTTAAAGGGATCTTTTTTGTAGCCATCTAATTCTGGATGACTGAGACTATAGAGAGGAAGAAAGAAGATAGGATAGAGTTTGCAGACTCATTTCTTCCAAGAGATGTTTACATGTACATGTTTGTATGTTAAAACTAAACTTATGAAGTATATTCTATTTTGTATTTGACTTTCTTAACCCCCAATACTAGGTCTGCCTCATTTGTAAGATTGTGAGATGAGGTCTTTTTCTGATTTTTGTAGATGTCCTCTCTTTCCTTCCACCATTGCTTATAAAAGTCAGCATGTTAGCGCATTAGCTTGAAGGAAGCTCATTTAATTTAAACATATCACTCATGGTTTGTTATGTCTACCCTTTTTTTAATCTTTGTGGATTACTTCTTTCCATTTATTTGCCACTAAATGCAGTGTTGTCCTTAACAACCCACAGCTGATTCAAACGTCCAATGCGTGTTTAAAGAAAAGTTCATTTACAAGCCATGCAAAATGTTAACTGTCAACAGGAGAAAAATGGGATGTTGTTCAACAGTCCATACGCAACTGATCTGGATAAGAATGGTTTGTTTCTAACACTATTAAGACCTCAGCAGCCTCTCCTTAGATTAAAGGGTTCTGCAGAACCCTTTAAATTTGGACACAGAGTATTTCCAAGAACCTGTTTCTTGTGCAACAAGAGAAGTATTGATATGACAACATCTCACTTTGCACTCATCCTAGATTTTCCTGTGTGTCTGTGCTATGGGACTATGGGACATTGAGATGAACTGTCCTTTACATCTTTGTCTTCCTGGGACTGGCTTCAACAGAATCAGTCATTTTCTGATGACAAGGAGAGTTTTTGTCGATAAGTTACCCTCCCAGAAATCCTCCCACATCCTCATTCCCACCCCCTTGAGAAATAGATACTGCGTAAAACACCCAAAGGTGGAGCCTAGGAAAGAGTTCAATAGTTTATATTTATCTTCAGCTCCATGAGATCTATAATTCCTGTGCTGACAAGTTCACTTGAAATGATACAGTACACATTGATAAAGGTATAGTTCACATGTAGCATTTCAAGGAAGAATGAAAAAAAGGCCTGAATTTAATAAAAAAAAAGACCACTAATTTAACTCCTTTTATGAAAAAGAATCAAAAAGATATTGAGGACCATTTCTATTCTGTTCCTTGAGTGAGGAGACATGTTCCTTGACATCAGGGAGCTGATGTCACCAGAGGCAATTATTTATTCAATTATAAGTTCCCAATATATGAAGTGGAATATTGTTAAAATTCAGTAATATGATTTCTGATAACTAAATCTATTTTATTCAATGAGCTCATACATCCATATGTTTAAATAATTCATGCAGTTACCTTATTTATATTGTCTAGAAGTGATGTGCTGGACTCCCTCTCATTTCTTTCCCAAAGACCACTAAAGTTCTTTCTCTAAATAAGAATTCTATGGATATCACAAATAGCACTTAGGATTAGCAGGAAAAGCTCATTTAGATATTTTATAGTAAAGCAAACTGAAGCAACAAGAGAAAGGAATCATTAATCATTCACTCCTTAAAGCAACATTAAGGGCCCTCAGTACAATGCATTCTCATCACTTTCCTAAAAAAAAATTAAGACCCATACCACCTTACATTGGTTTTAAAGGTTTTGTAGGTCTTCAATTAGCACCAGAGATCAAACAGTGATGGGAATGAAAATTATATATTCTGGGCAGAAGAAATAATGGGCATTGTGGAGAACCTGGCTAAAGTCTCAACACCCCAGAGACCTGTGACCTCATTGACATAGACACTTCTTCTGCATCACTCATCCACACCTTCTTAACATAGTCTGCTCCTGTCCCTACCTTCTGGTAAATGCTACACAGCGGATCCACTCAACATGCTTGGGGCTTTCCTCCAAATCTCTTAATATTGCATGGATTGCAATGGAATATACTGGTGAGCCCTTAGTCTTGCAACATGACCAGTTCATTTCCTTTCCATCTCTCTGCCAATAAGAAGTCTATATGATGTTTAAAAAAGTTTAAAATCAATGATTTATTTAAAGCTTTATAAGCAATGTGCTTTCATTAAGTGTGTTCTTCCCATGCCTCACAGTAGAATGGAGGTGAGCCTGAGTTTTTAAAAATTATAGCAGTAGAGAATAAATTCAGTAAGATCTCCCCAGGGTAGAAAGCCTTTATATGCAACTACATTGATAAACTATATTAGTAATCTTAAGATTCATAGAACCAAGTATGTTCATAGAGGCACTAGAAAGCTGACCACCAGGTAATGTTTTGAGAGTGAGGAGGGGAGCACACAGTAATCCATGAAGTGTGTTTACCAAAGGTTTTGCCCTGGGATTAATATTTGTCAATGAGTCCTTAATGTGTTAAAGTATGGTAATACTACAATATTGATTGATATGAATTCTACAAATAGGTTAAATTAAAATCTTAATATTTGGTATTGTAATAATAGGCAATAAAAATAATATGCACTTACTTAGTACCTTATGCATTACAGAGCCCTTAACATACATTATCTTTGTCACTATCTGTATGTGTGCTTTAGGTATCCAAAGTGACATGAGTTGCTGCAATGATAATAGCAACCTATACAAACTTGCATCCTGACTTTGGTAGTGTTCTAGGGGAAGAGAAGGTAACAAGTATTTATTACACGCCTGCTATTTGCCAGGGACTCTGTTAAGCATTTTAGAAACATTATCTCATTTGATCATTGCCACAACCCTATTAGGTAGGTAGTATTATCACCCCCATTTTACAGTTAAAGAAACTGAAGTATGCAGAGGTTAAGTGTCTTGCCCAGGGTAACACAGCTAGTAAGTATCTGAGGTCAAATTTGAACTCAGACCTTTCTGACTGCAGTCCCAAAACCGCTTAGCTGCCTCTTATAGAAAAGACAAGGTATCATTTTATCATTAGTAAGAAAAGGAGTGTAGTTTGAAATCCCCCCCCCAAGTGGTTCCCTACTCCAGCCACCAACACAGTAGTCCTGTCAAGCAATCTTTAACACTTACTCAAAAGATTCTATGTTTGTATGCAGGAAGTTAAACCCCACCAAGTCTTTGACTTCAAAAGGTCCAGCAGGGAAGATTCAATTTCTGATAGTACAATACAAAATTTTGCTCAGTATTATAAAAACTGAGACTTAAAGGTAGTAAGCTACTTGTTCAAAGTCACACACAAAAAGTCAAGTACCAGAAATACATTTCAAATTCTGACTCCAAATTCTGTGATCTCTCTACTGCTTCATATTGTATCTCCTATGGGCATTAATGGTACATGAACAAGTAGCGTAAAATGGAACTACATTTCAGGAACAACCACAATCAATGTACCTATCACATGTATTCTTGAGAGCCAGGGCAGGAAAGGGAACTTTGGGATTAAAACAATAAAGTACTAAGTAAATGGAACAAGGTCTAGAAAAAAAATATTAAGATAATCCATAGGGAGTTATACAGTCCCTAATTAGGGAAAATAATGAATCCAGGAAGCTGTTGCATTATTCAAATTTGCACTATTTGAAGTTAAAGTAAGGTGATTGGTTCTAGCCCCATGGAAATATGCAGTGCTAAATCTGAGTTACATTTATTCACACTAATTGGATACTAGATGTAGTAACTACAGCAATGGAAGGGGAAATGACATCAAGTCCCATTTATTTTTCCTCTACTTTTTTTCCTCCTTGACAGACTCCCAAGTCCTGTCACCAAAAAAATCCATTTTGAACTGGCCAAGAAGTAAAAAGCATTAATAAAGTGGTCATGAAGGGCTCTCAACAGTGGGCTAAGGAAGTAGGAGAGAAAGTAAGTGAAATTCCTTACACACATAAAGCTAGCAAGAGAAGTTACTGTGATTATTGGGATAACTGGCTCACCACATGTACATTAGAGACTGTCTACATACACATATGTAGATATTAGTCACTTATACTTGGGAAATCTATATATCTCAAAGTATCTTATACACAGATGTCAAAATCATAGAAGATTCTTTAAAAGAAACAACAGATTCCTTAAAAAGAAAATGTTATTTGATGGCTTTCTGATCATTAATCTAAAACAAGATATAAGATTGGCTCACCAAAGTTATTTTGCCACCATCACATAGCATTTTCACTAGAAAGTCTAAATAGAAAAGGGATTCCTTATAAATGGTGGTCTTTTAGATGCTCTGCTTTGTGCATGATATTGTGCTAATTGCATTATGCTAATTGTAAGCCCTAGAGGTTGCTAAATGAAATACATAATCATTTATAAAAGTTAAACCTTGTTATCTTTACAGAAAAACAAGTGCATAGGCCATAGTCTACCATCCAGGCTATGATATGTAGATGGATGAACAATGGAAAGAGCTTGTAAATAAATATATCCATCAGAAGATGGACAATGAGATGGGTTTAGGGTTGAGCAAGAGGAGCACTGAAGACTAAATTGTTTGGGGGGAATAGGGCACTGCTTTTAGTGATCCCAACCTCCTCTCTTTTATATGTGAATTTTTCTAGTGATGATAAATGGCTATGAATTATGAGATACTAGGGGCTCTGAGGAATTAAACTTGAAGGTAACTCAAAAAGCAATGGAGGCATGTAGAGGCTGCCACTTAAAATCAATAATGAATTGTGCCATAGAAGCAATTGAGCAATTACCACCTGACTACAGCATCTCAGTCTATTACAGACCTATCTGTAGTCTAGTCATCTGTAACATAAGTTTAACAATAATGCTTCCTATTTATATGATGCTGCAAGGCTCGCAAAACATGCGTGTTTTGGGGGTGGCTAGGTGTCATAGTGAATAGAGCACCGGCCCTGGAGTCAGGAGGATCTGAGTTCAAATCTGGCCTCAGATACTTAACACACACAAAAAAGAAAAACTAGCCATGTGACCTTGGGCAAGTCACTTAACCCCAATTGCCCTCCAAAAAACAAAAAAAAAACCCTATGTGTGTTATTTTATTTGATTCTCATTACAATCTTTTGAAGTAGGTGCTACAATAAGGCAACTGAGGTTCAGAAAGTTTAACTGATTTACCTTGGAAGAAAGAAAGAAGAAGTGTTTATATTTGAAGATGATAGTTGTTAAGGGTAAAGATTAAAATATTCTTCATGGTGGGGTGGCCAGGTAGCACAGAGAGTGAGATCACCGGCTCCAGTGTTGAGAAAACCTGGAGATCGAATCCCGGGCTCAGACACTTAGCACCCACCCAGGAACACCTGGCCGTGTAACCTTGAGCAAATTACTTAACCCCAATTGCTTAGGGGCGTCCAGGTGGCTCAGTGAGTAAGAGCACCGGCTCCAGTGTCGGGATGACCTGGATCAAATCCGGGCTCAGATACTCAGCACCACACCCACAAATAACTGGTCGTATAACCCTGAGCAAGTTACTTAACCCCAATTGCTTTAAAAAAAAAAAAATATATATATATATATATATATATATATTCTTCATGGAATAGGAAGGTAGCCACAAGTAGAAACAAAGATAAAAATTTTCTGGTATAGTTTATACAAGAAAAGCTAATCTTAGCTTAGCTCAGATAAACAAGCATTCTTCTAAGACTGTTGTATCAATATTTCTATCCTGAAAGTTAGTGATATTTTTAGTGCTTAAAGAACTATTGTCTTTAAAACTGAATGGACTTTTCATTTAAATTAGGGACACTTACCCTATAATCCACAAACCTTTATGGATGAGTGTAAGGGTTATGGGATTTAAAGATCTTCCATGCCCCATTGGACTTGCTGACGTAGCAGGAAGGGGCAGAGCAAGAGGAAGCGGAAGCCAAGCTAGAGTTCCTGCGGTGGCTAGCAGTGGCGGCAGCAGCAGCAGAGGCAGCAGCAGCGCAAACCCCTTTTTGAGTCAGCCAGAATTTCTGCTAAGGACTCCTGCTGAGGACTGCCAGGGGCCTGATCTGCTGGGAGCGCGCTTCCTGGACGCTGTGTGGTTGCTGTGAGTGGGGAGAGGAGGACCTTTGCCTGAGGTAGCCTGTTCTCTTTTAAAGGCTTGAGAATGTGGGTGCTTTCTACTTTATCTGCCTGTGCCAATTTCATAACTACTCTGATGGCTTTGACTTTCTGGTTTTGGGACTCAGTCTTTTGGTATTTTAATAAATGTTCCAGCTTATTCCCCCATATAGAAAGCCTGATATATTTTGTGACTGATAACTTCATCAGCATATCTGTAATTTCCGTAGGCATTGTGAATATTGCCATTGCTGATACAATGAGAATTCAGAGAGTTCATGAATTTGGAATAGAAAAAAAAATAATCTTTTTTTTCCACTAGCCTTTAACTGAAATTTAACATCAATCTCATTCAATTATTTACCTAAATTATTCTGAGAAGGGGTTCATAGGTTTCACCAGACTGCCAAAGGGATCTAAGACACACAAAAAGTCAAGAACCTTTTATTTAAATGGACTTAATTGTTTATTCCTAAAAATATGAAAGAAATGAGACTGAGAATAAATTTCCTAAGTAACTCAGCCAAAAACCACTTTTATATCTTCTAAGTGGAAATTAATGGGGATACTTTTGCCTGAATTATCTTTATAAACATTTCAAGTTTCCTCTTTAGATTTATTCCTTATATAACTTTCTCCCAGTTTAGTTTTGCTCTATATTTGTTAAGAGATTTTAAGTAAGTAGATTTCTGTTTCAATATCCTTAATTTATAAAATCAGAGCATCAGATTACAAGATTTAAAGAAATTCTAGAGGTCATCTAGTCCAACCCTGAGCTAAGGCATGAATGTTATCCATAACATTTCTGATGATGGTCATCCAGAGTCAACCTTAGGACCTCTACAGATGGGGAAACCCAGTAGCATCTGGGATAACCCATTTTAGTTTAGAACCATTCCAATCATTAGAAAGTTGTGGGTTTTTTTTTTTTATTATACTTTAATACTACAGTGAATCTATGATAACATTAGTATGGGCAATCCCTCCAGTGCAAATCTCAGCTAACTATGGCTGTCCAGCCTTCACTACTCTTGTCCATGGCCTCCCATAAATCTGCCACAGAAAATCCATCCGATAGGTCTTTTTTACATTCTCTTGACCTTACATTGTAGCATATGAACTATGCCTTGATTATCCTTCACTAATTTCTATATGACCAACCCATCTGCTTTTGTCTGATCATACATTCCTCAGATGATATCCTTGTCACCATCGCTGAATTGTGGTAGTGGCAAGCAACAGCTGTGGACCTAAAGGACTTTACCTGTCTTTCTCCCACTTTAAGTTTGTGTACAAACAGCAGATAAAAGCAGACAGAAGCAGTTCCCCTGGGTTGATTTTACAGGCTGGTTCATCACACAGCATTTATAGATTAACTTGGAAGGAGGATAAATCTAGTGAAACAGCTGATGATACATTGTAATTCCGGAGATCTGGTATTCTTTGGCAGATTTCCATGTGTGTATCTGCGCATATCTATGGCATCAGGGGAAGTTTTGTAAACCAGGCCATGCTGCTCAAGGTCCTGAGTATGAAGAGTACCCAATTGTTTAGGTGCTGATGGATTTATGTCATGGTGTAAGCAAGAGAAATATCCTTGGTGTTCTGGGGGTCTTAACAATACCTTCTTAGCTTTCCCCTGCTGGCTCAGGAATGCTTATGTCAGAGATGATAGGACCTTGATATCTCATCCATTCCCTCGTATCATCTCACCCAATTCCTACCACTAGAGGCAGAAACTCTCCAGTTCTCCCCAGTTCTCTTACAGTTGGAAGAATTCCATGAAGAATATTTTAATCTTTGCCCTTAACAAAAACCTATGAATCCCTTCTCTCCCCAGGCTTTCTCTCTCCAGTTCTCTTCCACATTGGCACCATGTTTACCACTCCCTACAAAGGGAAAGACTAATTATTGACCAAAGAGAAATCAGTGGGTGGGGGAGGGGTACCACAGCGAAAACAGATTTATGAAAGGGTTAATCACATTTTATTCTACACAGAGTTCTTGTTATCCTTAACAGAGAACAGAATCTACTTAACTTATTCATTGAACCCAAATTCTTTTCAAAGTGTTTCTGTATTTGTTTTTTAACAGTAATAGCTAGCATTTTTTTAAACCAATTGGGGTTAAGTAACTTGCTCAAGGTTACATGGCCAGTTATTTCTGGGTGTGGCGCTGAGTGTCTGAGCCTGGATTTGATCCAGGTCATCCCGACACTGGAGCTGGTGCTCTTACTCGCTGAGCCACCTGGCTGCCCCTAAGCAATTGGGGTTAAGTAACTTGCTCAAGGTTACACAGCCAGGTGTTTCTGGGTGGGTGCTAAGTGTCTGAGCCTGGGATTCGATCCCCAGGTCATCCCGACACTGGAGCCAGTGCTCTTACCTGCTGAGCCACCTGGCCCACCTAATGGCTAGCATTTTTATAGCACTTTAATCTAATAATAATAACTGCCATTTATGTAGAACTTCAATTTACAATGATTATCTCATTTAATCTTCAGGACACCCCTGGAAGGAAGGTACTATTATCCCCATTTTACACAAGAAGATATCTGTAGACAGAGGTTAAGTAATTTGCCTAGGATCATACAGCTAGTAGTGACTGATGCCAAATTTGAACCCAGGTTTCCTCACTCTAGGTAAGCAGCACCATGTAGTGGGTTAGGAATTTCTCTAGAAATCATTCATTTCTTAGTTTTGTTATGAACTTTTTGTGGAAAATGCTATTTTTACTTGGACTTTGTAAGCAGGAATAATTTAAGCTCATTGAATTGGCTCCAAAAATAAGAATATTTTCCTTATTCTCATTTTTGGAGATAGGACTTACAATATAAAGATTAAAAACATAGCTGTTGTGTTTCAGAGGGTATGGTTTGACCCATGTTCCATCCAAACCCATGTCATAAGGAGCTGTAATACCAGCATTCAATTGTATACTTGATGATACTGAATCACAGACAGTATTTTCACTCATAATTCAAACTGCAGCCTTCAGCTTTAGCTGGGCGTCTTTCTGCAGGACAGCTTCAAAACCTCAGGAACAATGTTGCATATGGGAGCTGTGAGCGCTTGATGTTAGTATAATACAGGTGCTTCCTGTTGGTACTCTGAGTTCCCATATGAGAATCCGAAGGACCTCTGAGAACAAAACTTACTATGCTTAATTATATTTAACCAGGGTGCTCCACAAAAAGTCATTGACCAAAAATAACATGTCTAAGTAATATTCAAGTTGTGATCCAAACCAGCAATAGCCCGGAAATTCAAAATTAAATCTGATCTTCACCCTTTCGTTGCCTTATTGTACCCAAGCTTCACCAAGGTCAGAAATTAATTGGAGATGCTACAAAACATAATGTCTGCAATATTTCAGATCAGTGAGGTCAAGAGGAAAGCTTAGTTGACAGCTCATTAGAACAGCTTACAGGGAATCATTATTCTGAATATGAAAATATACTTTCCTCTTGATGGATGTTTCAATGCCAAGTTCAATGTAAGCAACATTAAGCACCTATTATGCTAGATATGGGATATAGACAAAAATAAAAATGGTGCTGCCCCTGTCCTCAAAGAGTTTACATTCTACTAGGAAGAAGACAATGCATGCAGAGAAAAAAGATATGAAAGAGGTTGTAGAGGTAGAAACCATAAGACTTGGCAATGGACACTTCGGGAAAAGTCAAAGGAAAGGGAAGAGTCCAAATTACTCCAAGTTTAGAGCCTGGATGATGAGGAAGACAGAGGTATTCATTCCTATCTGGGTGGCCTTCTTGATACGAGGGACTTTCTCTATAATGCCAGGTTTTCATCTCGTCCCTCTACCTCCATTTTTCAGTTCCCTTTTATGTATTGTCTTTTCCTATTAGAATAGCAACTGTAGCAACTATATTTCTTTCTGTTTGTATTTCTGTTTCCAGCATTTACAATAAAGTCTGGCAAATAGTAAATGTTAATAAATGCTTGGTGACCTGAATGGGAGGATGGAGCTGTCTTCAATGGAAATAGGGAAGTTAGAAAGAGAAATTGGTTAGTGGTTGAAACAATCCTAAAACATAGATTGGAACAATAAAGTTCCTTAAGACCAAAGGCTGTCATTTTTTTTTTTTTTGCCAAATGCAGTATTCTGTGTTTATTTCAGGAATATAACGACATAGATGCCTGTGGTTTCAGGGATTAGGTTGAATTGTCTAACATCCATTAGCTTAGCTAGGATACTTGTGAGACTGACGTCATTTAGCAATAGGAACATTTGAAGTGCAGTTAGATGGTTTTGCATTCATATAATACTTTAAAAGTTTTCAAAGTACATAACTTGATGACATAAGTAGTAAAAATCTGTGTAAGGCAATTATACAGATGAGGAAACTGATGTTTAGAAAGAAGAGGTGTGACTTCTTATGGTCACACAGATAAGAAATGTAAGAACTGGGACATAAGTTGTGTGACTCTAAGACTGGTATTTTTTACACTATATACTTGCCTCTGAAATGATAGGATTGTAATAAGAGTAAAGACAAATCATATTTTCTGCATTGTATGAGTTTATTTTAGGGGAAAACCTAGCATCCAACCTCCACCTTATCCCCACCATAGGTCTCTAGGTCATTCCAGTTATAGCGTGTCACCTAGAAATTGCCTTGACCACCCAATCAAGTTCCTCTCCTTAAATTAACATTATGCATAATTTATGAGGGAACTAAGTCAATAAACATTTATCTTTTAATGTTTTAATTTAAAATTGCTTTATTTTCAACTTTCTTTTTAAATTCTGAATTCCAAATTTGTTCTCTTCCTCCTACCCCTCCCCCACCACTGAGAAGGTAAGTAATATGTTATCCATTATACTTGTGAAATCATGCAAAACAATTATTAGCCATATTTTTGAAGCAAGAAAAACAAAGTGAGGAAATTCTTTGATTTGTACTCAGAGTTCACTAATTTTCTCTCTGGAAGTGAATAGCATTTTTTCGTCATGAATCCTTTGGAATTATCTTGGATTATTGTATTGCTGAGAATAGCCAAGTCTTTGACAGTGGCTCATCATCACAAGATTGCTATTACTGTGCAATTCACAGTGATCTCTCAGTTCTTTTCATTTCATTTCACATCAGTTTATATAGATCTTGCCATGTTTTTCTGAAACTACTTCTCTCGCCATTTTTATAACACATTAGTACTCCATCACAACATATGCTACAACTTTTTCAGCCATTTCCCAATTGATGAGCACTCCCTCAATTTCCAATCCTTTGCCACCACAAAAAGAGTTGCTATAAATATTTTTGTACATATAGGAGCTTTTCCTTTTCGGGATACAGACCTAGTAGCGATCTAGCTAGGTCAAAGGGCAGGCACAGTTTTATAGCCCTTTGGGCATAGTTCTAAATTGTTCTCCAGAATGATCGGAACAGTTCACAACTCTACCAACAGTGTATTAGTGTCTCTATTTTCCTTCATGCCTTCCAGCAATTGTCTTTTCTGATCGGTATGAGGTGGTACTCTGAGTTGTTTTAATTTGCATTTCTCTAATGAATAGTGATTTAGAGCATTTTTTCATATGCTTATAGATAGCTTTGATTTCTTCTTCTGAAAACTGACCCTTTATCAACTGGGGAATGGCTCTTATTTTTATAAATTTGACTCAATTCTACATTCATCATATATTTGAGTAATGAAGCCTTTATCAGAGAAACTTGATGAGAACATTTTTTATATTATTTCATTGTCTATAGTACCTTTTAGCATAATGTAGTTTTCCCAATTCTTTTTTTAACTAGGTCTATTTTTGCTTTTGCTTTGTCCAAGATCATGATTACTACTCTTCCTTTTTTTCCCCCTTTAATTGAAGCATATTAAAGGACTCCAGTCCTGTAACACTGTGCCTTTCTATTTCAAATGTGTCTTTTGTAAACAGCATTATTGTTGGATTCTCATTTCTAAACCATTCTGTTATCTGCTATCTGCTTCCATTTTGTGGGTGAGCTCATCCCATTCACTTTCACAGTTATGATTACTGTATATTTACCTCCAGCTTGTTTTCTTCTATTTCTTTATCTTTCTCTTTTTATCTTGTTCCTCTTCACAAGTCTATTTTGCTTCTAAACCTCTGTCCTGCCTTTTATCATCCTCCCTAAGATGCTACTTCTGCTGCTGCTACCACCACTGTTGCCACTGAGGCATGTAGGCACTCCAGACAGGCCTCCACCCCTCTGCCACAGACTTCTTCTGCCAACCTTCTTCTAAGTCAGCCTCACACCAACTTTTTGTTGGTTCTGCCCCTTCAAAATTTGGTTTGAGGAATTATTGTAAAGTTGTTGGGGGAGAGAACGTTGGGAGAGTTTGCTTTGGTGGATGCCTGTAATCTGTCATGTTGGCTTTACAATGTCTCAACAAACATTTTATTAAGCACTTACTATGTGCCAGGTACTGGAAATGCAAATACAAGCAGAAATCAAGACAGTCCCTGAACTCAGAGTGGATAGTGTACGGGACTTGTCAGGAAGACCTGAGTTTGAATCTTGCTTTAGACATTTATTAGCTCAGTTTCTTGTTGGTAAAATTTCATACCTTACGGTGTTCTTGTGAGGATCAAATAAAATAATATATGTAAAATGTCATATAAAACATTAAAATAACATAGAAATGTGACGTTACTTTTGGAGGTCACCAAGTGGTCTTTTTATGTACATGTCATCTCAGATAGTTGGCATGACATTGCTGATTCAGTTAAAAGTCAGCTCCCTGAGGTAACAATGACCTAACCTGGTCTTAATGTGACTAGAAGTGTGTGTGTGTGTGTGTGTGTGTGTGTTTGTGTGTGTGTTTTAATTCAGAGATCAATAGAAGGAAGGAAGAATAAAAGGAACTACTGGAAAGTGAAACTACTAGAAAGATGACCCCTGAAAGCCCCATTTCATGAATACCTAGGCCATCCCTTATGACATGGGTATTTTTAGGAAAGAGCCATTATGCATAGTCTTAGCTTTAAATAGGGTTCAGGACTTCCAAACTATACATTGTGCTTCTAAATTTCTAGGAAGATCATTTAGAAATATCATAGACAAGTTGTCATTTTGTACCCTTCAATGTTTTGCTTCATCGTGCCTTTGGTCAATTCCAAAAGGTGAAAGATTCTGGAATTAATAAGAGTCCCTTGATCATATACACAAGTGTATGTTTTCCATTTTTTGTTTTCATCCTGTATCAGCCTTGTGTAGTGTAATTGTAGTCTCCTTCCAGAACTGTTTAAAATTCTATTGAGATCACACCCACTACCTTCCTTAACTCTTCATTAGCTGATATCTGATACGTATTTGTTCTACTACATCAAACCTTGTTAGTTTCTTTACATACAGAAAACTGTTTGTTTATCTTTTCTCAAGCAAGGTTAAGGAAAAGGCTAAGAAGGAAGCAGCTGTGTAAGCTCAGATAAAATCACAAATTTGCACTTTTCACAGATTTTTTTTAAAAAGGTTCTATAGTTCCATCTGGAGACGAAGAATAATTAATACTCTGGACTCCAAATTTTCAAATCAAGGAAGGAAAAAGAAAATAGTGATAAATATAGTTAGAGAGGCAACAATGCAGTACAATTATTAACTAATGCCCTGGACTTTCTTATTTCTTTGTTTGCCATTTACAAGAGAGCTGAGTACCATATATATATATTTTTTTTTTTTACTGGACTTAGGATTTCATTGGTGTAGAGAACCTCCAGCAAGGAAACTCCCTCTACTAATGCAGATCCTTATACTTGAATTATAGAGAGTTTCCTAGAGCTCTGAGAGGTTAAGTACTTTTTCTGAGTAAACACAGGTAATATATGTCAGAGTCAGTATTGAACTGAAGTCTTCTATTACACCGTGCTGCTTTTTGTATTTGTCATATAAATGTGGAATTGTAACATATACTACCAACCAGAGGAGGGTTCCAGAAAGACTAAACCTCAAAAGAAAGACTAAATCTTAAAATATTATTGATATGGAAGTTATTGTTGAATGAATGCAAGAATTTTAAAATATGTTGAAAAATATCCATCTTTACAAATTTCATGATTGCAAAGTATGTCATCCTGCAAACATAGATATTCAACCTGAGACAGAATATACCACCAAGAGGCCATCATATATTTGTTAGGTTTTGCCTTATGTATCAGGGCAGCTAGGTGGCACAATGGATAGTGTTGGACCCAGAGGCAGGAAGATCTAGGATCAAATCTGGTCTCAGACTCTAGATATCTGACCCTGCACAAGTCACTTAATCCTGTTTACTTCAGTTTCCTCAGATGTAAAAGGATCTGGAGAAGGAAATGGTAGACAACTACAGTATCTCTGCCAAGAAAACCCAAAAAGGGGTCATGAAGAGTTGGACACGACTGAAAATGACTGAATGACAGCCTTATGTGCAAATAAAAGGCTAATTTTGTAGATCATGAGATAAAAAATCTGTGTCTGGATGGGATATTTTACAGTTGAGGAAAGTAAAGTTCCAAAAGTTTAAATGACTTGCCCAAGAACACAAAGCCTATGAGCATTAGATAAAGGATTCGAGCTCACATTCTTTAAATCTAGAGTGAATTCTTGTTTCTGTTATGACCCTGTCACAAAAAATCAAGTGAAAATCCTCAAATACCTTATAAAATAGTGGTCTTAACCCAGAATCCATAAAATTTTAAGAAATATTTTGAAAACCATGTTAGCATAAATCAGTTTCCTTTGCAATTCTGAGTATTTTGTGTTACACATTTTAAAACATTATTCTTAGGGGTCCATAGGTTTTGCAAGACAGCCAAATGGGTTCACGCCATACTAAAAAGTTTATACCCTCGTTATAAAACCTAAATCATATTACCCTTTTTTCTGATACTACTTAGAACACCTTTAAAATTCGCAACTTTCCTAGACATTCTGTGGTTCCACTTTGCAAACATACAAAACAATGTTTATGCCAGTGTCTCATCTGAGATTGACCTTCTACTTTACATGTATATATTTGCCTTCTATGGATATTGTCTTCACCATGTTCTCAAGACATTTTTTGAGGAACACTCAGAGGTTTGATTTGTTGCTAAGCATATGGATTCAGTATTCAGTCACTCCAGCTCTTTTGGCCTTTTAGTTCTCAGACTTTCCTTATTAAAATTAGATCAGTTATCTGACATGCTTCCAAACCCAAGGCAAATACATAGCATCTACTCTATGGAAATTGACAGAGTCCTTCCCATTTTACTCAAAGAGTTATACAAGTACAATTCTGTATTCCCCATTTTGAGGCACAAAGAAAGAGTCAGAGCCCACCCTGAACGTGACCTGCTGCACAAAATAGCTTTTGTTAGGAACCTTAACAGCCCTTCTGATTTCCTCAAATCACCCATTGACAGAATTTCCCACATGCATAATTTACAAGTCATCTAATTAATTTTTAATAAGTTAAACAATTGTTAAAATTAGTTCCTGGCCTTTAGAAAGAAAAAAAATTAATTTTTTTCCAAGTCCATCTGAAATATATTCTTCTTCCCACCAGATGCTGGACATAGTGCCCCTACTTGAGTTCTGGTTTTGACCTTACATTGAACAGAGAGGCCTTATCATTAAGAGCCTATTGTAAAGGCAACTATTTGGCCAGACAAAAGCAGCCACATTATGTGCACAGTTCTGAGTGGAAGACTGCTTAAGGGAAAATTCTATACCACATGATAAATCATTGACCTTTCTCCCCTGTTACACAAAGAATGGCACCCCTCTTCCAAGACCATTTATAGAGCACTTGACAAGGACTGATAGTTTTAGGTTGTTCATATACTATAGCTGTTATTATATAAAAAAATGGCACTCACAGAGAGAATGGCAATGATTCTGAAGGGAAAAGAAAGAAAAAGTAAATCACATATCTTCTGCCAATGTATGATCCATAGCTCTCAATTATGTATAAACTACCCACTGCTCACTCTGGGCTGATTAGGAGAGGTAAACAATTAATTGTGCACTATGATAGATGATAACTTCCAAGTTGTTCCATACACTGGCTGTCTATTTCTATCTATGAAATACCTCTTATCTAACACACTGAATTAAATACTTTTATTTATATTGGTGCCAACTGAGTTCAGTTGTTGACCAAAAATTGAAAAAGGAATAAATTCAAACATGATACTTTCCCTTGGTTTAATTTCTCTCAGCTACTTTGCAGGAGAAATGGAAATTTTAAAATAAATAATAAACTTATTACCAAGAGAGGGCCTGGTGCAATGGACTTTAGAGGGAATTTATTCTATCTCTTTGTCTCATAGAAGGTTGCACAGTGGACAAGAAGCTAATCCTGGAGTCAGCAAGACCTGAACTCAAATTCAGCCTCAGATACCTACTTGCTGCGTGAGTGTGAACCTGGGAAAGTCACTAAATCTCTGCCTGAATTAGTTTCCTCATCAAAAAAAAATTGGGCTAGGGGCAGCTAGGTGGCACAGTGAATAGAGCACCAGCCCTGTAGTCAGGTGGACCTGAGTTCAAATCCAATCTCAGACACTTGACACACTATCTGTGTGAGCTTGGGTAAGTCACTTAACCCCAATTGCCCTGCCTTACCCCCTCCAAAAAAGGACAAAAAAATTGGGCTAATAATTGCATGTGTTTCCCAAAGCTGTAGTGAGCTTCAAATGAAGCTCTTAAAACACTATATAAATGCTATCTATCTATTATTATTATTATTTAGAAATTCTCTACAATACACCTTGAAAAGCAATCATCCAACCTTGAACATATTTGGTGATGGAGGATATTACTTTGCAGGGCAACTTATTTCATTTTGGGACATTTCTATAATAATAATATTAATAATACTAACAACAATGTTAATGATAATAAACATTAATATAATACTTTAATGTTATAAACTTTACATACATTGCCCCCATTTAAGCCTTACAACAACCCTAGAAGGTAGGTATCATACATACATACATACATACATACATATATACCTGCACATGTGTATATATAAGCTGGGGTACAGGGAAATTAAATTACTTGCTATGGCACCTAAGGTGATATATTAATAACAAAGGCAAGATATAAAGCCAGGTCTTTCTGACTCTAGGTCTACAATTCTATCCACTAAGTGATACTGAGTCAAAATTTGCTTCCTAGAATTAATACAAATAAGACTAATAATCATTCACAATATATAAGCAAAGGATATAAATAAACAGTTCCCAAAAGAACAACTGGAAACTATTTACAACCACATGAAAGATCTCTCCAAGTCACTAATAACAAGATAAATTAAAATAAAACATATCTAAGTCATTACCGGCACATTAAGAAAGATGCCAAAATATAGATGTAGTCTATATTGGAAGGATTGAAGCAAATTAATACACTGATAAATTGTTGCTGGAACTATGTATTGGTTCAATCCATTCTGTAAAGCAACTTGGAAACATGCTGAGGAGTTAATGAAGATGTTCATACTCTTTTGATCCAGAGATCCCACCACTAGGAACATATCTCATGGTGGTTAAAGACAGAAACTGGGGAATGTCTAAACCTATTGTATCCCATGAATGTAATGAATCAGTGTGCCAAAAGAAATTATTATTATTATTATTATTATGTCAGGAAACAATTATATGATGTAGAATGCAGGAAGGAGAACCAGGGGAAAAATACTTTATCTAATGACAGAGGTAAAGAATAGAGCAGTAATAACAGCAACAAATCTAAGTATAATTGCAATGAAGAATCTGCCTATGAGCAGACATTCATTAATTTGTTAAGGTGGTGTCATTCTTGTGGAAAACAATAGGGAATTGCTTTCAGCTGACCTGAAGAACTGGAGAAAATGCATAACTTAGAGCATCTTCTGGGGGTTCTGGGGCATGAGTGTCTCATCCAAGAGAGGATATGATTTCTTCACTAACACCATGAAGTGAGAGAGGAGCATCTTAGGGTGTCTTCTTTCTCCCCCCTATTCCATGTAATCCCCAATAAATAGGCCTGGATTTTGGATGATACTATCTTAGCAAATTGTGTTGTCTGTATGTGTATCAGACCTTCTTCCCCTATTACATAATAACCAAGCTTTGTCTAGAGAAAAAAAGAGAAGAAAATGGCCCTCAAACCCATCATTGAAAAAGTTGTGAGCTATAGGTGTGGAATATTGTATACATTGTGAGATGATGGTGAATTAGTGTCTTGCTAACTTTATTTCTTTTGTTCTTTCTTTTAAAAAAAATCAAAAGGGAATAGTTTAAAAGAGAAAATTGAAAACCTCACCCAAGTAAAGGACTCTGAAAACTAGACTAGCTAGATCAAAATTAATAATTCCATTAGACAGCAGCAAATATTAAATCAAATCAAAAGCATGAAAAAATAGAAGTAAAATGTGCAACTTCCAATATCTGAAACAATTCTCCTGGGAAATAGGTTAAGGAGAGATAATTTAAGGATCACTGGACTCTCTGAAAACCACAATTTTTAAAAACAAACTTGTATTACTAAAAAATAAACCTCAAAACTTGGACTGTATGTTTCAAGAAATAACCAATGAGAACTTAGTTAATTTCTTAGAATCAAAGGGCAAAATGAAGATAGAAAGAAAGCTCTGACCACCAAAAAAGAAAGAAAAAGAAGGGGAAAGGGGAAGAGAAGAGGGAAGGGAGGAAGGAAAGGAGGAGAAAAGGGAACAAAGAAATGAAAAAGGAGAGAAGAGCAGAGGAAAAGAAAGGAAAAAAGAGGAAACGAGAGAAGAGGAGAGGAGAGGAGGGGAGAGGAGGGGAGAGGAGGGGAGAAGAGGAAAGGAAAAAGAAGGAAGGAGGGAAAGAAGGGAGGGAGGAAGGGAAGAAAAAATAACAGTACAAGTAATGTTATGACCAAAATATAGAGCTTCCACATCAAAGAAAAATACTTTTAAGCATCAAGAAAGATGCACTTTAGGTAATAAGGAACCACAATCAGGATCACACAAGAACTGGAAAATTCCACTAATAATGAGAAGGGATGTCAAAATGCAACATTCCAAAAGGAAAAGGAAAATAATATAGGTCCACAACCAAGAATAGCTTATCCTATGAAGTCGAGTATAACCCCACAGGGAGGAAAACTGAACCTTTACTATAGTAAGTAACTTTAAACATTCCTGATGCAAAGACCAAAACTGAGTAGGAATTTTGAAATACAAATACAAGAGTCAAGAGAAACTTAGAAAGGTATATTTATTTAATCAGTTGTATGGGGCTATATGATGAAGCAGTATTAATATTCTAATTGAGGGAGAGGAAAAAAAATTCCTTCAGATCTAAATGTCTGCAAAGAGTATTAATAAAGTTAAATTTAAATTTAAAAAAAAAGAGAAGACCTAGAGGGTGAATTGGTTCTGTTCTGAAGCTTTAGAGAGGTAAAAGAAGAGGGAAGGGAAAAGCAATAATAAACTAATATAGAAAGAAGCAATAAGGGGTAGAACAGACTATTTCTACTAATTTGTTTGTAAAGGAAGAAAGGCATGCAAATATGGAAGAAGAGGTGGAAAGAGTCCATTGAACTTCTCTTATTTGAAAGAGTAAAAGAGCTGAATACACATAGAAAACCATTTTGGTGACTGTGTGAAGGATGTATTAGAGTGAGGAGAAAATTGATGCAGGAAGACCAATCAGAAGACAATTATAATAGTTCAAGTGAGAGAGGTGGTAGAATAGTGTGCTGAATGAGGCATACATTTGCAGACATGACCAATGTGTTCATTTTATTTACTTAACTGTACTCATTACAAAGAAAAGTTCTCTGTGTATTGGCTTGAGAGTATTACAAAGAATGACAATTTTTTTTAAAGCATCAATAAAACATAAAAGCTTCCTTCCCTCCACCCAAAAGAAAATCTTTCTCCTAAGAATTTGTGTTAATTCCCATAGATATATTTTACCCCCTCTGTAATTCACTACCCCCAGCAGGTGGAACCAGGCATTGCCTTGTTGGTTGCACCAGCTGTATTCTCATCAATCCTCCTAAAGTTCTACATTGCTCCCTAGAGATGCTAACAACCATTGTCCTCCATCACAAATTTTCTTTTTTTTATATACAAGGACCACTGTCTTTTTTTTATATAAAGGGACCACTGTTTTTCTGTTTGGCAATACCAAACCCACTGAGAAGGACAAAGCTTTCTGTCATTGGGCATGATGAATTCCTCTCACTTAACTGATCTTCCTTTGCCATCGCTCCTGATGACTACTGTCTTCACAAAAGCTTGGCTGGGAAGTAGGCTGCTGCTACTTTTCGACTTCAAGACTGTCCCTACTACCAAATCCAGATTCAAATATGGTGACCATATATTTTGATTTCAAAGCACCATGGATATAGGATTGAAAGAGATCTTAGAGGGGCGATTAGGTGGCGCAGTGAATTGATCACCAGCCCTGGAGTCAGGAGGACCTGAGTTCAAATCCAGCCTCAGACACTTAACACTCAGTAGCCCTTAAACTCCTTTAAACTGTATCCTGGTGCCCTAGCTTGGTAGGTCTGTCCTTTGGGGGTTATAGCTGTTTAATGGCAAGCACAGAAGCAGTTCACACTTTGTTTCAGTTCAAGTTTCTTTTGAGACTTGTATCAAGTCTGTTAAGAAATAGAATGTGTGAACCCCACAACTTGTGAACCCTAGAACTCATGAATTTCTGCAACAGGGAGGGGAAGAGCTAATTACCATATATAAGGAGAGGCCCAGGCTAGAGACAGCAGAACAGAGGACTCTTGTGGTGACAGAGTCAAGAAGGAGAAAACTTGTGGTATCCTGGCACTCTGTTTGACTGTTCTGTCTGTGTTGATATTTGCCATACTTTGTACAGAAGCCCTGGGACCTTCCTGGAAACCCTGAAAGAGGATTTTCTAGTTGTTAATTTACAGACGTCCTGGAGGAGGGTTTTGGAGGTCCTGAGACTTTACTGATGATTTTGTGCTGACCTCTTGGACCTTGTTTGTGGGTCTGTGTTGATTTCTTGTGGATGATTTATGTTGAGTTCTCAGACCTTGTTGGTGGGTCTGTGTTGATTTCACAGGCAGATAGTGAATTGATGATGGTTCCAGCAACGTGCATGAATATTATTGTGGCTCTGTCAAGCTTTGTCTTCCCAGAAACAGGAACTGTGAAGGACTTGAGGTGGACTGGACACTGTGAGTTTCAATATGGAATGGGAACTGGACAAAGAATTGGATAAGGAGCTAGACAAGGAACTGGGAGCTGCCTGTCTTTGAACCCAGGTGACAGTTGGAGCTGGGACCATGGAAGAGGAACAACAGAAGCTGAGAGCCAGCCTCAAGTCAAGCTGAAAGAAGACTTTACTTGGATACTGTGTACTGACTGAGATTATGATTTACTATGACCTAGGGGTGGAGAACTTTGACTTTTGTACTTTGGGATTGGATTAAGGGTTTTTTGATCAACTGAATGTACTTTGTTTGAAACTATGTGACCACTTTGGTGAAAACTATTTTTAGTGATAAGTTATTGAGTTGTGACATGGTGAATGCTTTATTTTGATTTTCTGTGAATGTTTTGCTCTGATTTGTTATTGAATAAATAGAAAGTTTGCTATATTATGTAATCAGAATCTTGAAAGCTGTTCATAGCAGCAGTCCTCTGGAAAGCTGCTCATGCTTGACTTTACAAGCTGAGCAATTTTATTCCATGTAGCATACAACAACCAATAGAATGGAACAAAAAGTATTCCCTCCAGTTTCTGTGCAAAAATTACTCTAGTCGATGATCATATTTGCTAGAGAAAGCCAGGAGAAATATTTATTAAGGTATTGGATTTCATTCCAACACAAAGTTCAAGTACATAGATTATTTTCATTTCAAAATGACTTGCTTGTATTTGAAGTATTGCCTTTGTTCTGGTCTTAGTTCAAATAGTTTATATATTTAAAATAAGTAATCCTGGAGATATCTAAACTGCTTAAAAAAAAAAAAAGGTGACCCAGGCACTCTTCACTGGCAAAACCACAAAACCAAAATAAAATAAAATAAAATAAAAACTGGCTTCAGATAGAGGAATGCAGAAGAATAAGCCAACTATATCATATGGCTTGACCCTGAATTACAAATATAGATATCTTCTTTCTGATTCCTCACAAAGATAATGACTATAGAGATGTCTCAAACAATTGAATCACTGCATTTTTTAACGTAAAATACATATAGGAAGAAAACAAACATTTGTTAAGTATTTACTTTGTGTCAAGCACTGTACTAATACTTTACAAATATTATTTCATTTTATCTTCACAACAACACTGTGAGGTAGGTAATATTGTGATCCTGATTTCATAGTTGAGGGAACAGAAACAGACAAAGGTCAAATGAATTGCCCAAGGTCGCACAGCTAGTAAATGCCTGAAGCAATACGTGAGATCAGTTCTTTCTGATGCCAGGCCCAGCACACAAGCCATTTTGCCACCTAGTTACTCCTATGTATGCTTATTTTTATCATACTTAATTGTGAGCATATCCTAACCCTTCTTCTCATTTCTCCTTAATTTCATTGCATTTATTATGGAGACAGAAGCTGTCATTTGTTTTCCCAACTTGTAGGATAGGACCTTGCACAATTTTGAATCAATGATTCCAATGTTTTTGAATAAATTATTATTGAATTGAATATGGGAACTTATTTCAAGGAATCTGTGTTTATAATGCTATGGAAACTCCTAATGATGCAGGGAAAGTATAGGGAATAAACATTTATATGTCACCTACCATATACCATATGCCATGCTAAGATTTTCTAGTAAGTGCTAACCAAGGATAATTTGATCCTGGAAATATCCCTGTGAGGTGGGTGCTATTATTATCTCTATTTTACAGTTTGAGGAAACTGAGACAAACAGAGGTTAAGTAGCTTGCCCAGGGTCATATAATAGGAGTCCGAGGTCAGACTTGAACTTAGTTCTTCCTGACTATTGACCCAGTGGCCTTAATTTAACTGCAGATAGTTATTCATTTATGCTGTTCATCCCCTTATTGATGGCCACAAGTATTCCCTTTGTGTGATCCACCCATCATCCAACAGAGGCATGTCCACTTTTGCCACTGATTGGGTGCTTATCTGTGGGAGAGTGACTGCCCCAGCTCTATGGGGAACATCCGACTCTAATTTTCTCCTACAATATTCCACTAAATATCTTTGATTTGAAGTGATTGGGACCTTTGTCTAACTAGTAAAAGTAAATACATCAATAGGGGGTTGGGAGTCTTGCTTATGAGTGAATGAAGAGGATTCAGAGAATACCTTGAAACCTGGCATAAGATTTGTAAGTGGCTCACACGTGAGATAGGAGTACAAAATATAGGTGGGTCCTGGTTAAAATAGAAGCTAGTGGGTTCCTTCTTTGTCTGCGATGGGCATCTTTCATGATCCATCCTGTGAAGTTGTAAATGGACCTCTCCTAAGAATAGATTTTCAGTTGTACACTCTACAGTTACTATAATGCTTATGGACATGGAAAACCTGCTCAGAATTTTCTTCTTCAAAACCCTTCGTTATTAGTTAATGGAGCAATTAAATGTCTTCTTTTTAAAGCAAACAATCCCAATTTATTTAGTTTTCATTCAAAGGACCATTGCCCCTCCTAGTCCTTTACTCATTTTCGTCCATCTTGTCTGAACAAACTTTTCTTTTTCTCCACCTCTTTCAATGTATAGTTGTCTGAACCTGATGAGAAAGTTGCCAGAGTAGATATGTGGCAGTTAATCTGTTAGCAAGAGACAGGTAGATAAGGAGACATCAATAAATATAGCCAAGAATCCAAGGCCTTCACACACTTTGCACCCTCCTGTAATTTGCCTTCTAATACTGCCTGTGAACTTGAACTATGGCACTTGCTGTAGATTTTTTTAATGACATGATACTAAAATCAACTAAAATTAGTATGAGTCTAATTTCCTCTGTCCTTGATCTTGCCCTAGCAACTTCTCTTGCATCTCACTTCCTGTTTGCTACTCCCCGTGTCCCTCATATCCTGATTTGTGTTTCTGACCTCAGTCTAATAATCTGACCCTGACCTCTGACTATTCCCTTTCCTTGGTGATGTGGTTAGGAATTCTTGGTGTTGGACTATGTCCCAGCTCTGATTAACTATTCCATAGCTGCTCATCAGGGCCCAAGTTTCTTCTCTCAATGTAGCCACCAGAATTCAATGTAGTACTCTCTTTAAGACCTGCTGCATAGACTGTAGTAGAAGGCAACTTCCAGTCTCTTCCATGTCACATGAAGTTTGATGCATCCCAGAATCCAGCTGGGATTTTTTCATAAGAGGTTGAATTTTTTACTTTATTTCTAAGCCTTTTCCTGCAATGTTTGTACCAAATCAGTCTCTTTTCCAATGTGTTTCTAAGTTATTGACTTTGTATTGCTGAATGTACCACTTTTTACTAGTCCCTGAATTTCATCCCATTTAGTTAAGCCACTGACCAACTCAATCAAGGTCAGACTAAATTTTATTTTTGTCTTCTAGAGAATTTTCTCTCTCACTTAGTTTAGTATCTTCTGCAAATTTGATGAGCAAATTCTCAATTATGTTCTTTATTAGCTTTATTCATAGAAATCACTATGAGATAGATGAGTATGACTTTCTACATTTTAGTGATGAGCAATTATGTTAAATATTTCATATATTCAAAAATGAGGGTGAGGAAATCATCGAAAATCAAGCACCTTTTCGGCCATAAAATTTTCCACAAGAAGGACCTTCCTTATTGTAAGGGATATGCAAAATTAAATTAAACAAAGTACAATTAAATAGTTTTGATTAAGGAAAAATGTGATTCTAGTTCTTCCAATTCCTCCCTGTGTTACCTTGGGGAAAGTTATTTTTTTCTTTGGGGCTCTGTTTCCTCATCTGTAAAATGGGGTGGAGGTTTTGAGGAGACAATATTTAATATACCTTCCAATTTTAAATCAACAGTTGATGATTCTAGATATTACTTAAAGGATATAATTTTTTCCCTACCTTTGATTTCGATGATATATGGAGCTCCTAGCTAGGAAACCTCCTTCTCCCAATGCACATTAGCAATTGTCCTGTAATTTACAGAATGGGCACTCTTAGAGCTTCCTAAGAATACACTGAGGGGTTAATGGATTGCCCAGGGTTCTAGAATCAGTATCAGAGATAGGACTTGATTTCATGTATTTTTGACTCTAAAGCCACTCTGTATCCACTATACCATGATACTTCTCCTAAAGGATCTCCTTGACACAATGAGATGTTTTCTTTCCTTGAATCCTATGGATTCTATATATGAAGGAATGATAGAATTGAATTTATGTGAAACTTTGAGGGTCCTTAATTTTTTCCATCTAATACATTCATCACAAAATGCATATTTTTTTCCATTAAAGTGACTTAGCATTCCAAGTGCTGAAATAAGCTTTTAAAACATTACTTTAGCTCCCACATTTAAAGAGAAATTAGATGAAATGTTATAACTGTGAGTGTTCTGTGTAAATCCCACTTGAAAATTCACATAGCAAGAGCAGAAAGTATCTCCATTCCTTTCAGAATGATTGTCATCCCTTTGATAAGAAAACAAGAAGCCAAACTGCATGCTGGGATTTTGTGTCTTGAAAACAGTCCATGTTTTCATCCAAAGAGTCATCTGAAAAGAAGCATCGACAGCTGCAGACCCTGTTCTGTGACTCAGAAGAGCCTTCAACAGAATAAGTTATGAGGCTGCAGTCTGCACTCCATGGGGTAATGGCTGATCTTTGACCCTTCCTGACAGCCAGGGCTCTTGTCATCCTGCTGTCCAACAAGTCAAATTAGGCTATAATTACTCTGCAGACAACAGTATGCAATTAAATAACCCAGTCTCAGAATCTGGCAGGAGGGAAAGGGTGGGAGAATATAAGGAGGAGTCAAAGAGTCACAAGACAAACCTCTTTTTGATCATTTTCACTAAGGGATGGTTGTGATATTAGCCCCCTGAAAAGTAGAAAGAGTCATACCATACTGACCCAAGAAAAGTTGAATGCCTAGCAACTATCCTCCCATTCAAAACACCATGAAGACATTACTTAATGCAAACTTCAGTGGACTTAATAAATTCAAAGCATATTAAACTGGCCCAGTTGGTAAAATAAAAGCTTACTGTGGTGTCCCACAAATTCCTTGCCAGTAGTCCATGAGCCCCTTACAAGGCATTATTGCTGTAACTCCTCTTTCCCCAAACAAAGGGGATCTATAGAGACTTGAATTTTCCTTTATGCTTTGCTACCCTTCATTCATTTTCTGGCTTTAATGATAGAAAATTCTTGACAAGGAATATTTACTATTATTATTATTATCATGCGGCACCTCTTCAGGACAGGTCAATATTGTTTCATGTGTGTTTTATTTGTGATATTTCTGAGATCTAACTATTGCTTAAGTGATAGACATTAATTTGGAAGGTAGGAACAAGATGTGTGGTTTAATTGGTGTGGGGAGACTCTCATTATGGTGAATTCTATCCACTTATGATGGACAGAAACTTCTCTGTGACGTGGTTGTCATGTTATTTCTCAATCAGCAAAATTAAATTGTAATCTTGGCAACTAAATGAAGTAATGTATGTAAATATATAAGCCTTCAAGTGTTACATAAATGTTTGTTATTATAGCAGTAGAACTGAGGAAAGAGGGTATACAGTAGGAAGAGAATTGGATTTGGAATTCTGGCTCTTCCAAATACTACCCTGTAACCTTGAGAAAGTCCCTTCACCTCTTTTGGCCTTTATTTCCTCATCTGTAAAATAGGGATTGGACAAGATGACCTAAAAGGCCCCTAACAGCTTTAAAGCTATGCTCCCTATGGTTGCACTTTCTGGTGCAATGGTCTACTAGAGCTAGTTTCTTTCTTAGGCACCTCAAAGAAAGAAAAGCACTTCACTTGAGAAATTGATGAAAACATGAGGAAGGGAAGAGAGACAGCAAGGATATGTTCTGATTCCAGTCACAAGGATACCACTGGTGCTCCAGAGGGGCTAGACACATATATGTCCTAATGATTTGGGTATGGGTTAGAGGTGGAGGGGAGGACATTGTAGGGTGTGGGAAGAATTCAGGGTTCAAGGGAGATTGTCTTCAGATCATGACAGGAGGAAGAAGACAATTGCTAACCTAGCATTTAGGTAAGAGACATTACTTTAGGCCGCTCCTTATGGTTCAGTATGGACTGATATGCCCAACAAAACAAGCTATTGTCCATGTAAAAGAGCACATGGAACTTTATGGTGTGGAACAAGGTCTCCTTCAGGTATATCTGAATGGTTTCTCACTTCTTATGTTACAGAAAGGTACATACAAGCACTAATTAACCAAGAAGCTGAAAGTTTTCAGCAAGGAAGATCCTAGGATTGGAGTGGGTGGTAAGAGGATTTGCTCTGGAGAAAAGAGGAAGAGATCAATCAATCAATCAATAAAATGTATTAAGCACTGCACTAAGTTCTAATGATCCAAAAGAAGGCAAAAGATAGTTTCTGCCCGCAAGGATACACCAGCTAACAGGGGAGGCAACAGGCAAACAAACGTATACAGACTAGCTATATAGAGGAAAACTAGAAAACAGTAAAGAGGGAAGGCACTAGAATTAAGGGGTATTGAGGAAAGCTTCTGGTAGAAGGTATGATTTTAGTTGGGACTTAAAGGAAGCCAGGGAGGTCAGTAGGTAGCATTGAGGAGGCTGAGTATCTCAGGAATGGTGAACTGACAGAGAAAATCAGAAGTGGGGTACCAGGTAGCAATAGGGGGGCCCATGTTTCCAGCAGAGACAGTCATCTGCAAGAAGAGCCAGGCACAGAAAAACCAGAGTTTTTCTGCAATCTCAGTTGAGAATCTAAAAACAAAAGCCAATTTCCAAAGTCAGTTGGAAATGTCACTGGTATGTTGCTACCTGAGCCTGTTAGCTAGTACAGAAGGCCTAAATAGTAGCTTTATTGCATAATTTAGGAGCATAGAATCTTCAACTTGGAAATGACTAATAAACTTCACCATTCTCTTTTCTCTGATGTGGTTTAGAGATGTCCATTTCCTTACTGAGTATTTCTTCTGTTGTAGCTATTCAGCTGTAGCAATTTTGAAGAAGTTAGAAATCAGAGCTATCCTCATGTGACCAAGAATAAAAACACTCAACGCACTCAAAGAAACTGAGGCTACACAATTTGTGACCTCAAAATGAAGCTGGGATCTCCTCTCTTATCCTAGTATTGAACCTATCATCAGCTCCTCAGATTTTGATGCCTGATTTCTGATTCAGAGATCTCTTTTCCCCCTGGGAACTTGGGTGTGTACTGAATTTTTCATGCAACCAACTCCAGGTCCATATAACCAATGCAAAGCTTCTATTCCCTCCTTGTTCAGGAAACTTCTTACTTCAGCCTTTGTTTCCCAGTTTTGACTAAAAAAGGACCATGAAAGACCCTCAGCTCTAGCCCACAACTGGTCTCAACCCAGGCCCCACCATTCAAAGAAAAAGTGCTCCAAGTAATTCTCTTAGCCCTAGATACAGGAGATCTTACCTTTCAGTTAATAATTGCTGTCAAATCCAAGCCTACTTAAGCAACAATAAATGAAAATGTGACCTTTTGGGGCACCACACTCAGAGAGAAGGCTTAGGTATAAACTCAGCAGGACATTTTTGGGAGAGGGAGCATTTATCAGCTCACTGAGAGCCCCTGAGATCTTTTCCATTTGGTCCAATGATGTCTTTAGGTTCATTCCTCAGCTGAATATTTACATGGATGACAGTTCTCAATAAATATAATAAAATAGCCTTATTGGTCTTCCAGTTGATGAAGAAAGCCTCTAGTCCCTATGCCCTATTAGGGATACCACAACTAGTAGACTTTGAAGACATTATGCAATCATTCTAGAATCATAAAAGCACAGAATTTGAGAGGTACAAAGGGCCTCAACAGTCATCTAGTCAACTTGTAGTCAAACCTACATATGAAAGGAATACTCACTATAACATCCCAAACTATAATAGTCGGGATTATCAATGTGACCCCTTTAAACCCAGGAAATTCTATCAAAAAGAAAAAAGAGGAAATTAAGAGTTTAAATAGAGTTGTAGAAATTTTATAAATGAATTTTATGTCAATTATGGAATTGTTAACAGAAAAGTATAGACATTTTTAGCTGTCCATGGAATATTTACAGAAATTAATTGTGTACTGGGAATTAAAAACCTTATAAACAAATGCAAGAAAGAAACCTTAAACATAAATTTTACTTGTAAAAAAGAAATTAAAAACTATAAACCAAAAAGGACATTTGAAGAAATTATTCAGAATTAAATGGAAACTAATTTAATTCTAAACAGCTGGTTGGACAAAGCACAAAGCATAGAAACCATAAAAGATTTTCTCAAAGAAAATGACAATAATGAGACAATACGTCAAAATTTATGGAATGTAGCCTAAGTGGTCATCCAGGAGAAATTTATATCTCCAAAAAAAGAGAGATAGAGAGATAGAGGGGCAGCTAGGTGGCACAGTGAATATAGGTCAAGAGACTTTGAAGTCAGGAGAACCTGAGTTCAAATCCGACCTCAGACACTTAACACTTACTAGCCGTGTGACCTTAGGCAAGTCACTTAACCCCAATTGCCCTGCCTTCCCATCTCCAAAAAGAAAAAAAGAAGAGAGAGAAAGAGAGAGAATTGATTAATATATTAGACATAAAATTGAAAAATATTCAATTATATACAAAAATATATAAATCAATGATTAAAAATTTGAAAGCAAAAAAACTATTCAATCTCTAAATAAAACTAAGAAAAATGACTAATAAAACTTTAACCTGAGGTTTGCAAAGAGAGCAAAGGCAAATGGCAATGTAAAAATGAAAAATAAATCACAAGAAATGAAAAAATAATGGGCATTATTAGCAATTGCTTTTCTTAATTATATGCCAATAAAGCTGGTAGCAAATGAAATGGACGAATATTTACAAGAATATAAAATAACCAGATTAAGAGAATTAAATTTAGAACATTTAAAGAGTCAAATCTCAGCAACAGAAATTGTACAAACCCAAGTGAACTTCCAAAGAGAAAAAAACCCAAATCTAGACATACTTATAAATTAATTCTAACAAATATTCAAAGAAAAATAAATTCCACAATTATATAAACACCTTATAAAAGTAGAAAAATAAAAGAATCCCAGTAAAGTCCTTCAATAATTCAAATATAGTTTTGATATCTAAATCAAGGAGAGTTAAAACAAAGAAAACCATAAATCAGTGTTCCTTATAAATATCAATACAAAATATTGAATACATATTAGAAAACAGACTTCAGCAATATTTAATAATAAGTATATATTATGTCTTGCTTGGGTTTATACTAGAATGCCAGAGTTGGTGCAAAATGAGGAAAATTATAAATATAATATATCACATTAAGAGTAAAAACAATAGCAATGATAACCATGACTAGTCATACCAAAAGAGGTCCAATGAAGCAGGACAGGACTCATTTGTACAAAAAAATATTCAAAGCAGCATTTTTTGTGATTGCAAAGATAAAAAAAAAATAAGGAGTATTTATCAATTGGAAAATGACTGAATAAATTATGGTATATAAATGTAATGGAATAAAAAAATTATTGCCATAAGAAAGGATGAAAGTGATAGAATCAGAAAAAACTGGGAAGGCTAATATGGATTGATGCAGAGTGAAGTGAGCAGAACCAGGACAATAATCTGTACAATGATTATAAAGTCATTTTAAAAAACACTTAGATAGATGAGAATTATGTCTAATTCAATAGCCAACCATGACTTCAGAAGACTGATTATGAAGCATACTTCCTACCTCTTGAAAGAAGAGTGACAGACTAGAGGTGAAGAATGAGATGAGCATTTTCACATATGACCAATATGTAGATTTGTTTTGTTTCACTATACTTACATACCACAGGGAAAGTTTAAAGAATTTAAGAGGGTAGAATTAGAAGAAAGAATAAAATAATAATGATGTATAAAGTGAAAATAATGTCATTGGAGCATTTTAAATGCATTTTAAAATTCACAGAAGAGTACATGCACTTTGATCCAACCATCTCTGCTAGGTCTATACCCCAAAGAAAATTTTTTAAAGGGAAAAGCACAGTTTCATATGCAATTTTCCCTTTTATCTTCTACATACATGAAAAAAATTCATTTTTGTTGGCATTTGTCAAGTTTAAAATATCAAAAATTAAAAATTATAGCAAAGGTTTTATGAAAGATGAATTACATAAGGTGGCTGTGCCAAACTCAAATAGAAATGAAGGCTACTCCATATGTAGGACCTCAGTAAACTACATACTGACTTAGAAAACTGCACATTTATGTATTTCTTTTTTAAGTAATACATCAACCTATTTAAATGACCTAGGAACTAGCTATGATTAATATATTAAAAGAAATCTATTGTTATTATGAATTTTACATTTTTCAATACTTTATAATAACCTTTGTATTATGCATACTATGTGCTAAGCATTTTACAACTAATACTTCATATGATCCTCACAACAACCATAACAGGTAGGTGCTATTATTATCCCCATTCTACAGATAAGAAAAGTGAAACAGAGATGAAATGACTTGTCCAAGGACAGCTAATAAGTGTCTGAGATCAAATTTTAACTCAGATCTTTCTGAGTCCAGACCCAGCATTCTTGACAACCACCTACAAATGTACATTTTATGTATACGTATGCATGTATATATGTTATGCATATGCATATTTATTCTATATATTACATATATATTTAACATACATGCATACAAATCAGGTAGGAACTAATTATAGATAAAAAAGAAGCATAGGTTTTGTTTTAATTTTAAGTAGATTGAAAATCATATAAAACAAACATATCACTACAAAAGATTTAAAATTAATTTAATATTGTTTGTTGAAAATTTGTCATCTTTGCCAGAAAGCATTTTTATCAATATAGGGTATAAACCTTTGTGATAATATAGTTTTCAGTGTGAATGGTAAATGTTCATTTGCTAATCTCACTCTATATAAAGTTTTAATAGTCTTCAGGAGTAAAAATATCTGCTCATATAGGTAAGTACTTTCAAATATTTCCAAGATTCTTGCAGCAAACATAAACATTTCAACAAAATGTCTTGACAAGGAAGAATAGAAATGTGGAACACTAACTTCATTATTCTTTTCTTTTAGTACTGTGTTACATTGAATTTCAACAAGTTGCACTTGAATGTTTTTTAACTCTCTCCAAATCAAAAGAAAATGGTTTGCTGAATAGTTTTTTAAAAATTGTTTTCACATATTTTGAAGCCTTCAAATTGCCTTTCAAATTGAAATAGTAATTTCTGAATATTTGAGGCACAATTGCTGAAATTACAAAAACCAATGACCTTATCACTTTTGCATGTGGGAAAATGAGTCAAATCACAATTTTTCAGTTGCTTTCCCCAAAGACCAAGTTTTATCATAAATGCTTTCATGCACTCACACATAAATGTTACAACCTAATTTTGACCATGAAGTTTTAAATTCAACTAATCTAAGTGCTCCAAATAGCTATAATAAAAACCAATTCTTATTAAATTTTCTACTAATAGCTTCAATTTCGCAATTTTTTTTTCCATGACAGCTTTTTGTGATAATGAAATATTTTTTAAAGTTTTCATTTGGGAGGGACAAAAAATTTCAGCAGACAGTTTGGTCAGAGTTTGGTCACTTATTTCAAAACTTATTTTCCCTTATTTTGCCTAAGTATTGATCATATGCAGAATACTGTATTTCATAGCGACATTTTAAATTATATTCCTTGTAACACTAATACTCTGTTTATAAATTAAACATGAAATCTTGCTTTTTATGTCAGAAAATATATTATTATTATTAAACAGTAATCTAGTTCCTGTCTTGTCTGAAAAAAACTGTATTCTTCTTATATGGATCTTTTCTTATGGCTCTTAGTATATGTCATGATTTATACCCTTCTTATAAACACAAAAGTAAAATAAATAAGTTTAAAAATAAATAATTTATAATTTTATATTTCTCTTATAAATAAATTTATAATTTTCTTATCTTGCATATGTTGCAATATTCTCTTCCCTCTTTTGCTTATAGTAACATTGCTACTATATTTGTATATAATAACATTAAAGAGAGAGAGACAAAGAGAGTTGCTTATAGTTTTACAGAACAAATGCTTTTATCAAGGGAAGTTTGGATTCAGTCCAAGGGCCACATTTGAGGACCTAGAGGGCCACAAGTGCCCTTGAGGCAGCAGGTTCCCCATCCCCCTTATTGGTGAAATCAGTATCTATGCACAAACATGGACAGAATGACCAAGGATTGAGATTGCCATAAGACTATTGGGTTGAGATTGCCATAATATTATTAGTTAAATAGTCTTTTCTTATGGCTCTTAGGATAAGTCATGATTTATACCCTTCCTATCTTCCTATCTTGCATAGAATTTACAGCACCACAGTAATGGCTACAATGCCAAGGAAAAGTGACTTGTCTACTTTTTCCTAAAATTAAAAAATTAAAGCCCTTCGAATACTAAATATATCACTGAATTCTTTTTAGTAAGTGCCTTTTTCTTGCACTTTTCATTGAAAACAGATTATGATTTGCAAAGACAAAATCTTGGATGTGAACCACAAGGCTTCTGGGATTCTTTTGAGACTTTGCTCATGCACTTGTATGTAAGGTTCTGACCTCTGCCTTCCAAGTACCACAAATATTGCTCATACTTCTGCTACATGTGCCAACCTGGGACTTCCTCCTATGATTACTCTCCCCATCATCCCTCTCTGAGCTTCCTTCCTACCAACCACTAAATTATTAGGTAAACCACCTGTTCACCTCCTATTCCCTCTTATCATCCTGCTATCTCCTTCAAATTACCAATAACTAGATATTTGAGAGTGGAAAATTATTCTTTTAAGATCATCCAGGGTCATATAAGTTACCAATAGCAAACAAGAATCACCAAACAAGATAAACTAATGTTTGTAATCATAAAGCTGCATTTGAAGAAAAGCTGTAGGTTTTGTTCTAAAATGTAATATTATGTATGTTTTATTGTATGTCTATATATGCATATATACACATGTGTATATGTAGTTAGATAATTCACAACTACTATAATTCCCTTCCTAATTCAGCAGAACTTGAAAATGGTACTGACCTCATGCTTGACATGACTGCTATAAGGCACTGGAGAATAGAGTTGAAAAGACCTTGTAAGAGAATACTGAAATAGCCAGTGAATGTGTTCATAGGGTTGGCATGTATCCAAGTCATTTCAGTAGAAAGTAGCAATGAGGGAGGTAGAGGGCATTCTAGAATAGTATGAATCTCTAAACATGTCTCTAAGGCATGAGGTGGTATCCAGACAGAAGGGTTCACCACACCTTTGTTGAAGTGTCAAATACTTCAGACATAACGATCATATAATGATGGCTAAAACAAAGAAGACTATTGGTTTTTGTATTTAGCATATCATTAGTGACCTTTAAGAAAGCAACTTCAGAAGTGTAATCAGGGTAGAAATTTGGACTAATATGGTATCAGGAGTGAAGGTTCCAAGATGGCAAAAATAGAGAAAGCAATCAATTAAGCTCTACCAAAATTCCTCTCCTAAAAACTTTAAAACAATACCTCAAATCAAATTATGGAATGGAAGAGCCAACAAAAAGTCAGAGTTAGACATTCTTCCAACCCAAGACAACTTAGAAGGTTGGAAAGAGAGATCTGTGACATGGTGGTGGAAGCTGACCCAGAGCTCATGTGGATGAAACAATAGAGTTTGGACTAGGTAGTAGTGACAGAAGTAGCAGCAGCTCTGAGAGTTCTCAAGCCAGGGATGGTAAGGGGACCTAAAAACTGGTCAGAAAGAAAATACAGGAGATATTTGTGCTAGCACTGGACACAGAACCAGACACTATTTGATCAATCCATTGCCTATACCCACTTCCAGGTAAAAGTTCAAGGGTAGAAGGGAGCACTTTCAGTCAGGAGGGAACAAGACCCCTGAAGAACAGTATTGCTTTTGATCATACAATTATATCAATAGATGCAGAAAAATCCTTTGACAAAATACAACACCTACAATACTAGAAAGTACAGAAATAAATGGGACCTTTCTTAAAATGGTAAGTAGTGTATCTAAAACCAAGAGTAAGTATTATCTATAAAGCAAATACATTTGAAGCTTTCCCAATAAGATCAGGGGTGAAGCAAGGATTTCCATTATTGCTCCTATTATTCAATATTGTGCTAGAAATGTTAACTATAGAAATGAGAAAAGAAAAGAAAATTGAAGGAATAAAAGTAGGCAATGAGGAGGTGGCTAGATAGTACAGTGAATAGAGCATCGGCCCTGGAGTCAGGAGGACCTGAGTTCTAATCTGGCCTCTGATACTTAACACAAAAACTAGCCATGTGACCTTGGGCAAGTCACTTAACCCCAAATGACCTCCAAAAAAAGGCAAAAAAAATAGGCAATGAGGAAACAAAACTATCACTCTTTGCAGATGATATGATGGTGTATTTAGAGAATCCTAAAGAATAAACTAAAAAATAGTTGAAACAATTAACAACTTAGCAGAATTGCAAGATACAAAATAAAGTCACATAAATGATCACTTTTCTATATATTACCAACAAAATCCAGCAAGGTATCGAAAGATAAATTCCATTTAAAATAACTGCAGACAATATGAAATACTTGGGAGTCTACTTACCAAGACAAACCCAGGGTCTACATGAACACGATTACAAAACACTTTTCTCACAAAGACGAATCTTACTAATTGAGAAATATTATTTACTCATAGGTAGGCCAAAATAATAAAATGAAAATGACAATTCTACTTAATTTACTTATTCAGTGCCATACCAATTAAACTACCTAAGAATTATTTTGTAGAGCTAGAAAAAAATAAAATTCATTTGGAAAAACAAAAGGTCAGGAAGAACAAGGGAATCAACAAAAAAATGAAGGAAGGTGGCATAGCAGTACCAAAATTCAAACTATATTACAAAGAACTAATCATCAAAATAATTTAATACTGGCTAGAAAATAGAATGCTGGATCAGTAGAATAGACACAATACACAGCAGTAAATGACCACAAAAATCTAATGTTTAATAAACCCAAAGATTTAAACTTTTGGGGTAAGAACTCATCATTTGACAAAAATTGGAAAAACTGGAAAGCAGTTGGGAAGAAATTAGGCATAGACCATCATCTCACACTATACCCCAAGATACGGCCAAACTGGATAAATGATTTAGACGTATCATAAGCAAACTAAGGAAATACGAAAAAATATACCTGTCAGATCTATGGGAAAAGGGAAGGGTTTATGACCAAATAAGATATAGATAAGATCAAGGATAGTAAATTTTAATTACATGAAATTTAAAAGGTTTTGCACAAATAAAACTAATGCAGCAAAAATTAGAAGGAAGACAGGAAACTAGGGAAAAAAAACTTTACAGAAAGTTTTTTTGATAAAGTCCTCATTTCTCCAATAGATAGGGAACTAAGCCAAATTTATAAAAATAAGATCCATTCTCCAGTTTATAAATGGTTAAAGGACATGAAAATGGGGCGGCTAGGTGGTGCAGTGAATAGAGCACTGGCCCTGAAGTCAGAAGGACCTAAGTTCAAATCCGGCCTCAGACACTTAACACTTACTAGCTGTGTGACCTTGGACAAGTCACTTAACCCCAATTGCCCTCCAAAAAGCAACAAACACAAAACAAGGACATGAAAAGGCAGTTTTCAGAAGAAGAAACTGAAGCTATTAATCATCAAATGAAAAACAAAGTTCTTGAATCACCACCAATTAGAAAAATGTAAATTTAAACAACTCTAAGATACTACTTCCCACCTATTAGGTTGACTAACGTGATAGACAAGGAAAATGACAAATATTGTAGGGGATATGGAAAAAATGGGACTTTAACGTTGGTAGAGTTTTAAATTGGCTAAATTGTCCTGGAGAACAATTCGGAACTACTCCCAAAATATTATAAAACTGAGCATACCCTTTGCCCCAGTAATGATACCACATTTAGGTCTGTATCTCAAAGAAATTTTTTTTAAAGAAAATGATTTATTTGTACAAAAATATTTATTGCAACTTGGTGACAAAGAATTGAAAATTGAGGGAATGCCCATCAATTGGAAAATGGCTGAACAAATTGTTGTACATGACTGTGATAAAATACTATTGTGCTATAATAAATGATGAGTAGAATAATTTCAGAAAAATCTGGGAAGACTTATATGAAGTTATGGAAAGTTAAGTGAACAGAATCAGAACCCTGCACAACTGTGATATTGTAAGAATGTAAGCAATATTGTGAAAGACTTGGCTACTCTGATCAAGGCAATGACCCTAATCAATTCTAAAGAACCCACAATGAAAAATACTTACTTCCAGAGACAGAGAGAGAGAGAAGAACTTATGAATTCTGAATGCAGATTGAAACATACTTTTTTAAGCTTTATTTTTCTTATTTTATTATGTGGCTTTTCTTTTGTGACATGGGCAATATGGAAATATATGTACATGGCTTCTCCGGTATAATCAATATCAAAGTGTTTGCCTTCTCAAGAAAGGGGAAAGGGTGGGAGGGAGTGAAAGAATTTGGAATTCAATTCAAAAAAAGAATGTTAATTTTTTAATGTAATTAGAAAACATTTAATGTAACAAATAAAAATATTTTAGAAAGGTAAGGGGAAAAAAGTAGTAGCCATTTCCATGAGATGATAGTACTATTTGAAGAAATCCTTAGAGGAGCAGAGCAGTTTTTCTCATTCTAGGCAGTTATTTATGCTTTATTAGGTAAATATAGAAATAATCAAAATATAAGCCGTTGTGTATAAGCCAAATAGCTAAAATTTATGAGAATATTTATAGGTGGGAGGACCTGCTGGATGGTTGTAATGGGAATGTAAATTTAAAGATCTTCCCTGCCCCTAGGCTAAAGTGCACCTGGAGCCTGGGGTGGGAGGCTTGTTTTTCAGCAGATACTTTTTGATTGGGCAGTGAGTCAATAAGGTTGTTACATTCTCTGAGCCAGGAGAAGGCTATATAAGCCCTGATGTGAGGCTTTGTTTTGAGGCTCACTTTGAGAAGTGTTCTGTGATTTCATCTGGATTCTGGGAAGCTGTTGTCCAGACCACCCCCCCCCCCTTTGAAACCCAGATGTTGATTGGGTATGGATGTAATGGTTGGACAGTTTGAAATCTGTCTACTTGATCTGTTTCTGACTTGATAATTCTGCCTGTATATTCTGAAGTTCGGGGTGCTGACCTCTTTCCCCTGAACTAGGTAAATGATACATGTTTGACTGATTAAAGTAAGCTTGTTAACCCATTTTGAGTTTCTTTCCTTTATCAAAGCAGATCCAAGAACCTGTGTTGGCAGCAAACACTGAGGAAGCTTGGGGTGTTTGCTGCGACAATGGTATATACAAAAAATTAGTATAGTGATTTTTTTTTTTATTTAGAGAATCAGGAGGTCTAATTTCTAGTCCCACTTTTATCATTGGCTTGCTGATCATGGGCAAATCACTCAACCTCTTTGGGAATCAGATTTTCATCTGCAAAATGAATGTGTGGCCTGCATGATCTCTAAATCTCTTGTAGTCCTAAAATTATGATTCTAGATTTCCCAGAAATGATAACAAGAGTTCACTCCAGAAGCCTTAAGCTCATCAATTCATGTGTGTGTTGAACAAATGTCTATTGAACGCTTATGTACTTTGCTAGGCACCACAGGAGATATAAAGGTAAATGCATTAGGGTTACTGACCTCAAAGACCTTGCAACCTAGAGATACTTTCTTCTGACTCATATTGATCTATCAACCTAATTATAGTTCCATAAAATGATGATGAATGAATATAATTTTGACAGCAGTGAAAATGTGAAACATAAATTCATTCTTGGTATTGAAATGTATGATTCAATTACTTTTGGCTGAAATTTCACAGTGATTCTTCAGATTTTGAGGAGGCAAAAATAAATCTATTTAAGTTGTTTTCATCTCTCAGAAGTTTCCCTTCTTATTACCTTAGAATGGTTATTCCTTAAGGGAAAGCTATCCATCACTGTAAGTACAGAAATTTATTGGGATAGTATAATTTAATTTCATGATCCTCAGCAGACCACTCTGCTTTTGAGATTGTTTGTACAGTAGTTAGGGATGTAACCATATTTAATTGTTTTAAGATGTTTGCTCTGGCTTGAACAACATTGACAAGCTGGCCTTGTCCAGGGTTGAGCGATCAGGATAGAGAGGAGATACAAAATCTTATCAGGTAGGAATTAGTCAAAGATCTGAAGAAGTTTGGACTTTGGAGAAGGATCATAATAGCAATATCCAAATATGTGAGGGGATGTTATATATAAGAGAAATTAGATTTGCTGCATTCTGTATGGCTCTAGAGTAAGAACTGGGACCAATGGGTTGAAGTTCAAGTTAAAGCTTTGCAGCAATTAGAGACAGCTCTAATGGAATGGGCTACCTTGTGAAATGGTGAGATCTTTGTTACTAGGTATTCAAAGAGAGGGTGAATGATGTCTCATCAGGGATGTTTTAGAGGATTTTTTTTTATATCAGAAAGAAAGTTGAACTAGACTAATTTTAAAATATTATTACAGCTAATTTTTGTTTCAAATGTTTCACAAATTACCAGAGTACAATACCTGAAAACAGTTAAACAAACAATGTAAAAGAATGAACATGAGTAATAGTATATGCAACCTTACAGTTCAGCAGTTTTTATTTTTTTGTTAAAAGAGTTATGCGTTTTATATAACTATATGTTACCTATGGGTTTTTATCTATAGTCTGATGTTTAAACATGTCTTCATTTTTAAGACTGCATATATTGTATTTTGGAGCTTGCTTTGCATATAGTGCATCCTTTTATACAAATTTGGATTTCCTTATAGTAAAATTCCTATATTATAGTTACATATTATATTATATTCACATATCACAATTTGTTCAGCCACTTCCCATTCATTGGGCCCATAGTATGTTTTTAATTTTTTGGTACTACAAATAGTGCTGCTATGACTATTGCTTTATTTATAGGTTTTTACTTGTTCCATTTATCAACAAGCAGTTATCATTGTTAAGTCCCTATTGTATGCCAGAGACTGCTGTCAATAACCTCCCTGGAAATATAAACCCAATACTAAGATCTCTAAGTCAAAGAATGCAAAAAGTTCTGTAATTTTTCTTGCTTAATTAATGTTTTTTTCTATCAAAATGATTGGACCATTTCAAAGATCCATCAACAGTATTTTAATATACATACATCCTTTACTGTCTTTTATCAAATGGGTATGAGATTGCATATCAGATAATTTAACATTTATCTTATTGTTGGCCATTTTGAGCCCTTTTTAAAAGACTGCTGATAGTTTACATTTCTTACTCTAATAATTATTTATTTATATCCTTTAATAATTTGTTTCTTGGGGAACTACTTTAACTCTCGAACAGCTGTGACAATACCCTATGGATACTGGATATTAGACTTTTATTAGAGATATTTTATGCAAATCCCTTCCCCTAAGTCAGTGTTTTGCTTTTTATTCTGTCTGAATTAAATTCTATGAAAAAGATTTAAGTTGTTTGTTTTTTTTATCCAATTCTCTAGACCCAAGCTGTTTATAAAGCTTTCCCTGATACATGGTTGTGAACAATATGACCTTCTATTTGCTTTAGCTTTTTTAATGGGGTGGCTTTTAAATGCTAGCCATTAATAGGATGCTTTTATATTTATCACATTTGTGTATACAGATTTTATTATAGTATATGGTATAAATTACTGCTCAAAACAAATTTTCTGACAAATTATATCTAGTTTTCCTGGGAAGCTTTGTTAAATAATAATTTAAGGAAGTTAAGTTTTAGCGAGATTAGCCTACTACATCTACTTTCTTCTAATTTTTGATTATCTAATATATTTTCCATTGATTATTTTTCTATTTTCTTTAAATCCAAATAGTTTTGATGACTTTGGCTTTATGAAACAATTTGTGATTTGACAATGCCAAACACTCTTCATTCCTACTTTCCCCCATTATTTCTACATATTCTTGTCTTTATGTTTCTCCTCGTGAATGTTGCTATTTTGTCCAATTCTCTAACATATCCCCTTTGGTAATTTAATTGGAATACCATTAAATCACCAAGTTTCAGCAATACTGTAATTGATTTTAGTACATAGCTTTATCTAGGTACAATCATTGAATCTCTCCTTTTCTCTCTCTTTTCACTTAATTAGTTTGTACCTTGCTTTATTTATATGAAAACTTTCATTTCTACAGACCCTATACATGTGCTTTAGTAGGTTAACTCTCACCTGTCCTAAACATTTTGTTGTTTGGTTTTTGTTGGTAATATAAAGACATGCTGGTTCGTATATCCAACTATGCCCATTTGTGTGTGTATATATGTATATTATACATACATATATATCTAACATGTATATAAATGACTACCTTGCTGAAAATAACATTTAATATGTTTCCATACTATCACTCTATTTTATACAATATATTTTTTATAATTTTCTATGATTTGATCTCTGACATATTCATTTTTTTTTTACAAATCCTGAACTTGGTGTGTGTGTGTGTGTGTGTGATGAGAGAGAGAGAGAACATTTCTATGTATAAAATAAAGTAAAACAAGATGATTGCATATGAGGCACACTCATTGTTTAGGTAGGATATCATTTCATAATTTCCATTTTTGTTTGTATCCTATGCTCATATTTCCCTTATCAATCACAATTTTGATTACATGGTATCTTGTAAAGGATGTGTAAATTTCTTTTTGTCTTTTTGTATCATTTAAATTGTAACCTATCACATGATGAGCTTTTTTTTTTTTTTTTGCTTTTTTTGGAGGGGGAAAGGCAGGGCAATTGGGGTTAAGAGACTTGCCCAAGATCACATGGCTAATTTTTTGTGTTAAATGTCTGAGGCCAAATTTGAACTCCAGTCCTCCAGACTCCAGAGCCAGTGCTCGGTTCACCACACCACCTAGCCACCCCTATGATTAGCTTTTATATAAATCATGTATAGGCCTGAGAATTATATATTTTCCAATATTTCCTTTCAAAAATCTCCACCAACCAATCAAAAAGTTTTTTTCAATATTCTGTTTAAGTCTCTCATTTTCATCCTATTTACCTTTCTATTGAGTTTTGTAGGGTCTAACAAAGAAACTTTAAGGTACCCTAGAATTAAGGTTTTACCATGCAGTTACATTTCACTTACTTTCTGATCCCTCTAACCCAATCTTCTTTTAAAATTTTCTACTTCTGTTGAAGACCACATCATTCTTTTAGTTTCCTAGGATTGTAACCTTTGCATTATCTTCAATTACTCTATCTACATCACTCTGTGCATTCTATAAGTGCCAGATCTTGCCATTTGTACCTTAAGAGCATGTCTCTCATGTGAATTCTTCTCTTCATTCTCACAGCCTTCACTTTGTCACTCTCTCATCCAGATTACTGCAATGGTTACCTAATTGGTCTTCCTGGCTCAAATCTTTTCCCACTCCAATCCAATTTGTACACAACTGCCAAAGTAATTTTTCTCAAGCAAAGATCAAACAATTTAACTCACTACTCAATAAACTACAATAGCTTTCTATTATCTGTAGGATTTATACAAACTCTCTTCTATGGCTTCTAAAAAACTTCACCCTGTGGCCAAAATCCATCTGTACATCACGGGATTATCATTGCATATTACTGATCTTCCTACACTCTCTGGTCCAAACTGGCTTTCTCCTTGTCCCTCAATATAACATTCCCTCTTGTCTCTCCTCAGTATTGCACTGACCATTACCCATGCTTGGAATATATTCTCTCCTCACCTCTCTCTCTTCCTTTAACATTCAATTCAAACACTAACTTCTACATGAAGTCTTTTTCTTCTCCCACCTCCAGTTGCTAGTGTCCTCCATGTCTACTTTATTTTGTTTTGTATTTATGTGCACATGTAGATTTATCAACAGATAGAATATAAGTTCTTTGAGAGAATGGATGATTTCATTCTCTGTATTAGTGTCCCCAGAACTCAGGTTGGTATCTGGCATGTTGTAAATGCTTAATCAAGTCAAGACAAGTTAACAACATTTATTAGGCACCGGACACTGTGTTAATTGCTGCAGAGAAAAAGACAGACAAATACCGTCCCTACCCTCAAGAAACTAATAATCTAATGCAGAAAGACAATATGTAAAAAAATTGTATTATATATATATAATTATATGCAATATATATAATTATATGCAAGATAAATTGGAAGTACTCTCAGTAGGAAGGCATTGACATTAATGAGTATAAGGAAAACAGTTCAAGCAGAAGGTATGATGTTAGCTGGGATTTGAAGGAAGCTAGGGAAGCCAGGAGGCAAACTTGGAGAGGAAGAAAATTCCAGATGTGGGAGATAGGAAGAGATAGGAACTGATGTAAGGCACCAAATTGGGAGGTAGAGTATCATGTGTGAAGACAATTAAGGAGTCTAATGATACTCAAAGAGCACATGGAAAAGAGCAAGGTACAAAAAGACTAGAAATGGGTCAGCCATGTGGTGCAGTGAATAGAGCACCGGCCCTGCAGTCAGGAGGATCTGAGTTCAAATCCAAGCTCAGACACTTAACAAAAAAAACTAGCCGTGTAACCTTGGGCAAATCACTTAACCCCAATTGCCCTGCTTTCCCCCCTCCAAACAGCAAAAAACAAAGAGAGACTAGAAAGATAGAAAGGGACTAGGTTGTGAAGGTCTTTAAAAGCCAAATGGGATTTGGTTTTTTTATTACAAAAGTAATAGGGAGCCACTAGAGTTTATTGATTAAGGAAGTAATATGCTTGGGCCTGTGTTTTAGGAAGATCATTTTGACAACTGAGTAGAGAGTGGAATGGATTGAGTAGATAATTGAGTCAGAAAGACCAATTAGCAGGTATTTTCAGTCGTCCATTAATTGATTTTAAAAACATATAGCATTGGGGCAGCCAGGTGGCTCAGCGAGTAAGAGCACTGGCTCCAGTCCTGGGATGACCTGGGGATCAAACCCAGGCTCAGATACTTAGCACCACACCCAGAAATAACTGGCCATGTAACCTTGAGCAAGTTACTTAACCGCGATTGCTTAAAATATATATATATATATATATAGAATTTTCTATGTCACTTGGCAACACATATCAGTGTGTATAGTAATATATGTATGTGTGTATGCATACATGTATAGTATACATACATATACACATATTATTCCATCTTCTCTGAGGCCTTTAAATCATAATATCATTTTCTTGGTTCTTTTAAAGATATCTACTTCTGTTATTTCCTTAACAAAAATGATAATGAAAACTTCTCCTTTTTTAAAAAATCAGCTAAATCATAATCATTTTTATTTCAGCCATTTGCTTTGAATCTATATATGCCCTGATGTTTTAAATATATTTCAGGTAAGTAGAAAATTGTTGGATTTTTTTTATCTAATTCATTCTGCAATTCACTTTCTTCATATTGATGAATGCAATCCATTAACATTCAAGGTTATGATTATTCATTTATATCCTCTCAGTTACATTTTCATATTACAGCCAACACCTAGTCAAATAAAATGTAGACCAACCTAGTCTCCTAATAATCTAACTTTAATCTTTCCCATTTATGTCCCTACCCCCTTCTAATCCTCTTACTGTTATTTATATTTTAGTTTTGACTTCTCAAAAAGATATGAGTGCCTTAGAAAATCACCTTCTCTTTCCCATGATCATCTTTTGAGAAGATCAGCCTTTACTTGTAGTACATAAAATAGAGAACTATTATTTTACTTCTCTTCCAATTCTTTCCCCTCTTTTTGGTGCTCTACTTCTGTCTCTTCCCATTCATGGAATTCTTCTCTGAAATAACTAGCCTTTGGGGTGGCTAGATGGCACAGTGAATAGAGTATCAGCCCTGGAGTCAGGAGGACCTGAGTTCGGGTCCGGCCTCAGACACTTAACACAAAAAACTAGCCATGTGATGTTGGGCAAATCACTTAACCCTAATTGCCCTCCAAAAACAAAAAATACATATATCCTTTATTTTTTCGATAACCCTTATGCTAAGTATGTCTTAAAATTGACAATAAACTATTGACTGTTTTTATAGCAGACTAACTTTGTCACCCTTTACTACTCACTTGTATTCAGTACTAGATTATCTTGTAAAATTTCAAACACTTGGTCAGTCTAACCAGATTTGTATTTTGAATCAATCAAATTATTGGATCATTCAAGCCTCTTCACTTGTTGAATAGTCATATACATATATACACACACATATATGCATATATATGTATATGTATGTTTGTGTATATCTATTTATATATACACATATATACATATAATTATATATAATTAAATATGTGAATTTTCCTCACATTTTTATGATTCTTTAATACTGACCAACTTAGCAACTACATTACTGAAATAGGTGATGGGGTGGGGAATGGGTTTGGTTGATGATTTATAGGAATTCAATATACTTCTTTTTCTTTTCCCCCACCAATTATCACATCTGCTAGGGCCCTAATTTTTTAATATCTTACCTAGAAATACCATTCATATTATAGGAATAAATTGATAAAAAAATCTGCAACTTTCCATGCTCAAAATGTTTTCACATGCAACAGAATGAAGAGTGGCTGGAACTGAATATTACTGTAAGGTATGTTCTATAAACTCTCATAACTCCTAGAGCAATGCCATCAATGGGATAGACACTAAAATGTTCAACATTAATGAATTTATGATCATCATTTTCCAGCGACCTTACTGGATAATGAATGCCCTATGGTTTTTAGTATTACTGTTCATTTGTTCTTCCAATGTCTTACAACACAAGTCATCTGGAACTGTGGTTAATTGAGAAATAAACAAAAGAAAACTACTAGCTAGGGAGGCATCATAAAGAACTGAGACAAAATTCACATGTTTTGTTGTGGGGTTTTTTTTGTTTCATCTTAATGAAGTAGACCCATTCCCTCTCTATGAGATTTAAATACACACCCACCACTAAGACTTGGTTATTTTATTTTCGAAGGAAACCATCATCTCTGCCTCAGGTTATGAAAAGAAAGCTAAAAACAGTAGATTTAGACAGATGATTGGAGAAAGGGCTTTGTAGGTGGAGTTAAATTTTAAATGGTGAATTTCAAAAATATAAATCAGTTAAATTATTGGAATTTAGGTCAGATTTCTTCCCCAGCTACCCTTCCCCAAAATTCCTACTCCAAAAATTATCATGATGTATTGGCATTTCTATGTTCTCAAAAGGTTAGAATAGAAGTGGGGAACCTGCAACATCATATGTGGCCCTCTAGGTTCTCAAGTGAAGCTTGACTGAACAATTTGTTCTGTAAAGTTTGGATTCAGTCAAAGGCCTCCAGTTGAGGACCTAGAGGGTCACATGTGGCCTTGAGACCACTGGTTCCCCACCCCTGGGTTAGAAAGATATTACCAATTGCCCTAGTGGCAAATGATCTCCTAGAAGAAGAACAGTCTAGCTAAGTACCAAGTGTACAAAACCAAAAAGTTGGTCATTAGATGATGAACGTTCAATAAATCACCCATGAAACAAAGAATTTAAAATGGCATCTGTTGTGGTGGTGGCAGAGGAACAGAAGAGTGGCAGAGGATGTGAAGAATTACATGAGTTTTAGGCTATGTAAAAATGTTAATTCAATTGTTGGCATTATACATGTTAGAACCATATTCAATGACCTGGGCAGCATACTATTAAGGGAGATAAATGGTGTTACTCTTGATAATGTTGGCATAAAAGGCAATTGTAATTAAACAGAACCTTGGCTCATAGGCACTGCTTGGAGAGCAAAATAAAGAGGCTAGAAGAGTTGCTTTTATCATTCATTCAAAGGCAACAAGAAGAATCATGTTGTAGGATGCTTGTCCATCTTGCCTTGCATTTTTCATGAACATGAGCAAAAATAATTATCATGAAGATCATTATAACTTATCTGAAAACATCTATTGTAGAAAATGAAGAGGTAGAGAAAATTTTTGAAAAGCTGGCAAGATTCTCCATACCAAGTCAATATATCCATTAATATTCAAGAAATTCAACATAAATTAGGCACAGGGAAAGATGAATAGCATTCAAAATTTAAAAGTCAAAGGCTTAGAGACTACACAGAAGCCCCCTGCTTGAATAATGGGAACTTTTTTCAGAAGATTCAGAATGAATAGGGTATAAGAAAGAATGAAAATTTTCAAAAGAAATTATATCAATTATATCTTAACAGTTAGTAAAGCTCATAAATAATTCCTTAAAAGACACAATTGTAGAGATAACTTTGTTCAATCATACCCTATCAATATTAAACAAAGCAGGGAGATGTGCCCGTGAAGAGTGGTCACAATTGTTATAATTGGCATTTTTATGATGTTTTACATATATTATCTCATTTGAGTCTTACAACAACCCAGTAAAATAGGCACCAGGTAGACATGGCAATACTAACAATAATTTATTATAATAGTATTATTAATAATTATCAAAATGACAATATTGATAGCTATTAATATGATTATTATTAAATATAAATAAATCTCTTTAATACAGATTATTTTCCACCTGAACATCTTATTTCATCTTTTCTCTTGAGTCCCAGACTCACGTTTCCAACTGTTTTGGCTAATATTTTCATCTGTATGTTCTATCAGTTCTTCAAACACAATTTATGCAAAATGGACCTCATCACTTGAGACTCCCACCAAAACCAGCTTTCACTCCTGACTTGTGCATCAATAAATGATGACTCCACTTTTTCAATCACTGAGGTGTAAAATATAAATCACATTTGAATCCATCTCCCTCTAACCCTCTACCTTATAATAAATCACCAATCCTGTCAAAACTAACTCCAAAAATTCTCTAGCATCTATCCTTCCCATTCCATTATAATGCTGCTTCGATCCCTATTTTTATTAATTACTTCTACTTTTACATGTAAATTACTTTTAGTTTACTAATTACTTCTTACCAGAACTACCATAACCTCTTAATTGGCCCTTTTGCCTCAAGTCTTGCTCCCTTACATTGAAAACTGTACAATGCTGATGTATTAATTTTCCTAGAGTGTAGTTTGGAGCACATCACTTTACTTCTAAAATCTGTCAAAAGCTCTGAATAAAGTTAAAACATTTTAATATAACATTCTAGTTTTTTTTGGGGGGGTTGTTTGTTTTTTTAATGAGCAATCAGGGTTAAGTAACTTGCTCAAGGTTACACAGCCAGTTATTTCTGGGTGTAGTGCTAAGTATCTAAGCCCGGATTTGATCCCCAGGTCATCCCGACACTGGAGCCAGTGCTCTTATTCATTGAGCCACCTGGCCACCCCTGAGAAATCGGGGTTAAGTAACTTGCTCAAGGTTACATGGCCAGGTGTTTCTGGGTGGGTGCTAAGTGTCTGAGCCCAGATTCGATCCCCAGGTTATCAAGACACTGGAGCCAGTGCTCCTACTCACTGTGCTACCTGGCCGCCCCTACAATCTAGTTTTGATATGTCTTTCTAACTGATAAATGCCAGTTGGACTGAGCAGCAGCAGTCAAATGTGTCACGTACTTTCATATAGTAGCACAACAGAGCACCAAAGATACTGAACCAATCCAAATTTTGTCTCCTTTTCTGAACTTGAATGCAATTAGTATATTTGTAGAAGAACAGGAACTTCTCTCACCCTGAATAGAGACCATTGGAAGTACTCCAACTTTCCTTGTCTACCCCTAGACATAAAATGTGTCCTCCCCTATAGGCACAAAATATGACCTCCCCTCATTGTTCTGGGGCCATTCAGATCTAATCTGGAGTTTGAGGGAGGGCTAGTCTCTCCTCGACATGTGCTTTCATTTCTCTCAGGAAGAGAACCAAATATTTAGGAACCATAGTAATGAGATGTGAACAGGGTGCATGTCTTTTCTGTAACCTTTGCTTATAAGAATAGTTTATATGCTGGCAATAAATCTTAATAAGCATAAAGGCCTTTTTTCCCCTTTATTGAATCCTTCCAAGTGACCTAGCATAGCAATCTTTTCTTCTAGTGCTCTTAGGCATAGTTCACTGTCTCTCATAGCCGAACTACTCACCATTTCGTGAACGTGCCCACCGCCCTTTCTTACCTCCAAAGTTTGGGTCATACAGTTCTCTTACCCTTCCTTTACATTTTTACATGTTAAAATCCTACACAAACATCACCTCTTCCATAAAGGATTTCTTACGTCAAAGAAAAGTATTCTTTCCTTCTTCTCAACTATAAAAATATTTGCTATATGTAGTTCTCTTATAGCTCTCTATATACCTTGGTACCTTCCCCTACAGTATCTAACACAATACCTTGAACATAAAGGCATTAAATATTTCCTTGAATGAATGAAAATATATATGTAATATAAGCTTGGCATTTAGTCAAATAAAAATTTAAGTGGTATTTCTGTTCATAATATTCCTCTTTTTGAAAGAAATTCCCAGAGTTGCCTCTTGCAACTTCTCAAGGCGTCAGTATGGGTCATAGTCAAATATTGAAAGTAACTTTTACTAAGTTTTGTTGTTGTTGTTCAGTCATTTTCAGTCATGTACAATTCTTCATGACCCCATTTGGGGTTTTCTTGGCAAATACACTTGAGTAGTTTGCCATTTCCTTCTCCAGCTCATTTTACAGAGGAGGAAACTGAGGCAAACAGGGTTAAGTGACTTGCCTAGGGTCACATGGCTAGTAAGTGCCTGAAACCAGATTTAGACTCATGAAGAAGAGTTTCCCTGACTCCAGGCCCAGCAATCTATCCACTGTGCCACTTATCTGCACTGAGTCCAAGGTTGCATTCTCCCATCTTCTGAGTATATAGCAGAAATGAAAGTATTTTAAGAATGTCTACAACCAACCAGTTGAACTGCACATGGTTCCTTTCATAATAACTTTTCAAGTATCTGTTTCAATTAATTTTTTTGGAAGAAACAACCAAATTATTATTCAATTTTCTGATATAAATGTAAAATTAATCAAAAATGTATCCAAATCAATCTGTTCTTTTAAAATGTAGAACATCTGTTTCCTGAAAGTAAAAACCTTGCCTTTTTGAGATTACAAAAGAAGAAATATTGAGGTTGCAACACACCACAAGAATTCACTTTTTATAGAGAAAAAAAATTAAACTGAGACTTTCCCTTAGTGATTGAAATCAAATCCACCCACCCCAGACCACACAATGTAATCACACCCACTTAGACTAACATAGTAGCTGCTCTAAACGAATGGCTCAGCTTGAGTGGGCCATCATCCTCAGTAATCTCCTAATTGTGGAGAACACTGAACAATACTGAAGCTGAGGAAGAAAAACCTTGGAGAGTTAGACCACACACCAAACAAAGCTAGCCTTTCAGTTTGGGGGGAAGAGGGGAAGAATGACTTCCGATCTCCCACTTTATCTAAGCCTATGATAGAGAGAGAGACGGCTCCCTTTCCTAGACCCACATATTACCTGGATTAGAGGACAGATCTTCACAACTATGAGGTTATGACAATTTCCCCCTTAAACACCATCACTGCTTCTCTTATTGCTACATCTGCTGCTATTTCTGGTTGTAACAGTGACTGTGAGTCAAGTTCAAAGATTCAATAGTGGATGGGCAAATTCCACCTGCCTTCTCCCCAGTACTCAAACCTTTCCCAGGATTTTCCTCAAAATAAAGCCAGTCCTGAGAGGCAAAATATAAAGCAAATAAATCTCCCAATCATTAGGACCTAATGGAAAGACTTGTAAAGGAAGTTTCAACAGATGAGCCATAGAGACTACATCCATTTTGTTAACAGGGGGATAAATTTGACTGCATTTTACAGATATTCCACATGGCTAAGAATTTTTAAAAGATATTATACTAAAAAGCAATTCCCAGAGCAATGATATGCAAATCAGATCTGCCATCCCTTTGCTAATAAAATATTACTATTTTCAGTAGATTAATTTTATTACCTGAAAACTGAGAACATGTACTAAACCTAATAAAAATGAGACTGACACATTATGATAAAACCAACTAGTCATTGGCAAATACAGATAAAGTCAGACTCAATAAAAAGTATATTAATCCTCCATGTCAAATTATATCCACCTGGAAAGATTTTTCCCTCCTCTCACAGTATGGAAAATGACAGGTTTTTAAAAAATTATTATTATTAAAGCCAGCTTTTAGAGCTTAAACATTTTCCCTTCTTCACTATTGTCAAACAATGAGAATTAAAGTTTCTGGACTCCTATTTATGTGGCATTTGTTGTGATTTTCCCAAGCAATAATACACCGTAACAGAGACAGATGAGAGCCCTGTATCATCCTTGCCCTCCAGGGGAAACAGCCAAGAACGAGCCTTTAATGAAAAATCCATACAGCAGGACAATAAATAATAGGAGAAAAAAAAAACAGGTTCCAAGCCCTACCATCATAAAATATAGAATGAATATTCAATTCAGAGCAACTGAATGTGGTCCCCAACACTCCTGTTCGACCCTAGCACTTTGGCTCATTTGTTTAATTCTTTCTCCCTTTGTAAGGCTACACCACAATCAGATGTGAACTCCCATGGGATTTCACAACAACATCTACAGGACTTAATTTGCAATATCATTAAAGCCTGAGTGGTTCCCTGGAGCTTTTAATTTAGGGTGAGAGTTTTTAATAAAAAGAAAAAAAATTTCAATCAGGTTTTGGTACTACCTGCTGAGTCCTGGCTATATCAGCTGGCTCTGAGATCCCCTGTTATTTGTCTGGGTTTCAAAAATTATAACTAATCTTCAAATTAGGTAGGATGCAGGAGAGAAGATACAAAAGAAGGTTCTTATACAAAGGCACTAAAAGAACTCTCTAGGAATGTCTGTATTTGTATAGATGGGCGAATATTTACATTATGGTCTTTTTCTCAAACACTGACTTTCTCCCTCCCCCTGTGAGATAATAGCTCACATGTATAGTTATTCACAGACTACAAAGAGACCCTCTCACACAAATCCAATGAAGTGGGTAGAACAAGGATTGTTATCTCTATTTTACATATAGAGAAAAATGTATACTGCATGAACTGTAGATTTGTCATTAGAGGATCTGAGTTTGAATCCTGCTCTTCCTTGCTTCATGACTGAGCAAATCACTCAACCTCCCTGGGTCGTAGTTTCTCATTTGTAAAAAGAAGGGTTCAGGGGTCAGACTAAATCGCCTCTAAGGGCCCTTCCAGCTTTAAATTTATGACCCTATTAATTTGGAGCAAGTCTATTATTTAAGCTGCTATGAAGAATATGAAATGCAATGTCACCCAAAAAATCTTACTTCTTTTCTCTGTAATTATGAAATAATAAGATCATACATTTAGAACTAGAAGGGAGAACAGAGACGATCTAGTCCAAACAGCTGATTTTAAAGATGAAGAAACTGAGGGTGAAGGAGGTTCAATGACTTATCCAAAATCACACAGAAAAGTGGCAGATCTGAGATTTGAACCCATGTCTAATGACTCCAAATCTTACTCCCTATAAATAACTATATATAACAATTTTGCAAATATATATACACACACACACTTATAGTATAATACGTTGCCATCTACCATTTTATAGTGTAATATCTCTGATATGTGAAACTCTGCTTTTCTGATCAGAGAGACACAGAGGTTATGTGACTTGCCTGGGATCACATAGGGATTTGAGAGGCAGGTCCCAGACACAAACTCAAGTCTTCTTCCTCCAAATCCTAAGATCTGACACTTATACTATGAGAACCCATACCCTCCTCACTGTTCTTGAAACAGCTCTCTCTCTCTTTCTTCCTGTCTCTCTTCTTCTTCATTATAATCATCTTTGTCTTCTCCTCCTCCTCCTTCTCCTTTCTCTCTCTCTTCCTCTGTCTTTCTGTCTTTATTTCTGTCACTCTTCTTCATTTTGTTTTCCTCCTCCTCCTCCTCCTCCTTCTCCTCCTTCTTCCTCTCTCTCTCTCTCTCTCTCTCTCTCTCTCTCTCTCTCTCTCTCTCTCTCTCTCTCTCTCTCTCTCTCTCTCTCTCTCTCTCTGTCCCTCTCTTCCTCCCTCCCTCCCTCTTATAAACTGCTCAAGTTCTGATTTTCCTAGTCAATATTCTCTTTTCTACAATTTCTTTTAAATCAGACCAGAAGACAGAGATCCCAGTATCTTTCAAAAAATAATCTGGTTGTATTGACTTCTGCCTTAGATCTATGCAGAAAAGGGAAAAAATGAAAGATAAAAAGGATAGAATTTATACTCAACTGTTCATGCCTGACAGCAACGTGTGTTGGTCCTAGAGGAATTGGGTAGTTCTGAGAATTAATGGAGAATAAAGAGCTAGCTCTAGATGAAACTGTAATACAACAGCCCTAACACCCACTCAATCTTTCAGCATTTCTTTTTCCCCATATTGCCCCTTAACACCAGAATTCTCCTTCATGTTGATCCCTTCCTTCCAAGACTCCACTAGGCCACCCCCCTCTGCTTTCTCCTCCACTCTAGAGTTCTAGCTAGATTTTATTTACCTGTGTAGTGAGTAACCTATGGGAAGCAACGAGGAAAAGTGGAAAGTTGGATTTATAGTTAAGATACCTGGGTTGAAACCCCCACCATCTCATGATGTAACAGCTGTGTGACCCTGAGATTCAATTTACTTATCTATAAAATAGAGATTATTACTAAGACTTTCCCAATATATCTTGTAGAGTTATATTACTGTGATTCTTTGTTTATTTGTGAAGAAAGTACTTTGTATGTAATTTAGTTTATTATTATCAATGCCTCCATTTGCTTTAAAACATAACTGTCCTATAATCTAAATTTCAGTCTCGGGGCAGCTAGGTGGTACAGTGAATAGAGGCACCGGCCCTGGACTCAGGAGGACCTGAGTTCAAATCTGGCCTCAGACACTTAACATGAAAAACTAGTTGTGTGACCTTGGGCAAGTCACTTAACCCCAGGTGCCCTACCTTCCCCCTCCAAAAAGCAAAAAAAAAAAAAAAATCTAAAAAAGAAATGAATAAATAAATTTCAGTCTTGCCTACAGCAAAGTGCCCTTAAAAAAATCCCAAATGGCTTCATGTATAACTTCATATATAGATAGATAAATATAGACAGAAATGCATTTTAACAAATTGTACAAACACAAACAAAACATCTCAACTGGAGAAATCCTAGGCACCCCATAGGTCTGTGCAAGAGAGATTTTGAATCAGAGGAATTTCCTGGTGCTCCCAAAATCATAAAAATACAATATGGGAATATCTCTACTTGGCTGGTCTTGGTTACAATAATTTAGAATACTGGTAGGAGGAAGGAAGACTGTCAAGGAGAGGGCAAGTGACAGGAAGACAAGTTGAGATGTTTCCTTTTTGTTTTCTATATCCCAAATGCAAATTATTTTTTCTTTCCTCACAGAAGTCTGAGGAAATAGGGTGTGTTTCATATAGTCAGTTATTGTCCAGGCTTTCAGATTACTCTCCAGCTTGACCTTAGGATGATTTTCTGTATCACAGTCTTGCCTATGGCTATTTTTTTAAGTAGTTCTTTCAAGAGTCATCACTGGATTATAACATATTGTGATGTTTTTTTTTTCTTTTGCTCTGAGCATAGCAAAACTCTGTTCTTTGAATTGTATTTTTCTAACTCCCTTAATACAGCAAGATATTCTTTCAAATAAACCTTATCTTTTAGCATGTGCCTTTTACCCAAATGACTGTAATATTATGTCAAAGGAAAAACATTAATTAAAAAAAACTCTATCTTCCCACAGATAGTATATGCTTAATTGCAAACTCAAGAAAAGATAAACATTATGATGAAAATATTGAGCAAATAACTTTTTGTGATAATTGGTGTGTTCAATTACATCAAATATAAAACAATTTATTCTCATTATACCTTATATAACATGTACTTCTGTACTTTTTATTCTACAGGTGAAGGAATTTTAAAAAATAAAGTCATATATAAGATGGTGGCATGAAGTATGGCATTAAATGAATCCCTTAAAACTGTTCGTGATTTTGTCACAGATTTGATGCAGGAGAACATAAAAATCTCATATAGTTTGCATCTTAAATACCTCTAAAGCTATATTTCTATATAGTAATCATATTGCCTGGTGATGTGAAAACATACTCAGTGCTATAAAAGAAATGACAATAGTTTATAACAAGACACAGGAAATATAATCCAAATAAGATCTACAAGGGTGAGATTAAAATTTAGAGAGATTTTGTATATTGACCCTTTTTTGTTCTTTCCTGTCTATTTTTCCCTTTACACTTTGCTCACCTTTCCCCCTTTGGTGCTATGTTATTTAATAAATAAAAATAAACAAAGTATTTGAAAAAAAAAAAAGCTAAAGTCAGACTCATTTCCAAGATTGGCATTGCCTATAGCTATCCTAAGGAAGGCCTAGGCTGAATTACAAAATCATGAAAAGCTAATGATGACGAATATAGAGAAACAGCATCTGATGAGTGTAGCTTAATTGAGGAACATCAGGAAAGTTTCTGTATGGAGGCTGGCACAGGCACAGAATGTATCAGAGTACTCAGAGGATGGAACCTTACCCCTTTGGAGAGGCTAGAGAATCTACTCATGGGAGAGTTATGAAAGCATGGGATGGAAGTGCCCTGGAGAGGCTTTGGGACGTGTGAAGACGTTCAGCAACTGGGCTCCAATCTACTTCCATGTCACCAGGATGCCTTTTCGATGGGCTGTATAAGCAGAACCGGGGGTGCCTTTACACCTAAGTAGCCCTTAGCCTGATCTCTTTGTCCCATTCTCTTCAGCTGTGCTTGGGCGCTCTGACTAATTGGTTGAAGACTTTTGGCAGCTAGCAGCACAGCTGGGTCTGGAATCAGGAAGATCAATGTTAAAATCTAGTGTCAGACATCTACTAGGTTTGTGCCCCTAGGCAAGTCATTTAACTTTTGTTTGCTTCAATTTCCTCAACTTTAATAGGAAATAATAATGGCAAGAACCTCATAGGTTTGTTGTGAATCTCAAATGAAATAATATTTGTAAAAAGTGCTTAGCACCATGCCTGCCTCATCATTGGTGCTATATAAATGATTATACCCTTTCCCCGTTCTTCTCTAGCCAAACAAATTGCTTCAGGAAGAAAGGCTTTGGGGTTTTTTCCCTGTAGAAGTGGTGTGGTCCCAAGTAGTGAGCTTTAATATCTGATCTCTGCATTTGTTTCTTTCCATTTTAGGGGAATGGATGGGAGCTTCCGATCTAGTCCATTTGAAAAAGTCAGAAAGGTATGTACCCAGGCTTTCTAGCATTCAAATAATGTAGGCAGTTCCACATCGCTGACCTCTATGACAGGTGTCACAAGGTGCCCCTTTCAAAAGGGGCTTTCATTATCCAAACCAGTGGAAGCTGAGGTGATTAGTCATCAGGCAATCATGCTGTATCTACAGGTAAAGTTAGTAGACCTAATGTTTTACAGGAATCGAACTAAAGTAGAGCCTAGTCTCCAAAGAAACTGGGGTGGGACATGGGAGAATGTGCCCCCTTAAATGTTGGAGGGGGTTACTATTTTTACTTGTCTTATTTTCATATCCTCAAAGTAATCATCCCTTTTTTAAAAGTTAATTGATGTTAAGTGGTTGGATGATAAGGAGGCACTAGTCACTGGCATCTAAGAATTGAAGGAATGGGAGAGGTGCAGGAGGAGGGGTTCTCAATCTGATGGCAATAGAAGGTACAACTCCTCAAACAGCCAGAATATGCTAGAAGGTACCAGCATTAACCTGAGTTCCCTGAGAGAGAGATGTAACTTGCCTGACTCTGGGATATTGAACCAGAGAATACTCATTATATTTACTACCATCAATTGCTAGCAACAGAGCTGAAATCTATCAGAGACAACCCTAGACAAAACTGGAAAGTACAGAAACTTGATGGTGGTTATCTTATGTTCTTTCAGAGTTCTTCATAGTATTTAGAAGCAGATGGTATATTATTAAAGGTCATCTGATCTAATACCATCATTTTATAGATGGGGAAACTGAGATTTAAGAGGTAGCATAAATTGCCTCAAGTCACACAGGGAGTAATATAACTCTCTCTCTGTCTCTCTCTGTCTCTCTCTCTGTCTCTGTCTCTTTCTCTCTCTGTCTCTCTATCTCTCTCTCTGTCTCTGTCTCTCTCTGTCACTCTCTGTCTCTGTCTCTCTCTGTCTCTCTCTCTGTCTCTCTCCCTGTCTCTCTCTCTGTTTCTCTCTCTCTCTGTCTCTCTTTCTCTCCCCCTCTCTCTCCTTCTAACTTTTTTTTGCCCTTATCCCTTCCCTGTCACCCAATTTAATTTCCTTCTAGGCAATTGCTAAAGGTGCCATTTCACTGAAGGATGTGCATTATGATTGTGAATTCTTAAAGTCTAAAATTTATTCTAGAATAAATTTTCTACCTTAGCTACACTTTTCTTCATTGTTCTTATTCATTCCTATGGCTTCAACTTACATAATTATGACCAATGCATAGAAGGTTCAGGGAGTCAGACTTAGGCTTGCTCTAAGAAATGGATTCTTAACCTGGCTTCCATGGGACTCCAAGTAATTCATGGATAATTATCAGAGAGTCTGTGGACTTAGATGGGAGGAAAAAAAACATATTAACCTCTAACTAGAACTTAGCATTTCCTTCAATTATAAATATAGGCAGCAAACCACAGTAGTATTAACAGTACTTGTGACTCAGTAGAAATTACAGAGAATTCTCCTATCACATTAGAGTTGTTGGAAATATCTTTTTTATTTTTCTTTGGAAGCAATTGGAGTTAAGTGACTTGCCCAGGGTCATGCAGCTACTAAGTGTCTGAGGCTGGATTTGAACTCAGGTTCTCCAGACTTGAGGGCCAGTGCTCTATCCAGTGCACCACCTAGCTGCCCCTCATAGGTGGTATCTTAAAATAACCCAAAAACTTTGAAATTATAGTAGTTGTTAGGCCTGCCATTCCACATATTATTATGTCGCAAAATTGTGTCTTAATATTTTGATGATTGGTTTCTTTTGTAATCCAGGGGTTTTTATTTTATGCATTTAAACACATTTTTATAAGAAGGGAACCATAGGCTGTGCTAAGCTGCCAAAGGGTTCTATAACAGAGAGAAAGAGAGAGAGAGAGAGAGAGAGAGAGAGAGAGAGAGAGAGAGAGAGAGAGAGAGAATTTAGAATCCTTGATTCAAAGAAACATTTTCTAACAATCAAGCTATCCAGAAGTAGGTTCTATCTCATTGTGAGTGTGCCCACTTTTAGAAACATGGATTAGTTGGATTAAAAGACCTCCAGGGTCTTCAAGCCAGTACTGAAATTCTGAAAACCATCATTTCTATTCGATACATTTCCCAAAACTACATCTCCAATTCTGCCCTACTGGAAAAGCTACAGCTCTATCCAGACCTTGAATTTCCATTTAATATCTTACCATCACTGCAAATTCAATCTGTGCCAAACCTGTAAACTTCCTCTAAAATGCATTCCTCCCCATCCCAACTTTTTCTAACAATGGCATCAACGTTATCCTCACAACCTTTATTTGCCTCCATGTGCACTTCATTCAAACAGCATGTTCCTGCTCTAATGGTCTATGAGTCTTATGACGCTATCATACCCCACATTCCCCATCCCCCACTCCCACCTCCAGGGATTAACTAGCAAGGGTCAGGAGTAACATATCATCAACTGATGGTCTATGACAGGGAGACATGCCGTTGTTCTTGGTTATTATTTATTGCATCCTGACAATGCACGCCAGCCTGTACAGGAATAAAAGATTTGCTCTTTGCCCTGAGCACTTATAGCCTAAGCTAGGAAGACAAAGTAAATCAGGCATGAAGTACAGCACATACGGGAGCAATAGAGGCCTTATTATTATTTATTTAGCTTTCTGGTACTAGTGTGGGAACCTTCCATGGTTATTCCTTTGAACCCCAGAACTACAATCTTCAGGAAGAGACATAAGACACACCTCTTGTCCCCATCCCTAATCTTAGCTCAGGAAACCAATAAACTACAAACTACAATCCAGGATGTTTTGATTTTTTTCCCCAACTCCCAGCATGGAATGAAACAGGGTGGTGTTTATTCTCCATCCCTATTTATGTCCTGTTTCTAGCCAACAATATCTTTCAAGGTGACTAATAGCAAAGAAAACAACTGAAACAAGAACAGAACATATATTCTCGTGAAGTGAAATGGACAATTGTATGGTTGTCTTCCTACACAGAGGAAAAGTGAGGCCATTATCAGATAATATAATGAGCTGAAATGGGCCACTTCAAAGAAGGAGGGCAAAATAAATACTTTCAGGATTACTGAACCTACAGTCTCAAGCAGGGAGGCATTATTGTGGATCACTGGTGACATAGGAATACAATTTTGAAGGATATACCTCCCTTGTGTGAATAGACTTTTGGCTGACCATGAAGCTAAAAAGAAGCATCACAAAAAAACATGGACTGAAACATGGACTGTGCCTATACCTTTGTGTGCTAGAGACTACAAAGAACAAACTCTCTGGGTACTTAATGTGGGCTTTGTTAACCACATCCCAAAACCTAAGACTGTCGATGCCACTCATTTCTCAAGAAGTTTTAGTAGTTCCCTATTTTTTTTTTTTGCTTCTTGGAGGGGGAAGGGGAGGGCAACTGGAGTTAAGTGACTTGCCCAAGGTCACACAGCTAGTAAGTATTATGTGTCTGAGGTTGGATTTGAACTCAGGTCCTCCTGACTCCAGGGCCATTGCTCTATTCACTGTGCCATCTAGCTGCCCCTAGCAGTTCCCTATTGCTTCATGATCAAATATAATCTTCTCTTTTTTGGCATTGCTAAACCTTCACAATCTGGCTCCAAATTGCTTTTCCAAGCTTATTGTATGTTACTCTCCTTCCTATGCTATACTTTCTAGACAAACTGACTCACTTGCTAGTTCCTGTACACAAACTTCCATCTTCTAAATCTGTTTCTTTATAAGGGTTGTCTCCCATACTTGGAATTCCCTCTCTCCTCACTTCTATCAACATGTTCAAGGTTCATCTTAAGTACCTCCTTTTATATGAGGTCTATACAGTCTCCCTAATTGTTCATGCATCCCCTGTCTTTCACAAGTGTCCCTTCCACCTCAATTTTGCCTATCATGGTTTTGATGAATTGCGAATCAGCATAAGAAATTAAGTGGGAATTTTGGTGGAGTTTTGCAAAACCCATAGATGACACACAAAGGCCAACAGACAATGCAGAAAAAGTTTAGAAACTCAGAAAGGCATAAACTATATGTATAGTATTTTATCTTTTAATAGCACAATAATTCAGAATTCCCTGGTACAAGTGAAGGACCAAAAAGTTTGACTCAGATTTTCCAGATTACAGAGGGGACCATACCCTGAACCCTCACAATGTGTGGAAGGGATAAAAGTACTTGGTATCTGCATTTGCATACATTTTATATTTACATATCTTTGCACATATTGTTTCTCTCAAAATAACATAAGCCCCACATAAATAATTTGCATTTTTATATATTACTAACAAAGTCCAACAGCAAGAGACAGAAAGAGAAATTCCATTTAAAGGTACTGTAGACATTACAAAATATGTGGGAGTCTACCTGCCAAAACAAATCCAGGGGTTATATGAACACAAAACACTTTTCACACAAATAAAGTCAGGTCTAAATAATCTGAAAAACATCAGTTCCTTGTGGGTAGGCTGAGCTAATATAATAAAAATGACGATTCTATCTAAATTAATTTACTTATTCAGTGCCATACCAATCAAAGTACCAAATGATTATTTTTTAGAGCTAGAAAAAATATCAAAATTCATCTGAAAGAATAAAAAGTCCAGAATATCTAGGGAATTAATGAAAAGAAATGCTAGGAAAGGTATCCTACCCATACCAGATCTTAAATTGTATTATAAAGCACCAACCACCAAAACCACTTGGTACTGGATAAAAAGCAGAGGGGTAGATCAGTGGAACAGGTTAGGTACACAAGACATAGTAGCCAATGATTATAGCAAGCTACTGTTTGATAAACTCAAACACCCCAGCTTCTGGGGTCACTGTTTTACAAAAGCTGCTGGGAAAATTGGAAAAGAGGAAGCAGAAACTGGGAATAGACCAATATCTGACACTGTATACCACACTGAAGTCCAAATGAGTACACAATCTAGGTATAAAGGCTAATGCTATAAACAAATTAGGGCAGCAAGGAATAGTTTATCTGTCAGATTTATGGAGAATGAAGGAATTTATGGTCAAACAAGAGATAGAGAACATTAAGAAATGCAAAATGGATAATTTTGATTACATTAAATTGAGAAGCTTTTGCAGAAACAAAACCAATGCAACCAACATTAGGAGGGAAGCAGAAAACAGAAACAATTCTTACAACCAGTGTTTCTGATAAAGGCCTCATTTCTAAAATATATAGAGAACTGAGTCAAATTTACAAGAATACAAGTCATTCCCCAATTGATAAATAGTCAAAGGATATGAACAGCAGTTCTCAGAGGAAAAAATTAAAGCTATCTCTAGTCATATGAAAAAATGAGGTACTATGTCACACCTATTAGATTGGCTAACATGGCAAAACAGGAAAATGACAAATGTTGGAGATGTGGGGAAGTTGGAACACTAATGCATTGTTGGTGGAGTTGTGAGCTGAACCAACCATTCTGGAGAGCAATTTGGAACTACGCCCAAAGGGCTATAAAAATGTTCATACCCTTTGACCCAGCAGAAGCACTTCTAAGACTGAGTTCTAAGGATATATATGGGAAAAGGACCCATATGTACAAAAATATTTATACCAGCTCTTCTTGGGGTGGTCAAGAATTGGAAATTGAGGGGATGCCCAACAGTTGGGGAATGGCTAAACATGTTGTGGTATATGAATGTAATCAAATACTGTTGTGCCATGAGAAATGATGAACAGGTGGGGTTCAGAGAAACCCAGAAAGACTTATATGAACTGATGTGAGTGAGTGGACCAGAACCAAGAGAACATTGTACACAGTAACAGCCACAGTGTGCAAGGACTGATTTTGACAGACTTAGCCCTTCTTAGCAATGCAAGGAGTTAAAACAATTCCACAGGATATATGATGTAAAATGCCAGCCACATTCAGAGAAAGAACTTTGGAGTCAGAGTGCAAAACGATACAGACTATTTTCTTTTTTGCTTTGTTTTATTTTTTCTTTTTCATGTTTTTTTCCCATTCATTATACTTCTATGTACCATGACTTATGTGAAAATATGTTTAATAGTAATGTATGTGTAGAGCCCATATCAGACTGCAAGCTACCTTGGGGAGTGTAATGCCAAGCAAAGGCAACGTCCCAAGGTTCAAAATACCAGCATAGGTGTTCTCCGTTTTATTCAGTGAAAAATTAAAAACAGAGAAAATAAAAATATAGCATAATTCAAAATACAGCATTCACCAAGTATAATTCAATAATCTCCAAGTACTACTCCACCCCTGGACATTATAATTTATTTAGTCAATCCCAAAGATCCTCTTCTAAGTACTACTCCACCTGTAGGCTGTACATTCATTTAGTCAACCACAAAGCCGCTTTTCTCAAATGGAGATTAGTTTCCAATCATAAGTAAAGTACATTCATTTGGGCAATCACAGAGCACAAAAAAGTCAAAAGTTCCCCACCCTTGGATCACAATTGAATCTACCCCAGAGTTACAACAAGCTTAAGTACAGCATTTAATACCCAAAGAGAGGTCTTTTCTTCATCTTGACCCAAGGCTAGTTCTCAGCAATCTTTGTTCCTGGAGAGACAAAGCTTAGCAAGGCCACAAGATACATTGCCAGTGTCTTCATTAATTCATTCTCTGTCTGCAGAACAGTCCTAGGACTCCTGAAAACATTAGCAAAACCCTCTTCTAGGATTTCTGTAAACATACAACAAGAAAAATCCTTCTTCAGGGCTTCTGAACCAATAGCCAGGTTCCAGGACCTCTGCAACAACAGCACTGTCCTTCACCAGTGGACAGAATTCACTCTCTGTCTGCAAAGGTTCCAGAACATCTGCAACAACAGCACTGTCTTTCACCAGTGAACAAATCTGGCAAAACAACATGAAAACAGACAGACAAAGTACCAGCATCACAGCCATGTCTCCTCAGTCCTTGGGAGCTCTGGGTGGCAGCTCTCAAAAGTCCTGGGCAATTCAAACTGGCCCTCAGCAATCCTCTCCTTCTCTCTCTGCCTCCAAGATTCTGCTTCCAAAAAAAATTTCTTCTGCCTCTCTCTTTGCTTGTGTCTCTCCAAATTTACATCACCAGCTCCTCCCAGTTCAGCACTCTCTTTTCCCATCAACAAGTCCATCCCACAAGTGGGATTCACAAGCTTTGTGTTTTAATACAATCAATCCAAAACCCAAGCCAATACAGGGGTATCTTTAAATTCCATTACTATTACAGGGAGGGAAGAGAGAGGTGGGGGGGGGGAAGAATTTAAAACTTATGGAAATGAATGTTGAAAACTGAAAATAAATAATTAAAACAAAAACAAATAACATAAGCTTCTTTAGGGAATATATCAACATAATATAATTGTCAATATAATAGAAGATATTTAATATATAGGGAAGGAAAGGGAATAAATTTCATATAGTATCTACTATGTGATAGATACTGTACTAAGCACTTTTTACAAATATTATCTCATTTGCTGTACAGGTTGAATGAATAGATGATCATCATCAGTAACTTTGAGAAGGAAACACATGCATATAAAACAAAGATAACACACATAGTTGGGAAAAATGGCTTATTCATTCTTCTAGAACATGTATAGGGAAGTCAAAATTACAGTTAAGTTCTCTCTTTTACTTGTTACTCTGAGAAAAAGTTTAACTAAACATAAAGGGGGAATTCTGTGTCATGATTCTATATACAATAAAATATATTCTATGCCTTAGGCAGCAGAAAGAGGTTAAAGCCAATATACTCATTTACTAATTGTAGTTTTGAACACCTTTGAAAAAATATGACCCCAGCAACATTCTAAATAAGTTAAAATGTCATTCCCCAGCTCACTCAATTCCCCATTTTCTTTCTCATAAAACTTAAATCAGGTGTCTGGGTGGTGCAGTGAGTAAAGCGCTGGCCCTGGAGTCAGGAAGATATGAGTTCAGTTCAGGCCTCAGACACTTAACACCCACACAAAAAGAAATGAGCTGTGTAACCTTGGGCAAGTTACTTAGCCCCAATTTCCCTCCAAAAGGAAAAAAAAAACCTTAAATCTCTAAGGTTGTCATTCAAGCACCCACCTCACCCTCAAACAGACAGACAGACTACCATCAAGCTGCTTTTTTCATCTTTTCACACACTATTATTCTTAATATATTCATCACTTCAATGAAATGGGAATACTAACCATTCACTGAGCAGATCCCTTTTGGTCCTTGATTATGACCTTGTCTTCCATCCTACTAAAATGATGTCCTTCCTCCATATCTCTGCCTATGGAAATTCTACATGTCATTCAAGGCTCAAACATCACCTCTTTTCTGAAGCCTTTCCTGAGCCTTCCAACTGTAGATTACCTTGTCCTTTGAATTCATGGAACAATATAGTTAGACTTCTTTTGCACACATTAAGAGAGCATCACCTAATAATGACAGGATTTTTGGCCTTAGGGTCAGAAAACCTAGGTTGAAGTCCCAGGCTCTACCGCTAACCTGCTTTTATCATCTTGGACAAAATATTTGATTTCTGAGCCACAGTTCCCTCATGTGTGAAACAGAAATAACAAACCTTTATAATTCCTATTTCACAGGGTTGTTGCTAAGATCAAATAATATAGGTCATGTAGGGGGGTTATTTTCAACCATAGAATGATTTCATGTGTACAGACTATTATTACTACATTCTATCTTGTATGATGGTCATTAACATGTGTGTTATATCCTCCTAGTAATACATAAAATCTTGGAAGACAATGACCATGTCATTTTTTTGGGGGGGTGGGAGGCTTAGGATAACATTTTGCATATGGGAAGCATATAAGAAATGTTTGTTAGAAAAACACATTTAACTTTCCTAAAAATATCTTAGATGTTGTTAAGGCATAGGAATAGGTGTGGTAAAGTAAACTGATTCCCAGATTTTAACATCCATGTGTTTTTTTTAATAAACTTAAATTTGCATGTTTTACATTCATTTCAACAACTCCTAAATCACTTCCTTTCAGTTACATTTAGGAAACTTTTTTTCTTTAAAACTAGGTGGTCACATTTTTTAGAGTGAAAGAAACATAAATAGCAATGTTGGACTTAAAACCTCAAATCCACGAGATTTAATTGTTTTCCAATGGCTTAAAGGGTGTAGTCATTTAAATGTTTTTGTTTGTTTTGCTCTTTTGCCCCAAATGTCTAGCTATGACTTTATCTTTAGGAAATCTTACTTTCTGACTTTGGATACTATTAAATTAAATTAGCAAGTATGTTGTTTCTAACTTTACTCAAAGTTTTCTTGATGAATGTGTTTGACCTCAGACTAGAAACAAAAAGATTTCAAAAACTAAAACAATTTTACCTTTTGAACAGATAAATAAGAGTCCCCAGACTCTGATAGTAGCAGTTTATCATCTCATGGGGAAAATATTTTAAAGTATTTTCTTCCCCTTTTCACTGCTTTTCTGCAAATCTCTCTGTATGGCTATAGTTATATTTTGACCACAAAGCAACTGATTAATTAATTCAAAATGGTCCCAAGTCAACTGTGTGCATAGATGAATGTCTTTACAAAATTATAGTACATCTCAGCTGCCTCTCACTGATACATATTAAGAAGCAATTGGTAGCTTTCTAATTTCTAAGAGATGGCAGGATCAACATAGTTTATCTATACTCACAAAAAGATCTTGGCACATTTCTTTAAATCCCCAAAACCAAAAAAAAAAGAGTAATCATAAACATCTATTTTTTCTCTGTTTCAACAAACAACTATTTTTGATGTGCTAACAGTCCTAAAGAAATCAATAAATAAATGAAATTGGGAGCAAGATTGACTAAATTTAGGCCTTAACTCCTTTGCTAGGAGTCAGCTGCTGAACATTTATGTTTTCTGTAGAATAAGCCAAAATCTGATGTTAAAGTCATAAAAGAAAACATGAATTTTTTTTCAGAAAAAAGTGCTGATAAATCTTTTATATCTGCACTAACTTTTAGGAAATGTCTCAAATGATGTTGGGTATCATCAGTAAAATTCAAAAAGCTCCTAATTTTCTTCTTGTGATTTTCTATATGTTTTCCCCATAACTATTGCTTTACAGAATAAATCTAATCTGGGGGGTAGAACCCTGTACAATGTATTAAGGAAATGTGGATGGAATTTATGTTCTTTAGGCATTACTAAAAATATCTCTGTGTTAGGAATTCCTCTTTTATCAAGCACCTTGGGGGCCAGTTTCTCCTCCTATGCACAACCATGTAGCTCTGTGGGAAAGAGGCTCACCTCATTATATCTAAAATCTGCTGTTGTGACATATCTGGAAATCTGAACAAAACGTACTTGCTATATTAAGAGATAAATGGCAACCTTTCTCCTTGAAATGGAGAATATTTGTCTATGATAAATAAATTCAAATATATTTTGAAGGAAATTAAGTAGTCACACAGGAAACATTTATTTGCGCTATTGTGGAGAAGAAAGGAAATAATTTCAAAATACCAGTATTCAACAAGAGAAAGGAGGGAGGGGTAACAATTCATCATCCAGAGGATCATTCTAGGAATGACTTCTCTGTACAGGGCAGGTTATGGCCAGAAATTAAGTGAAAAGGAAATTTGAGTTTTATCTGATCAAATAAGATAGAAATCTATTAGTACAGGAAGCTAACAGTCTTTGAAGTTTATCAATTCTGAATTACCAGAAATTAATTCCATGCTTCATAACAGCAAAAGTGAATTAGAAAATTATACAGATCAGGAAAGAATTGTCTCTAGCTAAGCAGAAACAGACCAACAAAATATGACACATAGAATTGAGTTTTCACCCTAAGTATGAAATTAGAAAAGGCACAGAATTTTTTCTGCCATTAAAACCTTTTTTAATCCATATATGGAATTTCCCTATGGCCTTTACAACAAGGTTTGTGGATGTAGGTATCATTTACAGGACTCAATCATCTTATGTTTAATAAAAATAAATAAAAAAGAGATAAAAAGGAACTAAAGAACTTTAATAAATAACCTATTTTCTAGGGAAGGATTTTAATTCTAAAAAGAAAATGCATAAAAACTTGCAACACTTACTTTCCAAATTGAAGGATTTTGTTATTGTCAAATGCTTAAAATGAACAAATCTGTGTATAAAATTTGGACCATGTAGTCAGGGAGTTTATCTTTATTAGACTAGTATTTCTACTACTTTATTAGATCAGTATATTCAAAGTCATTTCTTATTTGTCCATTTCACTGGAGAGATCTTAGTGGAAATCTAAATGTCTTCAAATTTGATCAAGTTGTTTTATAAACAAATACTGGTTGCTGTTTCTTTTTTTCCTATATTGTGAAGTCAAAAGCCTCAACTGTGTTTCTTTTCTTTTACAATTCCTTATGGTTTTTAATTGGTGATGTTACAGTAAACTTTGTTCTAGATTTTTAAGATGTAGAAGAAAAACATAAAAGAAAATTATTCATCCAAGCTAAAATCTATTATACCTACATCATTTTGTCAAGAAATACAGACTGAAAGTAGAAACTTATTCTTGGTAGGATTTCTGGACATGATTAGAATTAAATATCACAGTACTCAATCATAAAAGTCAGATTACTATGTATAATACAGAGCCATGTTTCCTAAACTCATTTTGGCAACTTAATACCTTGGGACTTGACGTATTTACAGAACACATTAGTGCAGGTTGGGTGATCTAGAGTTATGGGAAGCCCCTGGAATAAAGAGGGTTCATGGAGCAAAAATGTACAAAGTCTACTTTCCCATTGGGGAAATCGTCACCTGTCTCCAGAGCCGGAATAGTGTCACCTACTGGGTTGTAGTTGTCTTCTAGCACAATGGACTTGCAGGTCTATAAAAGTAACTCTTCTGGCATTAGAATGGACCTCTTGTGCTCCCCTCCCTGCTGCCCTTCTTTCTGTTTCGTGGGGCAGGGACTCGTTATTGCCCATTCTTCTAATTCTCATATTCTTGGGATATCAGCTCTCCCACCCGTCCTGCCTCTTGGCAACACCCTTCGCGTCTGACTTTAAAAACCAACCCAACAGTAACTTCTGTGGATACACTCATCATTGTGTTACTCCAAGTGTCTCCTGTTATTGCTGGGCTTGGAGCCTTTTTTAAGATCACTACTTTAAACAATTCCACCTCTTCCCTCCAATATTGGGGCAAAGGTGAGCCTGTTCCCTTATTTCCAGCCAATTATTTCTAGCATAAAATGTTCTGACAGAATCTGTTATTCTCTCATTAGTTCGTTTTCTGAAACACCAGAGTTCCAGAGTACAGTTTCAGAAATCCTGTAATTGTCCTAGTCCCAAGACAATCTACTCTCAGGGTTCTATAAACTCTGACTTGATATGAATCATAGGCTCAGAAAATAAAGACTCAGCAACTATGGACCACCAAGGATCTGTATCCTGACCCAGGAATGCCATTGAAAAGAAAGGCTCAGATGATGTTCCCAAGGACACAGCTGCCATTGAAACTGACAAAAAGTCATCATTACCTGATCCCTTTGGGTGCAATCTTTGCCTAAGACTTTCCCCAGGTACACACACAACATAGGGAAATATAGGCTCATCGGGAAAGTTACCCAGATAACCAGACTTCCCAGAGCCACACCATTATACCAAAAAAATATTCGCCTGACTTTTGTTTGCCTTACTTCTAAAGTACACATTTGTACTACCACAGTATAATGAATGGGTCAAGATTACACAATAGCCCTGAGTACTAGACCCTTTCTGCTTTTATCTGCTGCATAAAGATAGCTTCAGGAGGAGAGAGTGTGATGCCATTGTCAGTACTACAGACAGCATCTACTGCCTTCCTGGTCTCTGTTCCTGAAAAAATATTTCATTTTGCCTCAAGAATCTCACAATGTGAGACTGAAAGACATCAAAAGCTGTATCTACCAATATTCATAAGAATTATGTTGCCAATTTTGGAAAAAATTTTTAAACTAGATTGAACATTAGTTTTATCTGGCTAAGGGTGACAATGTGCTTGTTTTTTTTAGATAGCATTTCTGTATTGTGTGTGTGTATATATCACATATGTGTATTGTGTATATATACATATATCCATATATAATATATATCTGTGTCAGTTTCCTCATCTACAAAAATCAGAGACCTGGATTACATGGGACTACATGACTAAGACCCCTTCTCCAAATCTATGATCCAACAGATGGTTTACTACCACCTAAAATAAAATATAATAATAGCTGGTACTAATATACTGTTTTAAGTTTTATATGATTGATCTGATAATGGAAGAACATAATAAATGGACACATCCTACAGACAATTCCAAAAGAGGAATTCCAAAAATATTTTGAACAATAGTACTAACATGGTTTGAATAACTATCTTGAGACCCATCCCCAAGGTGATTACTTCAAAGTACAGCACTGTTATAGACGTAGAAGTTTCATTATATTGGTTAAAAAATCTGGCTCCTCACTTTATAATAATACCTCACATGATGGCCTGAAAACATTACGTTCTAAATGAATTATTTCAAAATCGCTAGCATTTACATAGTACATCGAGGTTTGCACAGCTCTTTACAAATATCTCATTTGATCTTCACAACAATCCTGCGAGGTAGGTGCTACTATTATCACCACTTTACAAATGAGAAAACAGACTGAGAGAGATTAAGCAACTTGGCTATGGTCACATAGGTTTAAAAAAAATGTGTCTGAGATGGGTTCTTCTCAACTTAAGACACAATGCTACTACACTGCACTGTCCAACTGCTTCAGTTGAAGCAAAACTTGTTCCTGATAACTTCTGTGGTTCTAGAGATTCTTTCTCACACACACACACACACACACACACACACACACACACACTGAGAGAGAGAGAGAGAGAGAGAGAGAGATCATGGAGCAAAAATGTACAAAGAAGTCTACTTTCACATTGGGGAAATTGTCACCTGTATCCAGTGTAACCCAGAATACTACTGGGTTGTAGTTGTCTTCTAGCACAATGGACTTGCAGGTCTATAAGGAGTAACTCTTCTGAGATTAAGGAGAGAGGTTTAGTGGCATATGAAAAGCAAGTATTTATTTTAAGGCTTGATTTGCAAAAGTTTCATGGTTGGAATAAAGTAGGGAGAGAGAAAGTGACAGACAGACACACACACACACAGAGAATCTAGACCAATTTAATCAAGCTTATTAGTGACATTTATATTTTCACTGATATGTCTCTTTTCTGGTTCCAAACATATGGCCATTTTAAGGTATTTTATTCAGTAACTCATGTGTCCTTTTCTGAGTATGTTTTAATGATCTCTAATCCTTTTGACTTCTTAACCTGTCCCTCCTCCTGTCACTCTCATACAAATTCTGAGGACAGATAAGTAGAAACATATATGTAGAGAGAATGAAATAATTTCTTCAGTGGCAATGTCAATCAACTAAATTTAGAGAGATTGGGAGTTCACCACACAAAGAGAGACACAAAATAAAACCAGATTAAGAGAAATAGCACAATCTCCTCTTTTGCACACAGTGCCCACAACAAACAGGTGAATTTAATAATTAATGAAATGTGTTTATTTCAAGTAAAATTATATTCTCTAAATCACAAATAGCAATAGAAATGTCATCACCAATCACAGTCGCAATGATGAATCATGATCTCAAAACTGTATGTTATTCTCAGGAAAGCATTGATATGTTTTTTCTGTACTATGACAGAATGTGTCAATGTTATAAATTCACATAAACATTACAATATTAATCTAATACAGATTACACATTTTTGGATGATGGTTAAGAAGAGGCATGAATGAAATGTTTTTTTAAAGAAGAATCAGGAAGATGAAACAAATTACATACATTCTGTGATTCCCTTGGTAGGAATCACAAAGTTAGAGTGGCTGATTTAAAGTGGTTCAGTGCTACTTTTTAATCTGGAGTAGATAGCACCTGGGCATACAGCCAGGTGATATGATAACATTCAACTGTTGGCCAGCTCTGGAAACATATTAGGTGCTCTTTTTTCAAAGACGTAGTTTCTAGTCTTCTGCATGTATGTGTATGTGTGAATGTGTGTGTGTGTGTATATATATATATATATATATATGTTATATATATAAAATGTATGTATACTCACACACAGATAATTTTACAAGTTTTTTTTCCTAAAAAAGTAAAAGTTGTATGTTGAAAACTTTTTTATCACAAAAACAGTTTTATCACAAAAATATTATTGATTGTCAAAGAACACAAGAAACCTAATTTTCTAAATAGGTTAGGTAGGATCCTGTGTACACCCAGGACTACCTTCAGGGCTCCTCGACTATTCCACTGTTGCTGGCTAAGCCAAGGTGACTGTTTAGACAGTAGTAGTACAGTCATTCCTTCTATATCACAGGGAGTCAGGGACACAATGTCTCTCCCTACCCCATATCCCCATGATCTGGAAAATCCACATAAAATTTTTTTGGCCCTCACTTTCTACCAGAGAAGAAGTCTGAGTTTTTTCTTTTTCTTTTATGGGGTATTTACATTACCTTATTTTAAAATCTGGGTTAAATATTTGGTCAGAGACTCTGTATCACTTGCTCACCTTTGCATGTTGTCTGTAGCTTCTGCAATCCGCCCCCCCCCCCACCAAATTCCCATTTAACTGGTGATGTATCAAATGTAAATGAGGAAAGTCACTATGTGGAATGGATAAATGCCCTCCAACTTTAGCCAAAGAAAATTGTTAAATACAAAGCTATAATATTATAGAGGATGTTTGTCGATGTTTTTCTTCATCTCACAGAATGTCACAATTCCAAGGGACATTAGAGATCTTTGATCTAATCCTTTCATTTCACATATGAGGAAAGTAACTAATAAAGTTATTGATAAAGTTACTGATAATTATTATTTTTTTTGCCTTTTGGGGTTAAGTAACTTGCCCAAGGTTACACTGCCAGTATTTTTGTGTGGGTGTTAAGTGTCGGAGGCCGGAACGGGTCCTCCTGACTCCGGGGCCAGTGCTTTACTCACTGTGCCACCTAGCCACCCCAATTTTTCAAAAGTTTAAATCATGTTTAAGTACCTCTTTCTAGAAGGCAGGAAAGTGTGTAATACATTTAAAGAGTTTTTGTTGAAATATTTAAAATGTGCTGTTGTTTTCAATTTTGGCTCCCAAAGGATCTCACTTAGCTAGAAAATTCATTTATGTGAAGTACTTTCCTCAAGGAAGCCAAATAAGTGAGATGTTATTATATATCTATCTCTATGTGTGTATACATATATAAACACACATATTTACCCTACTAGGCAAATTCTCACACCAAAATATCTCTGAGAAAGAAAGCATAGAAAAGATTTCCCCCCCTACTCATCCTTTAACAGTAATTTGCTTTTCTACCTCTCCACTTTGCAAAAGTTTTCCAAACTATGCCTGGAGAATATAAAGTAATGGTAAAAATTATTTGGTATTCTGAAATAGGAATCCAGCATTTCAGAACAGGCCACAGTCTGGTTCAGATCTTCCTCAGCTCCTACCCAGGTAGCTGAACTCATGCCTTCTAATTGGTTTTCTGTCTGGCCAGGGCACTCCTCCATTTAAGAAACTCTAGCAACTCTACTTTCCTCTCAGATAAAATATGTATTTCTGTGTTTGACTTTTAAAGTTCACAATTTGACTCTAGTCTTGCATTCCAGAATCATTGCACATTGCTCTCCTTCTTGATGGCTATACTTCTCCCAATCTGGCCTACCTACTCTAGAAAACATTCCATTTCCTATATCAGTACCTTTGCAAAGTTGTACCCAATGTATGAAATGTACTTCCTACTCTCGTGTCTAGTAGGAACTTCAACTTCATTCAAAGCCCAGGTTAAATGCTGCCTTCTATAGAAGTTCTATCTTAATCACCCCAGTCAATAGTGCTACCTTCCAAATAACTTTGTATCTATTCTGTATCACTTGAAAAAAAACCTTTTCTATAGGAATACTTTTTTCTCTCAATAAAATGTAATCTCTTTGAAGGCAGGCACTCTTTTTTGTACTAGTATGAAAACTGTTAAGAGCTTTTTTTTCAATAAATTAACATCTATGCTTCTTAATTTCAGTTTATTATATGCTTAAGACTTATGTTTTAAAAACTGATTTATTATTTTATTTATTTATTATTATATATTTATTTTATATTCATATATATTAAATTTATTATATTATTTGTTTTATTTAATAAAATAAAGCATTATTTAAAGTATTCTTTATTTAGATTTTTTAAAATGAATTCATTCTTATTTTAAATAAAATTAATGAGGAAGATAATTTGTATAGATGGCTATGAAAAGGAAGGTGACAGTTTTTTTTTTTAATAAAAAGAGGTTGCCATTAAATAAGATTTGGAAACTACTTTCTTTTGCTGAAGTTAGCAATTCTTCCACAATCCAGATGTGCAGCTGATGCATAGTAGTTATTATTGTGTCACATGAGCCTTGAGGAAATTAGAGAAACAACTGGGACATTTGTTCCATAATGTTTATAAGAAACACTGAAGAATGCTTGGCTACCCTAGACATAGCAGGAATGCCTTTTTTGTTGACATTTCTAAGACAGAAGAGCAACCCTGCAGCAGCATCATGCAGGAAGGGGAGCAGAAGGACAAAAGAAGATGGAAAAGGAAGGCTTCCTCTCCAGAAGTACTTCCTTTAAGAAAGTTGTACTCTTTTTTTTAAACACAAGAGCAGTTTTTCCCATTACAGTTCCATTGTCCTGCCATTCACAAATGAGGAACCTGGAAAAAAATCAACTAACAACAATAGAAGCAGCTAAGGTTAGGATGGCAATATATCCCTTAAAAAAAAATCATTTTGTCTCAGAGTATTAACAAACCCTTGGAGATAACAAATTGTTCCCAGGGCAGGACCAGGAAATAACGATGCCTTTCCCTTGGTACTGAAAACACTTGCAAGATCATTTTTAAAACTCATGGAATTGAAATAGAGGTTTCTGTTAGATAATTGTTTTGATAAATTAAGACAGCGTCGATGAAAAGACAAAATCTGGACTCGATTTCTTTTCATTCATTAGTGACCCTATGGCCAACTTAGAAATAAAGAAACAAAATCCACTACCATGCATGCATCTATCCATTTTCTTCCTTTCTCTTTCTTTATTCTTTCCTTCTTTCTTTTGCTTCCTTCTTTACTTTTCCTTTTTTCTTCCTTTCTTTTTTCCTTTACTCTTTCCTTCTTTTTCTTTTTCTTTCTCCCTCCTTCCTTCCTTTTTTGTTTCTTCTCACTTCCCTTCCTTCTCCTTTTTTCTTCTTTCTTTACCTCTTTCTTTTTCTCTCACTCTTTCCTTTCATTTCTACTTCTTTCTTAATTTTCCCCTTTCTGTCCTTTCTCTCTACTTGTTTCTCTTTCCCATCTGTATTCCCTTCTTTCTTTCTTTTTCTTCCTTTTTTCCTTTCATTTTCCTTCTTTCTTTCATTTTCTTTCTGTCTTTCACTTTCTCTCTCTGCCTCTTTTCCTTTGAAACTTTTTTCTTTCTTTCCTCCCATCTTTCTTTTTTCTTCCCTCTCTTTTTGTCTCTTTTTTCTTCCTTTCTTTTTCTTTCTCTTTCTTTTGCTGCCTCTTTTTTTTCTTTCTTGCTTGTTTACTTTCTTTTTTTTCCAGACCTGTGATTTTGCTGATATAAAGGTTTCTGGGAAGAAAACTCCTCCCCAAATACAGGTAGCACCTGCTCTGAAACTTATATTAATCAAGAGTTCCCTGGGCTACTTAGAAGTTGAGTGACTTGCCCAGGGTCACAGAGCCAGTACAAATTTGAGGCAGGATTGGGTCTTCCTAATGCTACAGTCATTCTCTATCTACTTTACAATGCTTCCCTTCAGCATTTCTATTATTCATTTTAAAATTAGCTTCAAGTGATGGCCTCACTTCCCTTTATTTTCTTCTACTTAACATCTAAGAACCCTGAGTACATTGGAAGAAAATCTGGACGAGCAGTCCTGAGGCCTGGGTTTGAGTCCCAGAGCTACCAATAAGCAGTCTCCTGACCTTGGGCATATCACATAAGCTCTCTTGCCTACTCTCCTCACTTGCAAATGAAAGTTAAATAAGATTATATCTCAAGTCTTTTCTAATTTTAATAATTTAATACTAAATAAGTACATGGAGAACATGAAATCTAGTAAGATACATACAATAAGATACCCATAAAATATGTGTTATATTGCAAATAAATATAATAAATGTCCCCAAATAAAAATAAGATGATTCTTCCCAACATAAATATGGTACATTATGAGTCATTTAAAAGTAATGGAACTCAGGGCGGCTAGGTAGCACAGTAAGTAGAGCACCAGCCCTGGAGTCAGGAGAACCTGAGTTCAAATACAGTCTCAGACACTTAAGACATACTAGCTGTGTGACCTTGGGCAAGTCACTTAACCCCAATTTCCCTGCCCTCCCCCCTCAAAAAAATAAAAATTAAAAAAAATAAAAGTAATGTTAAAAAGCCTTTAGTACTATACCTATGTGTCTGTATAATACATAAATAAATGTGACACAGGGTAAATTGGGATATGTCTCATAAAGAAGTACAAATAATGTGTTGTAGAATTTCATAGCAGAGAGTTATCCAATGCAGATTCCAGGTTGACTATGGATTCCCTGTGCATGATGATATGCTAATTATATTCAGCCCACAACACTGCATAGCTTCCTGGAAGAGATTTGTAATCACTCCAAAGAATCTGGCTTGTCCAACCACACAGAAAAGACTAAATAAATGAAGAATGTCTACTGCCCATATTTCAAGATGCATTTGGATGAACATCCTATAAAGCTTGTTGATATGGGACAGACAGTCCAAACAGACAAGCTGGGCCCTGAACTTAGCAGGGAAAGAAGAGCAAGCTCACTTACTTTTGGGAAATTGCAGAGCTCCTTTATTGTTACTAAATTTGAAGAAGTGTGGACAGATGATCTTTTATTTGATTTTATCTTGTCACATATGCTTACGGCAAAACTCCTCTCTAACCTCTGAGAGACCCGTATCAGAGGAAGGAAATAGACTTTATCCTGAAAGGCCCTCAATTGGAGATAAAATCAATCAATCAATCAAAATTTATTAAGTACCTACTATGTGCCAGACATTGTGCTAAGCAGTAGGATTACAAAAAAAAAAAAGAGGTAAAAGACAGTCTCTACCCTCAAGGAGCTCACAATTTAATAGGGGAGATGACAAACAAAGAAATATAGACAAGCTGCATACAGGATAAATAGGAAATAATTAACTAAAGGAAGGCACTAAAGTTTAAGAGAGATTGCAAAAGAGTTCCTACAGAGGGTAGGATGTCAATAGGGACTTAAAAGAAGCCAGAGAAGCCAGTAGACAGAGGTGAGAAAGGAGAGCATTCAAGGAATGGGGGGCAGCCAGAGAAAAAGCCCAGAAACAAAAAGAGGGAGTGTCTTGTTCATGGAACAGCAAGAAGGCTGGTGTCACTGGATCAAAAGAGTACATGGTAGGGAGTAAAGTGTAAGAAGACTAGTAAAGGATGAAGGCACTATGTTACAAAGATCTTTGAATGCCAAAAAGAAGATTTTATATTTGATCCTGGAGGTGATATGGTGCTACTGGAGTTTATTGATTATATTTGGGGGAAAACATGGTTGGACTTGAATTTTAGGAAAATAACTTTAGTGGCTGAATGGAGAATGGATTGGAGTGGGAAGAGATCTAAGGCTGGCAGACTTACTAGTAGGCTGTTGTAGTAGTCCAGGAATAAGGTGAAGAGGGCCTGAACCAGACTTGCAGCAATATCAGAGGAGAGAAGGGTAGGGCATACTGGAGGGATGTTTCAGTGGTGAAATTGATAGATTCTGGTGACAGTTTGGGGAGGAGCTTTTGGAGATAGTGAGGAATCAAGGATAACTTCCAGGCTGTGAGGCTGAGGGACTTGAAGGATGGTGTTGTACACTACAATAATAAATAAATGGTACGGGTGAGGTGTAGGTGTTAGAGGGAAAGATCATGAGTTCCTTTTAGACTTACATTGTTCATTGAATATCCAGTTCAAAAAGTCTAAAAGGCAGTTGGAGATGTGAGATTGGAGGTCAGCAGAGAAGTTAGGACAGGATAGATTACTTCTTAAGCAATCATCACCTAAAATGGTAATTAAATCCATAAGAGCTAATGGGATCACCAAATGAAGTAATATAGAGGAAAAGGAGAAGACTACCCAGGATGGAGCCCTGTGGGACACCTATGGTTAGAGGGCGTGATCTGGATGAGGATCCAGAAAAGGAGACTGGGAAGGAGTAGTCAGATAGGTAGGAGGAGAAGCAGAAAAGAATATTGTCTCAAAACTTTAAAGAGAATAGAGTATCAAGAGAGTAATCAACAACGTCAAAGGTTACAGAGAGGTGGAAGAGAATGAGGATTAAGAAAAAAAAACATTAGATCTGGCAACTAAGAGATCATGGCTAACTTTGTCCAGAGCAGTTTGGGGGAAATGATAAAGGTGGAAGCTGAATGGAAAGAGATTAAGAAAAGAGTGAGAGCACAGAAAATGGAGGTACCTATTGTAAATGGCCTTTGGGGGAGTTTAGCCACAAAGGGCAGGAAATATATAAGATGATAATTAACATAGGCCTAATATGGAAATATATTTTGCATGACTTCACATGCATAATTGATATGAAATTACTTGCCTTCTCAAGGAGGAAGAAAGGGCAGAAAGGAGGGAGAGGATTTGGAACTCAAAATTAAAAAACGAAATATGATTGTTTTAAGTTTTGTATGAAATTAGGAAACATTTGGCAAAACATTTTTTATTTATAAATTAAATATCTTATTTTCCAATTGTACATTAAATAATTTTAACTTTAATTCTAAAAATTTTTATTTCCAAATTCTCTCCCTCTCCTCTTCCTTGATTGAGAAGGTAAGCAATTTGCTATATGTTATACATAGATAGTCATGCAAATCATATTTCCATGTTAGTCATGTTATGAAACATACACACAGAAAATAAAAATAGTATGCTTCAATCTGCACTTAGACTCCATCAGTTCTTTCTCAAAAAGTACTTAGAGGGGCAGCCAGGTAGCACAGTGAGTAAGAGCACTGGCCCCAGTGTCGGGATGACCAGGGGATCGAATCCGGGCTCAGACACTTAGCACCCACCCAGAAACACCTGGCCGTGTAACCTTGAGCAAGTTACTTAACCCCAACTGCAAAAAAAAAGTGCTTAGAATTTTTCATCCTAAATCCTTAAAAATTATCTCAGTTCTTTGTATTACAGAGAGTATCTAAGTCATTCATTGTTGATCATTGTACAATATTGCTGGTAATGTTTACAATAATCTCCTGCTTCTGCTCACTTCACTTCGCATCAGTTCATGTAAATCTTTCCAGGTTTTTCTAAAAGCATCTTGTTCACCACTTCTTACAGCAAAATAGTATTCAATCACAACCATATACCACAAATTGTTCAGCCATTCCCCAATTGATAGGCATCCCACTGAATCTTCAAATCTGCAACTACAAAAAGAACTGCTATAAATATTTTTGTACATATACGTCTTTTTCTTTTCCCTTTTTAAAAATCTCTTTGGGATATAGACCTAATGGTGGTATTGCTGGATCAAAGGGTATGTATAGTTTTGTAGCCCTTTGGGCATAGTTCCAAATTGTTCTCCAGAATGGTTAGATTAGTTCACAACTCCACCAACAGTGCATTAGTGTCCCATTTTTTCCCCTCCAGCATTTTCCTTTTCTGTCATATATACCAATCTGATAGCTGTGAGGTGGAATTTCAGAGTTCTTTTGATTTTCATGTCTCTAATCAATAGTGATTTAGAGTATTTTTTTCACATAATTATGTGTAGCATTGATTGTTTCATCTGAAAACTGCCTTTTCATAACCTTTGACCCTTTATTAATTGGGCAGTGATTGTATTGTTATAAATTTTGCTTAGTTCTTTATATATTTGAGAAATGAGGTCTTTATCATGGACATTTGCTGTAAAATTCTGTCTCCAGTTTCCTGCTTTCCTTTTAATCTTGGCTACTTTGATTTTACTTATGCAAAAACTTTTAAATTTTCTGATGTTAAAATTATCCATTTTAAATCCCATACTTTCTATCTATTGTTTTGTCATAAATCCTTCTCTTTTCCATAGCTCTGACAGGTAATCTATTCCACACTCTTCTAATTTGCTTATGGTAACATCCTTTATGTCTAGATCATGCAGTCATTTTTGTGTCATCTTGGTATATGGCATGAGATGTTGGTCTATACCTAATTTCTACCAAATTGTTTTCCTTTTCTTTTTCCCCAGCAATTTTTGCCAAGTAATTAGTTCTCGTTCCCAAATCTGGGATCTTTGGATTTATCAAATACTAGATTACCATGTTCGTTACCTGATGTGTATTATGTATCCAAACTATTCCACTGATAGACCTCTCTATTTATTAGTCAGTTGCTGATTGTTTTGATGATTACTGCTTTGCAGCCAAATTTGAGATTTGGTACAGCTAGGTCACCTTCCTTCCCCTTTTTTTTTCATTAATTCCAATGATATTCTCAATCTTTTGTGCTTTGAAATAAATTTTGTTATTAGATTTTCTAGATCTATAAAATAATTTTGGCAGTTGTGTTGGTATAGTGCTGTATAAGTAAATTCCTTGTAAAAATATTTTTTTTAAAAGATGATAGCAGGAATGGAAAGCTCAAGCAAAGATTTTTTGAGCAAAAAAGGGACATGGGTAAGTTTGTGGACAGTAGGGAATGAGCCAGTAGACAGGAAGAAATTCAAAATTAGTGATACAGTGGGGATAAAAGAGGGGACGATCTGTTGAAGAAGACAGAAAGGAATGGGATCAATTGAGCAAGTAGGGGGGTTAACCTTGACAAGGAATAAGTCCATCTTTTCATATAAGACAGGACTTCACAGGGAGAAACTGTCAGAAGACTTATGAGTGACATGAGATTAGGAAAAGGAGACAAGATCATGGCAAATGGTCTCAGTTTTTTCAGTAAAATATGAGGTAGTTTCCAGATGAAAAGGTGGTAGAGAGGGAGCCATGGGAAATCTGAGGACGGCGGAAAAGGTCTGGAAGACTCCCTGTGGAGAAAGGAATAGTGAGTTGATGAGACAGATGGAGAATGCTTGCCTAATAGCAGTGAGGGCCTAGATGAGGCTGTGTACAAGGAGGCAGGAGACGTTTTACTTAGAGCATCTGATTACTTTAATCACCTTAAGCTTTGCTAGGCTGATAACATAACAGACCATTTTCTTTAAACTGGTATTTTAATTCAATGTAATGCCAATTTAACAGAAGATAGGAAGTTGTTTTTAATTTCGTAATAAATGCTAATTATAAGAAGTCGAAAGGAAAACTTAAAAGGTGTTTTCTTCCAGACTCTCTTTAATCTGATCCAAACCGAGCTCCATTTGGCTTCCATCACCTTACTCCTTGTAGTATGTCATCCTGAGACCATTCCCATCACTCTTGCCTTTAGACATAGTCCTTGAACATTCTGATGCGCTAGAACGATGATATCTTGCAGTGTGATAACCTGGGTACTGAAGCCTATAATATTCTCAAAATATAATGATGGAAATGGAAGTTTTTAAACTGGAGATGCTGTGATTGTATTTGCATTTTTAGGATCATAGATTTAGAGTTAAATGATACCCAATTAACTCATTTAAGAAAAAAAAACCTGATACCTAGAGAAGCTGTATAATTTGCCCCCAAGGTCTAAGAGTTAGTAACTCTCAGAACTGGGAATTGAACCCAGATCCTCTCACTCCAAATCTAGTACTTTTTTTCTACTTTGCCTTACACACTATACAGTGTTTGTAGGTTCTGATGAAACCACAAAGAAGACAACACATGATCCTAGTTATCCCATTATCTACCTGAAAGATTTCTTTCCTGAAAAATCCCAGTGGATATAGCACTGGCCTTGGAGAATCAGAAAGACTGGACTTCAAATCCAGCCTCAGACACTGACTAGCTGTACAACCCCGTACAAGTCCCTTAACCTCTGTCTGCCTCCGTTTCCCTATCTATAAAATGGGCAGAGTGATAGTACCTCCCTCCCAGGGTTTTTGGGAAGGTCAAATGAGATAACATTTGTCATGAATGCAAAGGCACACAGGGATTGGCACATAGTAGGAGCTTAATAAAGTCTTGCTTCCTTCCTTGCTTTTAAACTTTTTTTAAAAATGTCCTACTTTGCAAAGACTCCTTACAATTGCTATTCTTTTCAGGGCACTTTTTCATGAGTACAAATTCACTGAACGAGTGTTCTACTCTCACTATTTTCTACACAAAACTTGGAGAGTAGGCCTTTCATTTGCACCTCTTAAAATGCACTTCATGTTTATACGTACTTGTAGTTTCCCAGGCAGAATCATACCAAGAATGTCTCTGTGCCTCCCAGGACATTTGGTTTTAAAAGTTCTCAGAAACTATTTAAATCCCTAGCTCATCAACCCATCTCATATTTTAACCTGTGGAAAAATGTAGTCCCTGTGACTTCTCTCCTACTTCTCATTATTAATCTCCCAGGCATTTGTTCTACTCTCCTCAAGATCTTCCCTTTGATCCAGCCTAATTTTACAGGTTTTTTTTTTTTAATGATGAAGTAATACCTTATTATTCATTCCCCTGAAGCAAGGTGTACTAAGAATTCCTGATATTCCACGCAATATTTATTGAATTTAAATGACACACATATCTACTCAAGCCATCTTTTGAAATGTCCCAATTGGCAATTGCAGGTTTCATATTATTCCTTGTCAATGAATCAATCATTCAATGACTATAATAACTTCAACAGACCCATCAGGGCAAGTTAATAAATAGGAAGCAACAACATTGTTAACACACTTTTCAGATTCAATGCATTTTTAATTTTGTTCCCTAATTAACAATCACTTCACCCTGGATTAATGCACAAATTTTTCGGGGCAATATGTCAAATGAATAACTTGAGATAAGAGTTTTAAAGAATTGATCAATGGGGGCCACTAGGTGCCAAAGTGAATAGAGCACCAGCCCTGGAGTCAGGAGGACCTGAGTTCAAATCCGGCCTCAGACACTTAACACTTACTAGTTGTGTGGCCTTGGGCAAGTTTCTTAACCCCAATTTGGCCTGCCTTCCCCATTGCAAAAAAAAAAAAAGAATTAATCAATGAAAATCACTTATCAAGTGCTTACTATGAACCCAACACTGGCTTAAACATTAGGGATACTAATATGAAAGCAAAGTAGTTCATGCCCTCAAGGGCACTATAACAAAGGGAGACAACACATATATGAAAGTGATATCCAGGAAAGGAAGTTACAGCAATAGTGAGTTGAGTCATATAAATGGCACATCCTTTCTCTAAACAATTGCACTTAAGTCTTAATTTTGGTGCCTAGAGGAAGAGATGGAGAGGACCACAAAGACTCAGAGTGGATGGTGCCAGATAGATAAAGTGGAGAGGTTAAGATTAAGCTCACTTCCTCATCAACCAGATGCTTAACTCCAAGATAGGATTTCCACATCTAAGTGGATTAATTTCCCAGGGACTATGGGGAGATATTTATGTAGGTGAGGAGAAACAGAGTAGCATAACAGCAAACATCCTAGCATACCCAGGATGGCTGCTAGTACAGGTTCTTTGATCTACTTATCTAAAGGAAAGCAACTCAAAGAGGGTTAACAATCTTACTTTAATCAAACACATATATCATTTACTTAGTTCAGGGGAAAAAGTGAGCACCCTGAACTTCAGAGAAAATACAAAAATAAATTGCAAACAGACAAAAATACAGACAGAGAAAATAAGATAATTCAACAGATAAACAGACAGGGCTTTTAGTTGTCTGACCATTACATACATACATAGTTAGCAGAGAGGAAAGCACTAACATTTGGGTTTTCAAAGCTGGGGATTCAATGGTTACCCAGAGTCTCATCAGACCAAGTGAGGCCCATTAAGATCTTCAAATTCCCTTACCATTCCAAGCAGTAGCAAGGGCAAGAAGACTCAGATAGATAACTAGCTGGGATATAAAGCATGGCCTGGGACTGACTAGATTCAGTGAGCCAATTCAGTTTGAAACCAATAATTTGCCAAATAATATGCTCAGCACAGGCAGGAAATACAGTAGAACCCTGATAGATTATTTTTCTATTTCTTTCTAGCCTTCACACTGGTGTATTTTTGTTCAACCTGCTCTATACACTTTTAAACTTCAATCAATCAAAAAGATCATTATATAATTGGGCACTATAATGAAATTATTCACGGAATAAGAAATTGCAGGTGCTATTATGAGTTTTATAGAAATTAACTGAAAAATAAGATGACAATCCACTTTTTGTCACAGAAAACTTGGAGTACTTGGATTTTCTTTATTCTTTTATTTTCACTTTTCAAATGTTTAATTAACTTCTGATTTACATCATTCATTTCTGCCATATTTTGAGTTACAAATTTTCTCCCCATTTTTCCCCTACCCATCACCCCAAAATAATAGTCCCACAAGATATCCCTTGCTCCAATCTGCTCTCTCCCATATCCCTTTCAAATTTTCCAGTGGGACATGGTGGAGCTCTATGCCCCAGTGCCTGTATATCTTATTTCCCAATTACATGTAAAATAATATTTATAATAGCATATATATATATGCATATATATATAACATTTTATTTTAAAACTTTGAATTCCAGATTCATTCTTTTCCTCCCTTGTCACCCACCCTTACTGGGAAGATAAGCAGTTCAGTATATGTTGTACGTGTGTAGCTAATGCAAAACATTAACATAGTAGGTATATCCCGCCTCCCACTTGTTCTATTCTCTACTTGGATCCTGTACCTTTTCAAAAATGGGTGATTTCAACTTCCCTCCCCCCCCCAGCCTGCCTTCTCTTCCATCACTCCTCCTATCATCACCTTCCCCCCTACTCTCCTGTAGGATGAGATACCCTATTTAGTGTGTATTTCACTCCCTCCCCAAGGCAAATTCAATGAGAATAAGGTTGACCCATTCCCTTTTGCCTTCCTATTCTTCCCCTCCATTGTAACCATTTTCCCTTGCCTCTTCTATATGAGATAGTTTACCCCATTCTGTCTCTCCCATCTCCTCTCATTATATTCCTCTCTCACCTCTTAATTTCACCTTTTAAGTATCATCCCTTCCTATTAAATTGGTCCTGTGCCCTCTACCTATGTATACCTGTAAACATAAATACACACATTCACATATGTATTCATATGCCCATATACCCATATATATATATATGTATATATATATATATATATATATTCCCTTCAACTATTTTCATACTGAGAAAAGTTTCATAAGTTACAATTATTGTTTTTCCATGTAGCAATGTTAATAGTTCAACTTTGATAAGTTCCTTATGAGTTCTTTTCCCTGTTTACCTTCTCATGTTCTCTTGCTTTTTGTATCTGAATATCAAATTTTCTATTCAACTCTGGTTTTTTCAGCAAGAATGTTTTAAAGTACTTTATTCCACTGAATGACCATATTTTCCCCTGAAACATGATACTCAGTTTTAATGGGTAGGTGATTCTTGGTTTTAATCCCAGCTCCTTTGACCTCCTGAATATCACACTCCAAGCCCTTTAATCCCTCAGTGTAGAAGCTGCCAGAACCTGGGTTATACTGATTGTATTTCCACAGAATTCAAATTATTTCTTCCTGGCTGCTTGTAATATTCTCTCTTTGATCTGGGAATTTCACAACCTGGCTATAATATTCCTAGGAGTTTTCTTTTGGGGATCTTTTTCAGGAGGTGATCGGTGGATTCTTTCAACCTCTATTTTGCCCTCTGGTTCTAAAACATCAGGGCAGTTTTCCTTGAGGATTTCTTGGAGAATGATTTCTAGGTTCTTTCTTTGATCATGGCTTTCAGGTAGTCCAATAATTTTAAAATTATCTCTCCTGGATCTGTTTTCCAGGTCAGTGGTTTTTCCAATGAGATATTCCATGATGCTTTCTATTCTTTTATTTGTTTGGATCTGTTTAACAGCATCTTGATTTCTCATAAAGTCATTAGCTTCCATTTGCTCCAATCTAATTCTGAAGCAATGATTCTCCTCAGTGAGCTTTTGAGATTCTTTTTCCATCTGGCAAATTTGGCTTTTGAAGGCATTCTTCTCCTCATTGCCTTTTTGAGCCTCTTTTGCCATTTGAGTTAGTCTATTTTTTAAGGTGTGATTTTCCTCAGTCAGGCTGTTGACTCTCAGTTCTTAATTTTCTTGCATCATTCTCATTTCTCTTCCCAGTGTTTCCTCCATTTCTCTTATCTGCTTCTTAAGGTCCTCTATGGCCTGTAACCAGCTCGTATTTTCCTTTGAATCTATTGGTACAGGAGTTCTGACTTCACTGTTCCATGCTTTGATCCTTTTTGTCCCCAAAATAGCAGTCTAATGTTGGGTTCTTCTGTTTGCTTTGTTTCCTTTGCCTGGTCATATTGCCACTCAATTACTTGACTTCTGGGCTTTTTGCCACAGTAGGACTCTGCTACCAGACAGGGGAGCTTCATACAAAATGCTGGGGCTTAATCAGCTGCCAGAGGTATTAGTTGGGTGCCCTCTCTGAGGCCTCCACATGCTCTGGCAAGCTGGAGACACACCCCAGGACCTCCACCCTAGACTGCAATCCAGATCCAAGTAGGTTAAAGGAAGAGTGATTACCCCTCAGACTGGTCACTTGGTCCCCCTACAGTCTGCAGGCCAGGAGCTGAAGCCACCACATGGCAGGGGCTGTGGCACAGCCCTCAGTAGCTTCTTGCCCTGGGGGCAAAAGCCAACACACTCCCAACTACTGGGTCCCAAATTCCACTGTGCACTGACCTCTCACTTTGTCCTTAGTATCTATGTGTTGATAATTCTGGACTGCCATAGCTGCTGGTAATCTGGAGTCCCTCCAGCCAGTGGCTGGTCAGGCCCACCCTGGTGCTAAAACCTCAGTTTGGGGCTTGGCTTGGCTCCCAGAGCCCTATTCTGGCCGATTCCTGCCAGCCTGCCGGGCTGTCCTCACTGGGAGGTTAGCTTCTCTGTGTCATTTTGTGGGTTCTGCAGCTCCAAAGTTTGTTCAGAGTCCCCTTTTACATGAATTGGGAAAGGTGGAAGCCAGAGCCGTGGGGAGGATCTGCTTCTACTCTGCCATTTTGACTCTCGTACTTGGATTTTCTTGACAAGATTCAAAGCCTTTACTTATTTTAAGTCATATTTCACTTTGTTTTCCTTTTCTTCCTTTCATTTTCCTTCATTTGGAATGTTCTATATGTAATCCACTTACCAAAGCAAATCCCCAGCTAAAGCACATGCTTTCCTCACCTCTGCTTTGTAGAATCCTTCTCTTCCCTCAAGATATAATTCAGGTACCACTTGTAGATGAAGTCTTTCCTGATTCCCCCAACTGCTAGTGCCCTTCTCATATCTTCTGTCCCAAACTACCTTGTACTTAACTACTTTGTATTTATTTTTAATATAATTTATAGGACATAGCATACAATTATATAATTATTTTCTTTCCCATTAGAATGTAGTCTGTTTGTGAGTAGGGACTGTTTTATTCTTTATATTTATATTCCCAGCATCTGGCATATAGTGAGCACTGAAAAAATGCTTATGAATTTATTTATGATTTATAATCTTGCATAATTATTTGAGATACTAAGAGTTTAAATGGGGGTGGATAGGTGATGCAGTGAATAGAGCACAGGCCCTGGAGCCAGGGGGACTTGGGTTTGGATCCAGCCTCAGACACTTAACACAAAAAATAGCCATGTGATCTTGGGCAAGTCACTTAACCCCACTTGCCCTCCAAAAAGCAAAAGAAAAAAGTTTGAATGACTCTCCCACTGTGGTACAACTAGTATACCTCAGTGGCAAGAAGGGAGACCAAAGTCATCCCTCTAACCACTATACCATATTGTCTTTCAAGCTATATTTATGCAGAATTTTTAAAGGGTTTGTTTCCAGTGGTGGTATCATTTTTTATAAAATATCACTTAAAAGATAATTATCTTTTTCTAAAAGATCTAAAATGCATAAATCTAAATGCATAATAAAGCATAATAATACATGCATAAAGAATCTAAATGCATAAATTTAATTTATATAGTTTGGCAGAAATTGGATTTAGACCAGCATCTGGTACCCACACCAAAATAAGCTCAAAGTTTATTAACAACATGTACATTAAAGTTCAGCATTTAAAAACTAGAATAGAACTAGATCAAGTACCTTTCAAAGCAGTGGCTAGGAGAAGAATTATTTACCAAACAAAGGATTGAGGAAATTATAAAAGATAAAAAGATAAATTCCATTATATGAAATTAAAAAGCTTTTGCATGATCAAAATTAGAATAACTAATACAAGAAAGGAAGCAACTGACTAGGGGAAAAAATTTGTATCAAATATCTCTGTGAAGGGTCTGATATCTAAGATTTTTAGGGAACTTACATGATTTTCTAATATAAAAAGCCATTCCAAAATGACTAAGTAGTCAGATAGAAACTGACACTTTCATGACAATTTCAAACTACTAACGATTTGGAAGAATTTCTATAAATAATTTAAAGATGAATAAAATCAAAACAACTCTTTGGTTTTACCTCATAGCCATTAAGTTGGGGAAAATTATAAAAGTACAGAATAATTCTTGGAGAGGCTATAGAAAGACAAACATGTTAATACATTGTTGATGGAATTATGAATTTCTCTAACTATTCTAGAAAGTAGTGTAATATTTTGCTAAGAAAGTGACTAAAGTGCCCTTACCCTTTGATCCAGGGATCCATGGATGTCAAAAACAGAAAAGAAAAAAAAATTAGTCATAACATCATTTGTAATAGCAAAAAAGGAAGCAGAGAAGGTTACTATCAATTGTGGAATGATTAAACAAATTTTGGCATATGATTGTGATGAATGCCACAAAAGACAGGATGTAAGTAAAACAGGGAGGAATTGAAAAACTTATATGATCAAAATGATATAAACAGAACCAGGAAAACAATATGCATGATGATTCCAAAAATAAAAGTGAAAAAAATAATAATATCAAATTTCAAACCTATTAAATTATAGTAACCAAGTTTGACACTGGAAAAGAGAAATGAGAATGAGCCTCTTTACTTTCTTTTCAGAGGTGAATGACTATGGATTGGAATACTACATATACTGTCACATTTGCTTGAGTCTTTGTTATAAGAAATGGCTCTCTAATTAGAAATGGATAAATTCAGAAAGGAAAATAATATGAAAGCACATGAATACATTTAAATAGCATTTTAGTCATAATTTATAAAACCTATTAAATCTACTACTTTTTTGAACAAACATATTAGGCCCTACTAGCACATTGTACATGCCACTAAAACTAAGACACTAATTCCTAAAAAGTGTTGTAAATTTGCCTTAGTCTGTATCTGGAGCAAAGTAGATTACAAATAGAACCCCAACATTCCAACTGATTTTACACAAGTCAAACACAGAAATCTTTGCAATTGCAAACATGATGTGCCATATTTATTTACTTTCCCAGATAGGCATGGGCTTCTGGTGTCTGGTAGAAGGCAACTGACCCAGAAGAAAAAAATTTCTGACTGCTCAGTTACACTTTGAAGTTACTGTTAAAATGTCCAGAGCAAATATTCCACATTTTTTATAACATGTGATGTACATTATGTACAGCAAATGTGCTGGGTGAAAACAAAGTCAGATTCGGGAAATGCATGAAGAGCTTTCCTAGAAATGAATATATTATTCTACAAAATATAATGAAAATTGGTGGAGTGGGAGAAGGGAAAAATAAATGCCTTTGAGACTGGGATAAGGTATACCCCATGACTTTCCTTGTGAGCAGGAGTCTCAAAGCAGACTGCAGGAGACATTAGAGAGGTTTACAGTAGCACCCCAGTGTGATAAAAATGAGATACAATGCATAATTGTCAACAGTTTCTTCAATTCATCTTAGGCCCAGGCTACCATGCAGAACATATTACCTCAGGCTCCATAAGGTCATGAGGGAGGTAACTGACTGTTGGGATGAGTAAATAGACCTTATTATATAGAACCCTTGTCACTGTAACAACCCACTGGAAAAAAAAATGGAATTCTATTTTGCTCAGCTGCTGTACTTAACTTCATGAGAAGGATGAATGGTCTTTGAAAACATTAATCCTGAGACTTCCAATTGGACTTCTGAGTTTATCATTCACCCATGGATTTAGCTATGGGATTAACTTTAAGATTAAAGGTCTTTTTTTCCCTATCCAAAACTACTTTAAAGAATTAGAAAATGCTCTAGTAAAATTAGAAAACTTGAACATAATTATAAAACTTGAACAAAATTAGAAAACTTGAACATAATTCTTTAAAAGAATCTAATGAGATTCTGAGGATTTGCTGATTTAAAACAACAACTAGCATCTATTCTAGAATCTCTAAAGATGTTAGAACTTGGCTAGATTAGAAATCAAAGCACTATTCCCAAAGAGACCCATTGTGTTCCAACAAGTAAACTTAATACTGATACACTGTCTACTATATTTGGGGTTCTTAACTGTTTTGTATGTATCATCGAGTGCTTTGACAATTCAGTGATGTCCATGGACCATTTCTACAAACCACGTTTTTGTATAATGGAAGGAAATGATGAATTTTAGTTAAAGGCTGTTGGAAACCAAGATGTAATATTTTTCCCATCTAAATTCACAGATCCTCTGAAATATGGTGTTCACAGACTCCAGATCAAGAATGCTTACTCTACACCATACTTGTCACTTTGGAAAAGTTTTGAGACTATGCCATATACCTAAGTTTATTCAATGGTACAAGGAAACACTAATATGTCATCCTACAACCCCATTCTCAACCAATTCAAGATGGTTTCATTAGCAGTACATTGTGCTTTGAGGTAAGGATCAGTGTAGTTTAATGGATTACAGTGCAAGTTCAGAAATTCAAAGGTCCAAGTTCAATTCTTGTTTCTGCTACTTACTAGCTGGTTGACTTCTCTGTGACTCAGGCAGCTCCTGTGGATTTATCTACTATGTCACAGATAAATTGGGTGAGATACTTTTCCTGCATTAATGAAATCATCTATCTATGTATTTGGAGTTAAAGGCAAGACCACTAATCCAATATTTGGGAAGTCTTTTCTCATGCCTTAAATATGCGGTTAATCTAAGCTACTGGATTTAAGTTGTCCATTACTGTTTACATTTTTAGATTCATAGTTTCTTTTCTTTATTGTCCAGATAGCCTATATTAGAGTATTTTCACTATTGCCTTATAAGTATTATTTGTAAGTAATTTTGTGTACATGTATGTATACATATACACACACACACACATATATATATATTAGCTCCCCATTAGATCTTCAAAATTAATAATTATGTCCCCTCACAGAACTTAGGGTAGCTAGATGGATAGAGTGCTAGACTGGAATCAGGAAGACCTGAGTTAAAATCTGACCTCAGATACTTACTAGCTATGTGACCCTGGACAAGTCACTTAACCCTGTTTGCCTAGTTTCTTCATCTGTACAATAAGCTAGAGAAGGAAATGGCAAACCACTTCAATATCTCTGCCAAGAAAACCCCAAAAGGGGTCACAAAGAGTTAGACACAACCAAAAAAAAATGACTAAACACAGCACTTAGAAAAATACTATATATGCAAAAGAAATTCAAGATTTCTTATAGATATGACTAAAGGGGAAGGTTTCTATTAATGGCTTATTCTATTTTCTATAATTCTATAATAGTTTGTTTGAGTTTTGGATAATAGCTTTAGAACAGGAAGGGATGTTGGAAGTCATATATTCCATTCACATTTATTTTACCAAGAAGAAAACTGATAAGTGCTTAGCCCAAATTCCTAGAGGCAATAAGAGAACCAGGATTTGAATCCAGGTTCTCTAAGTCAAAATCTACTGTTCTTTCTATTGTGCCATACTGCTTTATTAAATCTTAGGCAAGGAAAGCTATTTCACATTCTAATACCGTTATAAAACTATTGTTGGTAAATGTCCTTTCCAGAGAATTTTTTAAAGCATCTTGGACAGGATCTGTGACATTTTAAAAAAATAGTTCTATTCTCCTAGGGGATTTGAAATAATTTAGCATTGCATAATACTTCAATGCATACATAGTTGATTGCTAGTAAAATGCACAAAATGTCACTCTTTCACCAAGACATTCCCAGAAAATATATAAATATCACAAATATGAACATAATTTCATTTCCATGACCACCCAAGTCAGATCTGTGCTTATCTATGGCCTTCTGAAAAACAAATTGCTTAAAGCAAATTCCAAATTTTATTTTTAGGAGATTATAAGAAAAACATCCAAAGGAACATCCATGGTACATTACTCTCATGTTTTTGAGACTAGCGTCACATCGCTTTGGAATTTTGTCACTTGTGGGAAGCCTGAATATTATATTGCTCTGACAAGCATGATTCAGAATTAGACTTTAGTTGGTTATTAACCTTTGACTTTATCCTGTTGCTGAACTTTGAGGTAATTTTTATTCCTGTAGAGAAACAGTACAAATTAATCAAGAACTTTATCACTTTTCTGAGCAACTGATTAAATTTTTTAAAAGATTAAACCTTCAAAAATCTATCTTATCCTGCTTCATAACTTGTATTTCTTTTCCACTGCACTATTTTTAGGAACAATATTTCTGACATCACAAATCAATGTCTCTGTTTGTTCCACTAGGCTTCCTACTGCTTACTTCAATATCTGGCCAAGAGTGGAATTTAGGATAAGAGCTTTTTCTGATCTCCACCACACCTGCGAAGGTACCAGAGAACATTTTAAAAGGGGGGAAGGGGAAACCTAGAAAATTAAAAAGCACTGGATTTTATGTTCAAGGTACTAGATTTGTATATGCCTGACCTTGAGCAAATCAATTAACATCTTGAACCATCAGTTTCTTCATCTTTCAATGAGAGATCATAGAAATAGAATAAAAATGAATTTCATAGAATAGTTAGTCTAATACTTTCATTTTAAAAAGCATTGATTAGATGACCTCTTTTGGATTGCAAGTTCAATATGAGTAAATAGTAGTGACATGGCAGCCAAAATTGATAAAGGAATCTTACGAGATTTTGAGAGTGCATTGGGGTTTCATGTATCTTACAAATATTTTCTCATTTGTTCATCATAACAATGCATTAAGAGAGGTTCTTTATCCATATGTTATAGATAAAGAAACTATGGGTTGGGTAAGTGGAACAAGATTAAGTGTGGTTAGGGGGAAAAGGGAGATGATAGTAACATTATATACTGAACTGGTCAGACCACATATAGAACGAATTTTGTATTCAGTTTGGGGCATTACATTTTAGAAAGGACAGTGACAAATATGAGGATATACAAAGAATGACCAAGATAGTGAAGACTCAGGATCAAGCTTTACTGTTGTCATTGTTTGTCCTTTGTTTTCAGGGGGATAAATGACAACCCAGGGTAATGTCTTGACTTGTGTATGAATTCAATTTAAGTGAGTTGGAGATACATAAAGTCATCCACCAACCCCACTCTCTCTTCCATAGTCATTGAAGTCCAGTGACAATACAAGAGTCAAGATGACTGGAGATGACCCAGGATACAGTGGATGACCTTGGTATATTCTATGTCTGACCAAAGTCTAAGTACTTCACGGCACCTGTTTAAGCCACTTTCATGGCCAGCTTGTCCACCTATTCCACCAAGGGAAGTCTTCATTAATGGGGTTGAGGCTTGCTGGTTGCCTTCAACCTGGTTTAGTCTTTCTGCTGGGCTGGTTTTACCAGGTGTGGCTGCTGCCCATACTATAGCTTCTTAGAGCCACAATTGAGAGTTGGGTGAAGGTGGATGAACAGCCCTAAACAGGGCTCAGCATGCTGTCACACCAGAGGTGATAGTCCTCCCTGAACATCACATATACCCCATCATGTTTGATATTGATCAGTTAAAGTAACTAGGCATATTTGGCCTTGAGAAGACTTGGTGAGTTTGTGATAGCTATCTTCACTATTTGAAGAACTGTCATGTAGAACAAGAATAAGATTTATTTTCTGTTCCAGAGGATAGAACTAGGAACAGAATAAAAGTTGTAAAGAGGTAGATTTATGTTTGATTTAAAGAAAAAAGAGTCTTAACAAATAAAGCTTCTATTCTCTACCTATCTAAGAAGTACCTAGTTATTTACATGATTTCTCCCTGCAATAAAATATAAGCTTCTTTAAGGCAAGGATTGTTTTCACCTTTATTTGTGTCTCCAGCACTTTCTGTTGTAGCAAAGACTAGAAACCAAGAGCCATTACTTGAGAAATGGCTGAACAAATTGTAGTAAGTGAATGCAATGGAATATTATTGTGTTGAAATATCATGCTGTAAAAAAAATGATAAAAGGGATGGGTTCAGACAAACATAAGAAGATTTTTATGAATTAATACAGAGTAAAATGAGAGGAACCAGAATAATTTATATAGTGATTACAACACAGTAAAGGAAAGTATTTTCAAAAGACTTGGGAATTCTGACTAATGATGACCAATCAGAACTCCAAGGAACCAATAATGAAACATACTTTCTGCTCACTAAAATAGAGGAAATGGTCTTGATGTGTAGAATAATACATACATTTTTTTTGATATGGTCAACATGTAGATTTGTTTTGCTTGACTATAATAAACTATTATGGGGAGGATTTTTTGGGGGGAGGGGGATGAAGGGAAGAGGAAGATAATGGTAGTGATGCCCCCTCCAAAAAAAAAGAGAAAATGGTGAAAAGAGCACCCATGAAAAGAAAGGAATGTTCAAAGGTAGACTTTAAAAAAAATAAACTGTGGGTGGTTAGGTGGCACAGTGAATAGAGCACTGGCCCTGGAGTCAGGAGGACCTGAATTCAAATCCGGTCTCAGACATTTGACACACTTACTAGCCATGTGACTTTGGGCAAGTCACTTAACCCCAATTGCCCTCCAAAAAAAAGCAAAAATAAATAAAAATAAAAATAAACTGAATATAGTATAGATTTGCTTTTTTACATGTATTTCTTTTTCCATACTGAAATATTCACATTAAGTTTGTAAAGTTCAAAGTAGCAAAGATTAAAATAAAATATGAAGACTCAAAAATAAAATACCATTCCTTTCTCTTATCTGAAAACCCTACTGACAACTACAGTCAGCCTCATCAAAAAGGCACTTCTATTTCCCTTCCCAATTACCAACTCTTCCCTGCTTTTAACCACTCTTTGCTTGAGAAATTTTTCTGCAATTCCCATATATTTTGTAAAACCTTATGTTGTTTTGATAATTTATTCTCAAACTCCATGCATCTCCTTCTGGAGTTTTTGCCTCATATTTTAAAGAAATTAACCCAGAATTATTTTATTGTCCCCATATCAGCATATTAGCCAGATTTAAAGAAGCCCTACAATGAAGTCTTTCATGACATAGGTAGAGAATAATGTGCTATATAAAAATTTACTTAGGTGTGTAGTTGGAGGTCAAACTCCTAATTTTACGAACTCCAAAGCCCATATAGACACACCTCTCCATACTTCATTCTCATTTCTTTCTGGGGTTCTAGCAAAGGTTATACAAAATTGGGATTCAAGAAGCCTGCTTTGTATAAAAAGATCATATCTCCAAAGTATGGTCATGTTTTAAAAAAGATATTCAACATGCCAAGATGCCCCTGATTGCTCAGAGACTAGGCATTATCAGAGCAGAATAAAAGCAAATTGGCTGGAAAGTAGTTAATATAGTCAGGCCAAACTGTTACAATCATTAAATCTCAACCTCTATACACTTTATTTCTCCAATTTTAAGTGCGGATGATAATGCATTATGGGCAAGGAGAGAGCACAGTAAATATTTCAGACTTTCCAAAGGAATTTCTGAGAAAAAAAAATCACAGTTGCTATCATTAACATTTATTTTTCCAATCATTAAAAATAACAGTTATGGCAAATGACTTGTATAAATCTGAGCACTTCCCATGAAATACTTTCCTATGTACATTTTATTTAAATTGTGTTTTGGGACCAAAAATAGGACAGCAAGCTATTTTCATATCTTTTTAAATCTATATTTTTAATTGCTCAGAGGCAAATTTGATTCGGGTTTTCCTCATTCTTTTTTCATGTTTCTTTTTCCATCTATGCCCATGAACTGGAAGGAAACAAAATGCTTTTGTCCATTTGGACTTATGTGCCCAAAAAGACTAACCATGTGACAAGACTTTGAGATTTAAAATTTCACCAAGTAAACTTATCATGGCAGTTGTAAGGCATTGCTATATTTTCTTCCATATTTCCAAAAGGATTCAATTGCTTACTTTATAGATTTGTCACACATGAAACTAATACTTATCCTAATTTCTCTACATCTGTACAATGTAAATGAGGCTGAATAGAAACCCATCAGTCACAATGGAAATTGCTAGTAAAATTATATCTCCATATCTATGTATATATACATACATACACACATATGTATATATATACATATATATGTGCATTCAATTCAATAAAGCACTTGCAATTCATTAAATGCTATGTCCCAGGCACTGTGCCATTATATACATATTACATACACTGTATACATATATAGTAATATATTTATAAGAAATTTCTACTTCCATACATATATGTAGCACATACATACTACTATATGTATGCATATATATCAGTTAAAAAACATTTATTAAGCACCCAGTATGTGTCAGGCACTTGCTAAGAATTAGGGATGTAAAGAAAGGTAAAAGACAGTGCTATTCTCAAAGAGCTTACAGTCTAGAGGCAGTAACCTATTTATATTAGCATTAATATTTAACTCACAGGGCTATCAAGAGGCTCAAAGTAGATAATCACCATAAAGTGCCTTGCAAATTTTAAGCACTACTGGTCATTATTATGTCATTACACATTATTATATGAGTAGTATGCTTGTGCGTGTATTTTTTGTATTAAAATGTATGTATGTTAAAATATGTGTATATGGAATAGATATTAACAATCTGGAACATATCTAAAGGAAGACAAACAATATGGTGAGGGGGCTTAAAATTATGCAATACAATCCTGGAGGAGAGAATACAGGAAAGATGTGATAAATGTCTTTAAGAATGTGAAGGGTGGGGTGGCTAGATGGAAAAGTGAATAGAGCACTGATCCTGGAGTCAGGATGACCTGAGTTCAAATCCAGCCTCAGACACTTAACACAAAACTAGCCTTGTGATCTTGGGCAAGTCACTTAACCCCAACTGCCCTCCACAAAACAAACAAACAAAAAAAAGAATGTGAAGGGTTTTTATAGCCCTTTGGGCATAGTTCCAAATTGCTCTCCAGAATGTTTGGATAAGTTCACAACTCTACCAACAATGCATTAATGTTCCAATTTTCCCACATCTTTTCCAGCATTTATCATTTTCCTGTTTTGTCATCTTAGCCAATCTGACTGGTGAAACATGGCACCTCAGAGTTGTTTTGATTTGCATTTCTCTAATCAATAGTGATTTAGATCATTTTCTCATATGCTTATAGGCGGCTTTAATGTCTTCCTCTGAAAACTGCCTATTCATTTTCCTTGACCATTTATCAATTGGGGAGTGACTTGTATTCTTACAAATTTGACCCATTTCTCTGTATATTTTAGAAATGAGGCCTTTATCAGAGACATTGGTTGTAAAAAATCTTTGCCAATTTCCCACTTCCTCCTAATCTTAGTTACATTGGCTTTATTTGTATAAAAACTTTTCAGTTTAGTGTAATCAGAGTTATCCATTTGCACTTTGTAATGCTCTCTATCTCTTGTTTGGTCATAAAATCTTCCCTTCTCCATAAATCTGACAGGCAAACTCTTCCTTGCTCTCCCAGATTGCTTACAGATCAGCCTTTATATCTAGAGTGTGTACCCATTTAGACTTTATTTTGGTTTATGGTGTAAGATATTGGTCTCTGCCCAGTTCCTGCCATACTATTTTCTAGTTTTCCTAGTATTTTTTGTCAGATAGTGAGTTCTTATCCCAGAAGTTGGAGTCTTTGGGTTTGTCAAACAGTGGATTACCATAGTAATTGACTATGGTGTCTCATACACCTAAACTATTAAACTGATCAACTACTCTATTCCTCAAAATGTGCATACCCTTTGACCCAGCAATACTACTTCTAGGGCTGTATCCCAAAGAGATCTTACAAGTGGGAAAAGGACCTGTATATACAAAAATATTTATAGCAGCTCTTTTTATGGTGGCAAAGAATTGGAAATCAAGGGAATGACTATCAATAGGGGAATGGCTAAACAAGTTGTGGTCTATGAATATAATGGAATACTATTGTGGTATAAGAAAAGAGGATCAGACAGACTTCATAATGACAAGGAGAGACTTATATAAACTGATGATGAGTGCAGGAGAAATCTGTACACAGTTACAGACACATCATATCTGTGATGACTAACTGTGATAGACTGGACTCCTCTCAGCAATGCAAGGTTAATAAAACAACTCAAAAAAAATCATGATGGAAAGGGCTATCCACATACAGAGAAAGAACTACAGAGTCTGAATGCAGATTGAAGCAAACTACTTGCTCTCTCTCTTTTTTTAATTTTGTTTTGTTCCTTCTTTCTCATGGCTCATTCCACTGGTTTATAATTCTTTACAACTTGACTAATGTTTGGTGTGAAGGTATTTGCAGAACCTCTATCAGATTGCATGCCACCATGGGGGGTGGATGAGGAGGAGAGGAAGGGAGAGAAAATTTGGAACCCAAGGGATTATGGAACTGAATGTTGTAACCTAAAAGTAAATAAATATTTTTTAAAAGGGGGGGGGAGGAAAAAGAACGCGAAGGTTCACAATTTGCCTTGTACTGGGAATAATAAATGAAATTAATATAGGAAAACATATTTTAGCTGAATATGTGAAAGGGCTTCCGAAGCCTTGAGCTGCCCACAAATGGAAGAGTGTGCCTTGTGAAGTGAATTTCCTATCACTGGATGTCTTCAAGGACAGGGGAGATGGCCAATTGACCAATGGTCAATGATATTAAAGAAAAGCCTCACGCTTCTGTTTAGAGCTATAGTAAATGATGTCTGAAGTTCTTTTCAACTGTAAACATTCTATATTTCCTGACAATTCTTTTAAAAATGCTCGCCAAAGCATGTAATAAAAATTTTGAGAAGTGGTCAGAGCTACAGTTCTGTCTTTCTCTCCCAGTTTTTAATTTAGTGACTTTATTTGGTGCTGTCTTTGTCTGCTGAGGTCTAAGACCACCAAGAAAGTGATGAGCTGACTGAGCACTTAAAGTGTATTGTCTGATGCTATTGTGACATGCATGATGGTCTTCATAAAGCCCTGCCTGTGTTACACTCAAAGGAATGCAGTTTGCCTGGGGCCACTTCTTTTACAATACATCCATGAAAATCAGTGATATAGCAAGATGCACAATGTCAATCTATACTTCTGTACAAGGAACCCTTGATATGAAAAACAATGTGTCCCATCCAAGACATCATGAGATTAAGGGTGAAGTTAGATTTCTACTTAAAAACAGTATTGCATTATCCAAAAAGAGGCTTTCAGGCTCAACTTGGGAATTTTTTTATTCTTCCTCCCCCAGAAATTTATTACTAAGAAAATATAAAAATTATGATCCTTTCCTTTCTGTTTGACTTGAATTAGCTTTTCAAATTTATTCTCCACAATTGGGCATTGCTACTCAAAAAAAGAAACCAAAGATTAAAAAAAAAAAAACAGAAAAAACAGATTTGGCATTGTTTTCCACAATATTTCTAGACAACCATGGAGATTATGTGCATGGAGGTACACCTTGGGCTGCTGGGGAGACCTTCTGCATATTCTATGACAAAATATCCCTCTAATCTTGAACCTGAAATTTCCCTATGAGTGGTATACCCAGAGTTTTGTGCAAACTTCTATATTTCAGTATATACGTGTTTTCCCTGTGATCCGATACAAAGAAAAAACGGTTTTCATTTTATTTTCTGTTGTCACTTTTTACTTTAGAAATGAGAGAGCATGACCTATTGCTTCTTCCACAGTCAGAGCAGAGAAGTCAATGCAAGCCTGGCTTTGAACAAGAAGGCAGTGTGGTACCATGGAAAGAACACTCATACTGTAGTCAGAGAATCTAGCTTTATATCTCGTCTTTGACCTTACTTGTATGATTTGGATTGAGTTACTTAGCTTCCCTGGCCCTCTATTTCCTCCCTTGTAAAGTGAATGGAGTGGACGAGATTAATATGTGTATAAATATAGTGGTCCGGGCATCAAGAATAGAAGATAAAAATCCTTGAATATACTTAGAAAGTGCTGTTAAGCTTCTTGAAAGTAAGGGCTGTTTTGGTTTTTGTCTTTGTTTCTCTGTGGTCTACCAGAGCACTTCAAACATGCAAAGTCTTTAATAAGTATTTGTTGAATTGAATTGAACTGATCTGAATAATGAATGCAAAATGATTTCTTGCTAAGGAACTTTTATTTGAACTCCCATCAAGAAATCCCATGAGCACCAATTTTCCCTCTAGTTTCTAATTTCTCTGATGGATACACTTGGATAGGGAAAATGTGCTGATCTTTCCTCTGAGTTTGGTCATTTTGTCCAATGCTGTTCTCCCTGGTTCACTGTTCTGCCACATTTGTTCATTCCTCTCTCCTATTTATGCTAACTGTGGATGTCCCCCAAGGCTCTGTCCTTGGCTTTCTTTTCTCACTTTACTCTCTTCCTTGGGGACTCCATTCATCTCTATGGCTTCAATTATCAGTAAGAAAAGAGGTATATTTCTATGGATATGATTTTCAAAAATCTAAGTCACCAGTCTACACAGTCTACTACACTCGCACCATCATTTTCTTTTCCCCTCCACTGGATGGAATCTTGGACTCTGCTCTGGGGATGCCAGACTCTGATATATCAATTTTCATATTATCTTGCTTGGAACCAAGCCTCTACACCACTTCCTAACCATTTCCATAGTATGCTCTGCTCCTCCCACTCCCCTTTAAGTGTTATCTTCCCTCATTGAAATGTAAATGGAAAGAATGCATGTATCACTTGCATTTGTATTCCCAATGTTTAGGACAGTGCCTGGTACACAGTGAACACTTAATGCTTTATCTAGCTAGCTAGACTGTGCCAACATCTTCCCGAAGGTCCATGCCCATTCCACCAAATACCAGATGATTACCTCCTCTTCAGTGTCTCATCAGCACCCCACACTCCACATTTTCAAAACTAAATTCATCTTCTCCCCCAAATCTGCTTCTCCATTTTCCATTGTTATTAATGGTACTGCTATCTTCCCATTTACTCAAGTTTATAATCTCAGGAGTCGGGGAAGAAGGGAAAGAATTCTAGGAGCAGAGAACCGTCAGTGAAAAGGCAGAGTTGAGAGATGGAGTATCATGTATGAGCAACAACATATACTTGAGAGAAAATATTTAGTAAGGGCTTGCTATATGCTAGGTATTTTGCCAAGCAATGAAGATACAAATACAATAAGCAATAAAGTACTGACCCACGAGGAAGTTATTTTCTTTTTTTTTTTTTTTTGCCTTTTTTTTGGAGGGGGGAAGGCAGGGCAATTGGGGTTAAGTGACTTGCCCAAGGTCACACGGGTAGTAAGTGTTAAGTGTCTGAGGTCAAATTTGAACTCAGATCTTCCTGACTCCAGGGCAGGTTCTCTATTCACTGCATCACCTAGCTGTCAGCAGGAAGTTATTTTCTAATAGGCAAAGACAACAAAACCACACATATAGGTGAGTGATGCTAGGAAGGAGTATTTTGGTCAAAGAAGTCATAGATGATGAGTAGGCTCATAAGGCAATTGATTATTAGTCCTCTCTAGGAATGGTAGCACTGGATTTATTATTATTCCCAGAGCAAGAGATGGAAAATGGGGTGAAGGGGGGGAAGAGAAGGTGAATTTTAGATGGCATAACCTAGAAATGGCCAGGGGACCACCATGGTCAGAGTGAGAACACTAACCAATCAGAATCCCAGGGTCCTAGGGCAGAATTTGGAGTCTTAAGTTAGATTTGAAGGCTGGATCACAGGATCTCGGTATGAAGATTCAATGTGGTAGGTCTGGAACGGGCTACTTATCTGAAAGCTCACCAATCAGAAGCCCAGGTCTCTAGGTCAGACTCTTAACATATCATACCTATTAGCTGTGTAGGCCTGTAGATTCTACCTCTGCAAAATCTATCATATTAATTCACACCTCTGCTTTCCCAACCATCACTAACAATTTAGAATATTGTGATCACCTCCTAACTGGTCTTCCAACTTCTAATAATTTCGCTTTTTAATGAATCCTTCACAAAATTGCAAAAGAAATCTTCCTAAGGCCAAGGTCTGACAATGCTATTCCCCTGCTTAAGAAACCTCATTGGCCTCCTGTTGCTTAGAGGGCAAAATACAAATTACTTAGCCTGTCATCCAAGGCACTCCAAATTTGGACTTGCCCTACTTTTCTCCATTCCAGTTTCATCAACTCCCTTTTACACATGCAGTATTTCAGCCATCCTGGACCAGTAGGTATTCACCAATTTCATTTAGTCTCTTTTCCCTCTGTACATTTGCACAAGTCACTGTCTTCTATGTGTATTCTTACTTATTAAAAAAGCAAACAAACAAACCTCTTTCCTTCTGTAGGGCTCGGTTCAGTTACACCTTCCTCCATAAGGCCTTCCCTCGTTCCTCATCTAAAATTCCTCCTCAAATTTCCTTAGAGCACTTTGTCTGGATCTTTTCTATTTCTCTCATATTGTCATATTTTCACTTGCATCATACATTTCACAATCCTGTTCTCCCTTATTAAAAGGTAAGATCTTTGAGGGCAGAGACTGAGGGCCATTTTGTCATCTTTCTATCCCCAACACCCAGCATGGGTCTTGTACCTTGGACCTCCGGAAATTAGCCAGGAAATTCCTGACTAAGAAAGTTCCCTTGACCAGTGCAAGTGGTCTTCTTTGTAACTGTCTTAAAGAGCTGCTAGAACATCGAGAAGTTACATAACTTGCCCAGGGTCCCACATACAGGATAGGTCAGAGGCAGGATTTGAACATTAGCTCTTTTTTTTCTATCTACTATGACACTGTTTCTCACATGGTATGAAGTTAAAGAAGGTAGATAATGCATTTTTTCTAAATTGAATTGAAATCTCACTACATTGAATGATAATTCAATTTGTTCCATTTTCAGTTATGAGCAATGGTATAAACTCAGATGAAATGTATATAAAAAGTGATGGTGATACAGTTGCATTCAAGTAGTCTAACAACAATCTTAACATGTCCTTAGATTTGTTTGAGACATTACTCAAGCAACGCTGATTTCAATAAAATTAAAAAGTAACTCTCTACCCCTGAAAGTGTGGAAATAAATCACTGGCAAAAATGAAAACTGCCTGAAAAACTGCCTTCTGTGATCTTTATGAAAATAACAACGGTCCTCCAAACAATGAGGCTGAGGGTGGGAGAACCAACGGTTATAAATACATCACTAACCACGTCAGTGTATTTCCCTTGACTTCCACAGTAGTATCTCTTGGGAAATAAAAACCCTGTTACACACTCATTTGAATTCCTGTAATTGTACTTTGCACATCAGTTTCTTTAGACTTAACCTCAAACATATGCCATAGATTTATCATCTCTCTTGGGTCAGACTCGGCAATTCATGAGTAGATAAAATAAATAGAGGGCATTTTGGGGGGTATTTTTTGCAGGGGTAAGGTTGGGGAAATGTCTAGTTCTCCAGGAACTTGGTGATAAATCAAGGCAGAACAAAACATTGAACAATGAGACAAATTCTAGTTGGAAAAATTGGAGCTTTCCAGGGGAAACTATATAAAATATAAATCCTTCTCTATGTGTTGATAACTATAATTGTTTCAAGTTTCTAATCCACTGAAAGTGATGACACATCCAGCTTTGCAAACATGCCAAATGCATCATTTCCTTCCGTCTCTCCCATCTCCATTCCCCTTACTTTTCAAAAAGTAACTAAGGATATTAAACCACACAAGGTTATACCCTAATCCTTTATTGTCTAATCCTAGGAGATCTTTACATCTGGTCCCTTTGGGGAAAAAAAAAGCTGCTATTCAAATAAACAGGTCATTCAGCTACAACATGTCTATAGAGGGAAGATTCTTAATATTTAGATTATGATTCTTACTTTTATGGTTGTTTATGTTGGGGGTAGAAAGGGGGCAGGTCAGGATTTGTGTGCCAGTAGAAATGAAAAGGGATGACTTTCAATTACTTAGCCACAGCTTAATTCAGACAAAACATGAGGAAATTTAAGGATAGGCAAAGGGGTTCAATTGTTTAATGACATCATTCTGAGATTTTCTTTTTTCTGTCTTAAAGTAAAAACAGACAGACATTTGGGTTTTTCCCCCCTTTCTCAAAAGTCACTATTAATTGCAGACATAAACAAATACAAAGAGTGCAATAAATAGGTCAGTCTATAGAAAGTATGTTTCAAAGATGTCAGATTCCACTATGGGGCAACAAATATCCATAGCAAATTGCTCTGTTCTATTTTTCTTTTGGCGGGATAGGGTTCATATGTGTGACTTCATTGCTATGGGAAACTCCGTCTCCCAATTCTGCAACCTACTGTCTTAAGAGAGTTATCTGGGGATGCTCAGAAATTAAGTGACTCGCCCCAGGTCAAAAAATCAGAAGCAGGACTTGATACCAGTTCCTCTTGACTCTCGGTCAATTCTTTTTTTTTTAATTTTAAAATTTAAATTTAAATTTTTAAAATTTAAGCAATTGGGGTTAAGTAACTTGCTCAAGGTTACACAGCCAGTTATTTTGTGTGGGTGCCAAGTATCTGAGGCTGGAACCAATCCCAGGTCTCCTAACTCCTGGGTCGTCACTCTTACTCACTGCTCCACCTGGCCGCCCCCAGGTCAGTTCTTTATTCATTGCATTGCATAGGCTATCATGTTCTAAATTAAATTTTAATAATCCTTCCAGAAGGGAATCCTTCCAGTGTTAATCTATACTCATGATATTCATTGATTGAGCCAATATTCATTGAGCACCTCCTAATAATAGGATCTTTGGTGAGGTATTAGGGATATCATAATTGAACATAGTTTTTGTCCTTAGTGGACTAAAAGTCCAGTAGAATATATGATGTTTCCACAAATAACCATCTTACAGAGCTAGTAACTGTCTAAGGCTAGATTTGAACTCAGGAAGAGGAGTCTTTCTGACTCCAGCCAATCTCAACAGTATGGTGCCACATAGCTGCCCTAGACAGTATATATTACATTTGTTTATATTCTCCCACAAATCTTCCATAGAAGACTTACTAAATATGCAGAAAATCTTTCTTTTTTTCTTTTAATATTTCATGGATACATCAGTACAACACTCAGGTTCTCCATCTGTTATCCCTCCATCTCATTAACTGAAAGCCTACCTCCCTTTCCAGCTATACTAGAAGGATTCTAATTCACTGTTGACTACTCTAATTATTACTATCAAGAACCACACAACTATAATATCAGCTATCATCATCATTTTCACTGGTTATGTATTAATAAAGGTAATTAGTAAGTTCCCTCAAATTACCATCAAGAAGAAAAATGAAAAGTCATGTAATTTGTTCTGACACATCTGAAACTTCAAAGACCTAATGTGGAAGGCAATGGTGTCAAACTCCATATATCAGAATCCCTCAGGCCCACATATTGACTTAGAAAACCACACATTTATATATTTCTTTTTTAAATTAATACCTCAGCAAATTAAAATCAGATAGAAATTCTATTTTAGTCTGGTTCTGTTGCACTCAGATGTGTTATAGCCCTCCTGCAACCCATGGTTCACATTTCTGATACCTCTGGTATAGGAGATAAATTACTGGGCTTGAATGCAAGAAGACTGGAGTTCAAATCCTACTTATATGCTAACTAGCTGTGATGATTACCTCTCTGAACATCAGATTTCACATCTGTGAAATCAAGAAGTTTCCAGGTCAAAGTTATGATCCAGTGATTCTCTTTTTGTTGTTGTTTTGTTTGTTTGTTTTGGCAATCATCTTTAACATCACCCCTAAGAGTACAATTCAAATTTTACCAGGTAAATGAAACATATAAACTTATGTACCCTGACACAATTTTTTGTTTTTAGAAAACAGCTATATTCTTCCTAGTAACCATTAAAAAAACCACAAAACTGAACTGTTGTACTCAGAACAGCTGCTGTTTCTCTTATTGCAGTGGTAAGGTTCCCCCAAGTCAGCAGGATGTTGCTTCTGCCTTTTAAAGTGATGATGGCTTACTTACATCACACAACTGCCCTGCCTTTTTTTAAGTGACCTTCTGTTACTTCCCCATCTCATTACCCGTTTTTGTATTTTCTATAAATATTCTAGCATCATAGGATATAGTGTTGAAAGGTTTTAGGACTCAAAGGATCATGGATGTAGAACATCTAATCCAGCAGTTCTCAAAATATGGTACACAGACCCTATCAGGGGGTCTACAACATCAAAATTATTCTCATAATAATACTGAGATGTCATTTGCCTTTTCCACTATTCCAAAGACTGGGATGACCTGTGATGATATTATTGCTCTGGGGGTTAATAGAATGTGTTTTCATATTTTTTGTATTTTCTAGAATTTTCCAAGGCAGTAAATTAGGGCAGCTAATTGGCACAGATAAAGTTCTAGACCTGGAGTCAGACACTTACTAGCTGTAGGACCCGGGGCAAGTCACTTATTCCTGTTTGCCTCAGTTTCCTCATCTGTAAAATGAGTTGGAGAAGGAAATGGCAAACTGTTTCAGTATCTTTGCCAAGAAAACCCCAAATGGGGTCACAAAGAGTCAGACACAAGTGAAATGACTCAACAACAACAACAAAAAGAAAGGCTTAGGGTTAAAATATGTGTCTTCAGAGATTAGCTGTGTTCTCAGCAACATCTACTGTGTTCTTACTAGCTATCTTCAGTTCTAGCCATTATAATCTCTGCAACTTCATTTATTATCTAATAAATTATTTTAAAATCCAAAAGTTTTTCTTATGCCTATAATTAAAAAACAAGAAATAAATATACTTTTAATTTTATATTTATATTTTATCATCTTTAAAACTTTTCTACTTTTTTAAACTTGATCTAAAACTTATTTAAGTATTTAGCAATATTTTATTCTAAAAGAAAAGAAAATATGTTTTTTTTATTTTTAAGAATGGATCACTGGCTATAAAAGGGATATTTTTTTTAATGTGCTTTTTCCATTCACAGCTGCACCGTCTGCATCTGAAGATGCTTAAAAAGATGAAACCAACATTTAAGGAAGTTCTATCATTCATAGAAGAAAGAAATTTGCTCCTATGAAACTGGGTGAAATGGTAAATAAGAAATGAAAATATGAAGAAAGCTATCATTACCACAATTTTATAGATCTTTAAATTTTACCTGATTTCCTTTTGCAGTAGAATATTTTCTAATTGTATTACAATGCCAGTGGCAGCATCATTTGATATCAATCATTAAATTTAAAGAAAAAGGAAATGAATATTTTAAATGTAGATGCTCTTTAAAAACCAAAAAATTGTAATAACTTTTTTTTACTAGAAATCAAAAAGCCACTGAAGAAACTTGCATTGACTGGAGAAGCAGACACAATAGTTGGGAGTCTAATAAATTGCACAGTCCATGTCGAAAAATTCCCGCTGGATGAAAAGTCAGTAAAAAAAATCATGGCAGTACCATTTTCTGACAATGCAGTTAATTTATCAGATGAAAAACTTAGGTGCAAACATGAAGACTTTGTTAATATTTCATCTACAAAACAGTACTTTTGACTTTTTGTTGTTCAGTTGTGTCTGTCTTTTTATGACCCCATGTGAAATTTTCCTGGTAAAGACACTGAAATTATTTGCCATTTCTTTCTCCAGTTCATTTTACAGATGAAGAAAATAAGACAAACAGGATGTAATTACGTGTCCAGGGTCCCACAGCTAGTGTTTGTGGCCACATTTGAACTCAGGTCTTCCTGATTCTAGGTCTGATGCTCTAGCCTCTTACCTCGCAGCTTTTGCCTTACAAGCTGACTAATCTATAGATGTGGCTGGGCATGCTTTTTTTGCTCGCATTTGTTGGTATCAGCACCAACTACTCTAGGAAAGTCAGCAACAAACAAAAATGGAACTGAAATATTCAAAGTGTTGAATAATGTTTTTGGATCTCATGGTTTTTCCAGGAGAGACTTTGTCAACATTTTTATTAATGGTATAAGAGCAATAATGAGCATCACAAGACAGTGGCAAATAAACTGTCCTAGGAGTTATGCTCTTTATCTTCACACACTCCATTTCACCTAAGAATGTCTTTGACGGAATGATAACAATTATCATTTTAATGGCGTTTCAGCCCTTGAATACGCATCTCTTTAGCAGACAAAATGTGATATATGCATAAAGTATTACAGTTGCAAACCAAAGGTCAAAGGTTGTCTTAAGGAAAAATACTTGTACGATTGAGTGCATTTGTGGGTGCTGAACTAGTCATTTTTTCCTCTAGAAGACCATTTTTACTTAAAAGAATGACCAATGGGCAAATTATGGTTCTTCAGTCTTGGGTATTTGGCAGAAATTTTCTCAAAAAAGAACGAAGTGAATGTCAGGAAAAATAACTGATAGTATTTGTTGCCAATGGTAAAGTTTGAACTTTCAAGCAAAATTAAAATCTGCCACTGTGGCATGGTCAGCTTCTCAATACTTAAACTTTTCTTGTGAGATTGGTGGTGATGTGAAAAAAAAGTCATTTTTTTATTGTATAACAAAATGTACCCACATTTATAAGATATGCATAACTCAGTGAACCAGTATCATTCATTCAAAGTGCTTTATAAAGTAGTGGATTTTAATATGACAAAAGTATGAAAAGTTCACTGATTTGGTCTCAGAGTCTACATTGCAACCAACCATTAATAAACTATCACTTGTCAAGTTTGGGTCTGGAATTTAAGGACATACATAATTAATTGAAAAGGACTTAAAATATTTTTCTTTTTCCAACAGTGTGAGGTCAGACTTTTTCATATACTTCTACTAAAACAACACATCATAACTGATTGAATGTAAAGGCAGATATGAGAATCCAACTGCCTACTATTTAGCCAGTTATTAAAGAGCTTTGCAAAAATATGAGAAATAATGCTATTCTCCTCACCAAATTTTTGGAATATGTAATTGTTTCATTAAAATTATCTATTATGTAATGAAACCATTATTATTATTATTATATGAATTAATATAGTAAAACATAAGTTTTAATTTCTAAGATGGTAAATATTGATATATAAAGTCTAAATTAACAAAAGCTCTTTTGGTTCCAATAATTTGTACCAAAGAGTTTAAGAACTGTTACTCTGATCTAAACCCATTTGGTTTTTGTTGGTTGGTTGATTTGTTTTGTTTTACTGCTAAAGAAGCCAAGCTCATGAAAGAAAAGGAACATATCCAAAGTAATATAGCTATTTGGGGGAGTTAAATGATGCAATGAATAGAGCACTGGCCCTGGAGTCAAGGACCTGAGTTCAAATTTGACCTCAGACACTTAACACTTACTAGCTGTGTGACCTTGGGCAAGTCACTTAACCCTAATTGCCCTACCATCCCCCCCTCCAAAAAAAATGACTAGTAACATAGTTAGTTAACAGCATAACTGGGATTCTTACCCAATTATTCTGAGTCTAAATGTAATATTCTTTTCACTGTAGAACACCAGTCAGCATTTTCTGCATCTCTGAATATTTATCACATCCTACAAGTTAAAGCATAGCAAATTTAAAACAAATTTCTCCATAGATTAGAAATAGAACCACAAGGATAGCTCTAATCCCTCTCTGGGCCTTAATGGCTTCTAGATTTGTATCTTTCTAGGAACAAGATAGTGAAGAAAGAAATGAACAAGCATTTATTAAGCACCTACTCTGTGACAGGGAAGAAGTGAATAAGCACTTATTAAGCACCTACTCTGTGACAGGGAAGAAGTGAACAAGCATTTATTTAGCACCTACTCTGTGACAGGGAAGAAGTGAACAAGCATTTATTTAGCACCTACTTGTGACAGGAAAGAAATGAACAAGCATTTATTTAGCACCTACTTGTGGTAGGCTTTGTGCTAAGTGCCTTACAAACAACATCTCATTTGATCCTTTGTTGATAGCTTCAAGTCAATCCACAATCCTCTCTCTCATGTAGGAGTCTACCTAAGTAAAGAGGAAAGTGACTGCACAAAGTCGTTCATGCTTGGCTCAGTATCACATTGAATACAATATGTTGGGTTTCAATAGAGTGATGCAGCACCCAACCACCACGTGGTCTGAAAGGCCTATTTTTTTTATAATGACTTCCCACCATCTAGGCAGGCCGGCAAGAACAGGGCTGAGCTCAGGGAAGCTTATCCAGGAACTCAATTACAAACTTTCATACAATCCATAGCAATTTTGAAACTTGCATGTGAGTTCCTAAAATCCTGGGAGTGTATCTTCTGCATTTTCACATTATCAAGCATATCTTTAAAAATTCACTATTTGAGCATTCAAGATAACATATGCCACCAGTATTATTAAAACACACAAACTCTATTTCCAGGGAACATTGACATTGCAAGTTTTAATATTTGGACCAACATCAAAGTTTTCTTCTTTAATGTGCTGTATCCTTCACTTAGTCATAACTGACTCATTATGATTGGCGTTTCTCCAGAAGTAGTTATGCCTCTTGATTTATTCATTCATTTTAATCTTGGAGTAATTTGAAATGAACTCTGGGTTTGCATAATTAAAAAGCTAAAGTTTAGCTGCTGTCTAAGAAGAGATTATAGGGGAAAACTACTTTGGCAAGAACAGAATTTGGGAAATTTTTTTTTCTTCTTTCTGGTTTTGAGTGCATTGGAAGAAAGCTTTCCTGATCCCCCTTAGTGCTAGTGCCTTTCCTCTATTGGTCATCTTCAGTTGACCCCATCTCTTTTTTGTTTTCACATAGTTGTTTTCATGATGTCTCCCCCATTAGGCTATGCATTCCTTAAAAGCAAGGACTGTCTTTTCCCTTTCTTTCATCCCTAAAACTTTGTATCGTGCCTGGGACCTAGTAAGCACTTCATAAATGCTTGCTGACTGACTGACATCAGCCATGCCTCCCCAAAAGTATGCATAGTGAAGAGGGGACAAGAAAGCTGAGTGGAGTCATACCTGAAAGGTCAGGGTGCCTCTTAGCAGAACACTTGCTGAATACAATGCACCTGGTACATGAGATTAGAAGAATCCTTTCCGCAGTCCTTTCAGGATTAAATCCATAAAGACCCCAAGAGAAGCATTTCCTGAATAACAAACAAGGCTTTGTAGGTGCTTATCCCCAGACAATAAAACCAGTTTGTCACAATGGGAGTTATCTTAAGGGAGTAGAAAGAGTAGAAGCAGAAGGCCAGGAGGATACCACCGCCCTTCCCCTCCCCCATATCAGGTCAACTTCCTCGCTGTGACCAGGCTAATTCAATTATTCAGCTGAAGGAGGTGCCCAAATGACCCTTTGTTTTCTGTGTAGATAATGAACACATATCTGCAGATTGCTCATAGTACTTTGCCCCAGCCTCTCCTCACTTATCGACATCCCTTTTTGTATCAGAGCTATTACGTCTATGTCTTTTCCTCCCATTACAGAATAAGTTCTTTAAGAACCGTGTGTGTGTCAAACACGCATATACTGTATGTATGCATGTATAAAATCTTTGTCAAGACAGTGCACAGTGCTTTGCAAAAATACTGTTTAATAAATCTTTGTGGAACTGAGTTGAATTGAAAAAGATGACTTTTCCAAGTATAGTAATACACTTTCTTCATTCAAATATCGTTGAGTCTGAAAAAGTTCATAAAGAAACTAAAGTTACTGAGCAAAGGTGTTTTCCTTATATATTGTAATAAATGTAGCTTTTGTCTCACAGGAATGTGGATGATAGTTTTGGTGGAAAAATATTTTTCGAGAGTATGACATTTACTCTAGTAAATCACAGTCGGGATCACTTTGGTTTTTTGCTTTCAAAAGTCAAGTCTATATAGCACTGGTCTTTTGTCTGTGTTTATTCATAGAACCAGGGACTGGGGGGGTGGGGTGGTGAGAGAAGGTGGGCCTGAGCAGATCACATTGTGTGGCCTCTCATGATATTTTTATGCAGATAAAAATTTGGTCTTAATTAGCAGCAGGGGAAGCCTTTAATGGTGAAATAAGCAGGAGAATTGTCATCAAGAAGCACGTGGACAGTGTTAAGGGACAGGTGTTACCAGACATTTTGTCCTGGGGACGACACCTCCAACACCAGAAGCTGATGGACTAGACAACAAAGAAATATATAATCAATAATATACAAAATGAAGGGAGCCACTAACAACAAGAGAGATCAGGAATGGCTATGTGCAGATGATTCTTGGGAACTGTAAGGAGGGAAGTTAGAGTTAAAAGAGTTAGAAGTGAGGAGAGAGACACATAGTGGTGGGGGAGGAGCAGCAAGGCCAGTTTGGCTGTCTTGCAGATTTGGGGGTAGGGAAGAAAGGAGGAATTTAGGTGCAATAAACCCGGGATATTGGATTAAAGTCAAATTATGAATAGTTTTAAAAGTCAGAGAAAATTGCACTATATCCTAAAAACAATAAGTGGGAGCCACTGGAGCTACTTAAATAGAGGATTGACATGGAATGTTAGCTTTACATCTAGGTGGAAAATGGGTTGGAGAGGGAAAAGTTTTCAGGCAGGGAGACCAATTAGGTAGTTATTACAGTAGGACAAGAGAGATGGAATGAGGGTCTGAGCTAGAGTGACGGCCATGTGAGTTGAGAAAAATGGATGATTGGGGCAGATGTTATGGAAGTTAAATAGACAAAACCTGGCAAAAGATAAGATATGGAGGAGAATGGTTGAATGATGAGTCAAGGAAAGACATCAATAAACTGAAGAGAAGGAGATAAGTGAGTATGGTGAAGTGTGGGTTCATGCTGTATGAAATAAGTGAACTGAGGATTTTTTATTCTAGAGAAAACTGGGGGACAATTACCACTTTTGAATACTTCAAGGAAGAAGAGAGATTAGAACTGTCTACCTGACTCCAGTGAGTAGGACCTAGGAATGTACAAAGAAGCAAATATATCTTCACAGGCAAAATGAAATGGTCTGCCTTAAGAAGTAGTGGGTTTCCTCTCATTACAGGAGAATGACCATTTGCTAAGTTTACTGTAGAGGGGAATCTTATTTTTTTCAAGTGTGGGTTGCACTAACTTGCACATAAATCAAACTGAAATTTCATGAATCTGTAATTTTAAAAGTTAGTTTATCAACAAGTATTTACTGCAAATGTCCAGGATTGATTCTCTGGGCTAGATGCTACATTTTTTTTTAATTTAAGAGGTGTGGACATTTCCTCAGTCAATAAAGAAGGAAGAAGATAGCCTTTAAGAGTTATGGAGACCAAAAAATGTAATAGTAGGGCAGAATCTTTTGGTAGTAAGGCTTTTCAAATAGAGAAAGACAGGTCTTTTAGCAACACACACACAGTTCACTACAGGCCCATACTTTACCCTTTCCAGGGGAGAGGGTAGGGATAAGGCATGCTTTGATTATACAACAGAGTAGCAGTTTTTGTTTGTTCCAATGTTAATTATTTATAATGCAGCAGTATGGTTTGCTATATAGAGAACTGTCCCTGGAGACAAGAAGACCTATGTTTAATTCCTGTCTCATGTTTGTAACCAGGGAATAAAGCCTGGATATTTGCATAAGATTCTCCTTGGGAGAGGTAGAACTCATTGTTCTTTGCCTGTATAACCCTGGAAAAAAACACTTAAATTCTCAATACTTTAGGAAGATCTCATTGGTAAAGGGAATTTCCATACCTGGTTGCTCCCAATCCCAATGAAATCATTGGTCCATTGTTGTCATTGTTTGGTCATGTACAACTTTTCATTACCCTATTTGGGGTTTTCTTGGCAAAAATAACTGAGTGGTTTGCCATTTCCTTCTCCAGCTCATTTAACAGTTGAGGAAACTGAGGCAATCAGTGTTAAGTGACCTGCCCACAGTCACAGAGTTAGGAAATGTCTGAGACCAGATTTTAATTAGATCTTCCTGACTCCAGGCTTGGCACTCTATCTACTTCCCTAATTGATCCATTACCTATTTTCTAATAATTATGTTAGTTGATACTATCTATTTCTGCAGGTGGTGATTCATGAAAGTTATCCAATACTTCTAGTGATAAAGATGTAGATTTTTCCTAGGGTTGGCTGTTCATGAAGGTACAAATGGGAGATTTTTCTGAGTGAAGAGAGCTAAAATTTTAGGGAATGGTCTATAATAAACACTAACACACAACTTAATCAAAGCCACCTTTTATCATGCTAAGTCAATATGTTAGTGAACATTTGAAATCACAAATATGTCCTCATTCTCAATTGTGTAGAGATTTTGCATATTTTATAGATAAAGAATCTGACTCTACTTTTCAGAAAACAAAAAGGAATTATTTTGGTCACCGCACATTCATGATATGGAGTAGCAACTACTCAGACGTTGACTTGCTCTTACTACCTCAAAAAAAAAAAAACAGCACCTGGAGACTCAATTCCTGTTTTTCTTCGACTTCTTTCCTTTTACAAAGTTCACTACTTTGCTATTAAATATATAGATCTATAGATATTTGTCTGTGTGTATATCCCTCTCTGTGAGCAATTATATATACATTTGTATACATACATAAATGTGTATATATTTATATATACATGTGTAAGCACATACATGCATATGTGTGCATGTGTGTATATGTGTGTGTCATATATACACAGAGAGATATACACCCACACATATACATATAATATATATATATATATATATATATATAGTAGCAGAGTAGTGAACTTTGTTCACTACATACATATTTGTATTGCACATTTGGAGTTTTGCTCTTTCTATTATGAAAGGAGGTATGAGACCACCATAAAATAGTGCTGCACACACCACTGGGGCTAACCACAAAGTTCAGCAATGTAGCTTTATCTCCTGAGAGAAACTTAAGTAATGCATGAACTTGGTATATGGAATTATTGCCTCAAAAATGTTGAAAAGTTTGACTTAGGCAACTTATGAATACATCAATATATGTGGATTATTCTAATATTCTAATTGAAGAACTCTTCCCCAAACCTTTATTTAAGAAGGGCATCCAGTTATCCATCTTTTCTTTTCCCTCATTGTAATTCTTTGGATTTGTCCATCTCACCCTCATGCTTGGTTCCTTTGTTTCGTCTACCTTTATCCTGCTTACCTTTTTTTGTGTTGTCATCCCCTCTTAGATTGTAAACTC